>NC_089992.1:20014882-20333493 GCF_036417845.1 Apteryx mantelli
TGGAAAGACAGTCTCTCTATATTTTTTTAAGAATTCAAAATCAAACTTTTGAAAAAGTTCCTTCAATTTAGCATATAAATTGAATTAATTTGACTAGTCTTTCTAAAGTGTAAAGCTCTTGTCTCTTCTGACCGCAGTCAATGCCAGCTAGCAGGCCAGGACTTGATGTACTTCAATGAAGAAACCTCCACCTTCTTTTAACAGCAGCGTACAAACATGCCTGCTGTTAATTCCTCATAGCAGGGTACACACATAGTCATCACATTTACTGGAGAGCAATGGTCACTATTTACAACCAGTATTATAATTTCTTCAGGGAAGGCTTGATTGCAGCGTATTGAGCATCCTCAGCTCTCCTCTATGCCTCTGGGGAGAGAAGCGATCAGCACTACTAGAAATGCGCAAGCATCTTGCGAGATTCAAGGCACTTACTCCATAAAGCTTCAATTCACTGCATGTCTTCAAGTACAGCTCATCCCTTCCCATCAACAGCTTGCAGAGTGAGACAACAGATAGATAGATATTTTTAAAGGAAGCCTGTTTTGATAGGTTATATTTCTTTCTCCTCTAAACAGAAAATATAAATTTGTTTTCCCTGTAATGTCTTTCTCAAATCATGAAGAATGAAAATTTCTCAAGTTACAGAAGCTAGTGGTAATGATCTGGGCTTCCTCCCTGGATGCAGGTACCGGGGTACCCAAGGGGCACATGCCAGCCCAGACTGCAATCCTCTGCCGCAACCGCCGGGATAACAGTGGAGAATTCAACACCAGTTTTCAAACACTTGTTTGGAAGGACCTAGCCCATTCCTGTATCATCAAATCCACCCTGATCTCTCCATACACAGCCACCGCATCTCTTTGCCATAATGTTATAGAAGACCCTGACTTTTCAAAGAGAGAATTTGAGGCTATTCACAGACAATTATTTGTCAGAATCCAACCACACAAGAAAAAAATGGTACAAATCAAGGATCCATTTCTTATTTCAAGCAACAACTTAATTATTAAAGACAATGTATTTAAAGCACACTGATACCAATTTTAAAATATATGAATATACTCTACAAAACTATCATCACATCAACTTGAAGGTACTAGGAAATATTGTGAACATAGCATCAGACTCATTTGCAACTGTTTCACTGGCAACAAAGCGCTAATCACAAGCCTGAGCCTTCACAGTTCCCTCAGCATTCATGGCTGTATGGAGAATTGTGTGTCCTTTAACCAAATGCAAATGCTGGTTTCTCCTGAGGTGCCCAAATTGTTATTTTGAAGCCTTGATGTCTTCACACAATTCCCACAGTTCTTAGCCTCTTACATTCTGACTTCTGTTTACTGATGCACTATTTCTCTAAATGTAGTACCACATCAATTAATTATACAGCAGTATGCCTAATCAGGTTTCCCTAGGGTTTTTAACAGAAACCCTTTGTATTTCTTAATGATTCCATGAGACTGCAAGTATTTTTAGTTCTGCAGTAAAAGAAATAAGTCTGCTGACAATACTATTTCTGTAAAAGATGAAACTGGAATCAAACCTGTTGATCAAGCACACTTGAAATTGGAGAATTCAGATTTGATCTGGATTTTATGATCAACATTTCTATACCACATAAGCAGTCAGCATACATAGACGAGAAATAAAAATGAAGAAGAAAGACTGGAATTGAAGAACTGATGTGACCTAGTTTTCATTTTAAAATTAAAATGGATCTGTTCAAATTAATAGTAAAGTCTTCACTGATTTCAAGACAATGATACCACCAATCGGTCAACAGCAGTCAAAATTTGCTGAGATAATCTCTCATGCCTTGCCTTGTTCTGAAATTGGATGTGTGCTCTAGATGCCCAATATTTCTTCTCTTAGTTCTAAGGCAGAAATTCACACACTTTTTCAATATTTAAAAAAAATCCTGAATTGGCCCTTTAATTAAACTAGCTACTAAAAGCTTGAATCAGCAAAAATACATTCAGGTTTCATACTACAGAAGCTCAGAAAAAGAAATAAAACCCTCAGTCTGTGTGGGCTTTTGCTATGTACAAGTGGGCACATTTTTTGGTTAAATCGTGTCTTGTATTAGGTGGAGTCATAACTAAAAATAGAGGCAGACAGCTACTTTAAAAAACATATGTTATTTTCATAGAATCATTGAATTGTTGAGGTTGGAGGGCACCTCTGGAGATCATCTGGTCCAACCTCCTGCTCAAAGCAGAGTCAGCTAGAGCAGGTTGCTCAGGGTTGTGTCCACTTGAGTTCTGAATATCTCCAACGATGGATACTCCACAACCTCTCTGGGCAACCTGATCCAGTGTTTGACCATCCTCACAAAAACGAAAAAAAAAATCTTATTCCAAAATAGGCATTTAGCTTCCATTTATGCATTTAATGTACCTTTTGCCCACTCTCCCCCAGCCCAGTGAAACACCAGTGTTGTGTATACTTCCAGTCTGTCAACTATATTTACACACTTGAGTCACACTGCACCAGAGACAGTCCTCCTGACATCATGTAAATGCAGACGCTTATACCTAGTATACTGGCAAGACTGAACTTTGAGGCAGTGTTTTTAAATCTTAATCTTACCTATTTTCCAAATCAGAAGAGAAGATGTGCCAGGGCTAATTTCCACATCAGGAATGCAGCGCTCTACGGTATTCCAGGGGGACCTGGCTGCAAAGCTGAGCTGTATCTCTGCACAGCAACTTTTGTCCTGTATTTGCTCTTTGATGTACAAGGCTGCCACAAACTAAGCGGTGAACTCTTTGATGTTGAACTTTTATACTTTATTGCAACTAGTGTGCTTACAAGAGGAGCTGCCAGTCATTTTCCCTTCTAAACATTCAAGTTTCACGAGGCATTGACTTTATGAGTCAGATTTCTTAGCAACTTGTTTTCAGAATTTCCACAATCACTGTGCTACTCTTTTGGAATGACAACCTGGTGGAAAACCAAAATCTAATCAGGCTTTGCAAGTATTCCAAATTAATATGAGCATTAGCCAATATATTGGAACATACTTAACTTAGTGTAATTAACTAGGCAACTACGCATTTACTCAGTTTCTTTTACATAATTCAGGCCTGAACCGTGACTATGTTTAGGCACTAAAAAGCATCTATAACTTATATCAGGACCTCTTCAAATCTCTCTAACACCAGCTGAGTTGGGCATTACATACTGTGCCACTTTTTAATATCCTAGTAGGATGCTCTCTGCTTCTTTGGTGTAGCAGTATTTTTACCTAGCCAATTTTCATGTTTTTTTTCCTCAGCATGTTTTCTTTCAGGTTCTACTCAGATATCACGAAAACAGCCCTACGGAGTCAGGCCAAAGCTCCTGGACCGAGCCCCCAGCAGCGGCCACAGCAGCTGTACAGGGCGCAGGAGGAAGCCGGGGCAGGCAGGCAACTCTCTCCAAGCCTCCAGCACTGCCCAGGCCAGGGACTTCCAGAGCCAGAGGCAGCCTTGGCACTATGGTTTCCCATAATGCACAGTATATACAGAGAATTTTGGACTGACAATACAAGGCAAATTAAATTACATCAAAGTTAGTAACTTCTGTTACTAAACACTAATCAGTGGCGGCAGGAAGAACATGCCATAGAAAAAAAGGGCAAGTTTATCCCCGGTACACTCTTGAACTGCCACTGTGAGCCCTGTGAAAGGGTTTCCGCTCTGAGGCATTTTGCTAGGGCTTTTAAATCAGTCATAACTACAGAAATCCTTTTGAGTGAGATTTTGCCATTCGAAAGGTCTCTGCTTCAGAGTGACCTTTATGTTTGGCTATTTTTCACTTCTGTAAGTATAAACACTGTGGTTGAGAAGGAAAACATCAGAAGAAAATTAAAATATTTTGGAACAGCGAAAGTAAGGAGGTAAAGTTTCCCCTTACTGAACTCTGTGTTTCCACAACTAGACCAGTACTACCACTGATGCCTCTGTTCAAGCCAACTATTTTAAAGATACATCTGTGTTCCAGCCACAGAAGTGAGCTACTTTGAACGTTTTAATTTCATGTTAAAATTTTAAAGTAAAGAAATCATATTACAGCTTAGTCATTTTTAGTGAGAGAAAAGGGAATATAAGATAAAAAATGTTATAGATACTGATTCCCATTTTCCAAAAATATCTAGCAAGTCAGTAGGGAACACTGCATGTTCAGCACGAGATGCGTTCGAAGGCAGACGTGCTCTCGCGATGCCGGGCAGCCAGGTGCTGTGCTCCACCTTCCTGCCTGCGAACTGCCGAGTTATTCCCAGAGAGCAGCGTGTTATGGTATATGGTTTAAACAGAGCCATCCACAGTGATACTGGAAGTACCATGTTTCAGGCAAAAGTTAATTCTCAGCTTATACCCAGAATCTACCATATGCAGTAAAGTAACGGCCAAGGAAAAAGAAACAGCAAACGATTCTTCCCGTTACTGAGAGGCTGCACACAGAGTCTCCATCAGAACATCCTTGGCAGGAGGCAGCAGAGAGTTTTGACCCTCCTTGAGGAGAACGATAGCAAAATTGTTTCATGTAGCTGCCACTGCTGGCCACGCTCCAGCCCCCAGGCCGTACCAGCACATTTCCATGGTATCCCCAGCTACAGGTGCTATCAAACACTGCTGCTCTTACTGCTGTCGCTGCGGAGCACCCGGGGAGGGAGGAACGCTCAGGGCCCATTTTCCTCCGCCATTTAGAAGGCGCCTATGTATATGAGCTTTCTCAAATGAAACATCTGCAGCTCTTTAATTAACCTGTCTGGTTTTCTACTATCTGTTGATAGAAGAATCTATCCAGCAGTTACAAACATCTTTATGTACTCATATTTTAAGCAAATGCTTCTTTTAATTAAATAACGCACCCACAGTACAAGAAAAACTCTACCCAAAGCCGAACGCAGTACATCTTCATCAATCTCAAAATTGCAGGGAGTGTCGCTTTGAACGCAACCACTGCTGAAGGTAAGCTCAGCTGCTCTAGATGGTCACGAACACTTTGCCCCTCTCTGGGCAGCAGAGCATGGCCTTGCAGCAATATTTGGAAACACATCTCCAAAATCCTAAAGTACCCCAGCCTGACATATTAGGTCCAGTATCAAAGGGTAGTTTCACTTACATTTATATTCTCCAAAATTATTAGTAATATAACACTTAACATAAATATTTCTCTTGTAAACTAGAAGGACCTAGTCGATTGAAGGGGAAAAACAGTGCAAATCGACAATAAACAGTTTTGTGCAGCGTACAAGATGGGCTTATTAATTCCCCAATTGAGCTTGAAGCAATCACTATAAATTAACTAGCAAATGTGTGTTTTCACACCATAACTACTCTGCCAAATCAAACACAAAGATAAGCTAATTAATTTAACTGAATGGAAAAATGCACCCATTATGAGTAACACTACAGTTGATATAGGAAGTCAGCAGCTAATGCTGCTCCTTTCAACCAGTAAAGCAATTTATATTGTTCAAATGCAAGTCAGAATTAAAGCATGCAAATGTTCATGTACAGAGAGGGGGCTCCAAACATTGTGATGACAAGGAATCACTTTTTACTGGCTCTCCATACTGTACCTGGACTAAGGGCTCCAAGCAAAGGGCACCTGGGGCTTAGAGAAAGTTTACCCTCCTGTTGGGGTAAGGTAAAGGAAGATAAATGAAACTTCAAATCACATCCCCTATTAGGCACACAGCTACTTAGAGGATGTTGGACGAGAGAGAGCTGCTCTCCTCCTCAGCAAACATCACTGCACAGGAGATTGAGGAAGGCCTTCCTGCAGCAGGGTATGAGCTCCTCAGACCCCTGACTGCCTCACAGGAGGTCTGAATTAAGTGCCATACACAAAGAAAATTTGGTATCTGACCGGATCCTTTAAATTGTATTACATCTTGAACAGCAAATGACACTTGGATTAAGGGAGAAAATTGCTTAGTCAACCCTGAATCTTCCAGCGTTTTGGAGAAACAGGAAGAAATTCAGCACCACAAACACATGCCCAAGTACAGCTGCATCCCTTTTTGAACCAAGGTGGTGACACCGATAAACCTGAAGCCTTGCACACAGTCCTATTCCCACTGCCCTGATTTATCTATTCGGAAATTACTACTTAAAACTAAGATAATTCTACCTGAAATAAAATCAGCTGAGTTCAACAAACACAACCTTCACATGCACACCCAGGCTTTTAAAGTTATTAACTAAAGCAGTTCAAAAGTCCCCCCTACATCACTTGCACAAATCGGTACACGAATGCCCACAATGCCCTTTCTCCCTGTCTCTGGGGTAGGGAGGTGGACACACTGCAGAGGCAAACACCTGCGTGAGCTGAAAGCAGTAGCCATGGCCATACTGCACCCTTGCCCAGGTCTGTCTGTTTTGTGCTGCTTACAAAATAACAAGAATAACAACAACAAAATCACTGTTAGTTGAAGGAAAAAATACTAAACAAACAGCACACTGCAGAAGAAAGCTCGTGCAATGGTCACGGGACCTTTTCCTTATGTTTAGTCCATGGTGCAGAAACTATTATCAAGATAGTAGGTGTGAGCAAAGGTCAATATTCAAGCGGCCCAAATTCAATCTCCACCGCTGTGCCTAGTCAGCAGAGTGAGGTGCCTCCAGAGCCTCCGACGAGCACCACCTACAGACAGCCAAAAGCAATCAGGACATACAGGAATGTGGTCCATGGGATTTTGTCAACCAAACAAAGCTCCATTTTGTGGTCACTTCAGTCTGAAGGAACACTCTCTAACAAACTCTCTGTCACATCAGTGAATCTATCGAGGTAAAGATTTAATGCCATATTTTTTTTCCATTTGAGAGTGATCAACTTCTAAAAATGTATAAATAAGAAAGTCAAGCAGTTGGTATTATGAAGCACCTTGTCCCCAGGTTCGATGGCAATAAATAGCATGGTATTTCAAAGAACACAAACATCGCACAATAATTACATGGCTGATACCCTACAAGTACGCTGACTATTCTATTTGCATTGTTCAGAAGTGAAGAGGTTAGACTTATTTACATTCAAGTAGCTTTAATTAAGCTTACAGATAAATGCTCTTAAAATGAAGGCTGGGATGATTATACCTCTCTTGACATTGATTTTAGCCTAGATGGCTATGTATGTAACATGAAAAAAGGCCCAAAGGCTGCAATCACACAAACAGAAGAGCCATGAGCTATGGCTCCTGTATAACTCTCCACCATGTAGGAGAGACACCTGAAAATGCAGTGAAATCATGACCTTACTTAAGCCAACGGAGTAAGTTTAGAGGAGACAGGTTGTACATTAAAGGGTGTCAGCGGTGGGTGCTGCTGACCACTGCAAGCACGCACAAAGATGAACTGCATCCAGCTGCATTCACGGGCAGCAGTGGATAAACGCGCTGGGTTTGATGAGAAAGGCAGGCTGGTGACAGCAGCAGGCTAGCACATGCACGCCAACACTGTCATTGGGAACCCCCCCGCCAGACTTAGCTAGGGAAGGTTACCCTGCTTGTGAGAGCATTAAATGCTAGAGATTTACATTAGGCTGCTGCCAGACTGTGGTAGCCATCCCAGAGACTGCAACTCCATGGCTAATAACCAAGCTGCGGCTTTGTGCTGCTGCATGGAGAATACAAGTGCAGAAAGTGAGAGGCAGTGGGATACAGAGATTCCCTAACATTTACAAAATCAGACTCAGATTTTCCTGGATGTCCATTTGCTCCAGTCAGCATGAAGTCTTCATCTTCCCATAACACCAAAAAGGAAAAGTGAAGCAAATGCTAATTTAATTACATTTTTCCATTAAAACAGGAACCTGTTTGGGGACCTGTGCAGACAAACAATCTCCGTGTACAGCTCTGGTAGCGCAAGAGCTTTCTCTCTCCAGTGCAGTGCCTTTTTCCGAGGCTGGTAGCTGCTGGTGGGCTCGATGCTCTGAAAGAGGGAGCAGCAGGACTGGGGGCTTCGCCAGGGCCGCTGCCTCCCACGGTCCCTCCCCACTGCTCAGAGGCGAGGCAGAGGCGGCTGGGGAGCAGCGGGAACTGCGCAGAGCTTGCCAGCCCATGCTCTGCAGCACTTCCCTGCCTAATGCCTCTAGCAAGAAAAGTGAAAAAGTTTTGGGTAAACCAAAGACTATCAGTGACAGGCAAGGTTCCCTTTAAAACAGTACAAAGCAGAAGAAGAAACACGTCCATCTGCCAGGCCCCCTAAGAAGGCTTTCTGCTTAAATTTTTCAGTCTGGGTATTTTTTTTTCAGCCAATAAGCAGAGGTCTGCATAGTATAGAGTCACCTTTTTCTCATAACATAGTTATTCTTGGAGGATAGAAACCTCCCCTCCCCTTTTTATGCTTATTACAAAAAAAAAAAAAAAGAAAAAATCTTCAAAAAGCAACAAGGGGTTTAAGAAGACAGTTTTGGCACCATTAGTTACGTGCATATCCCTTAGATATCAGTCCTGAAGGAAAAGACAAACCACGAAAGGAGAGAACAACTGCTTGCTTGATCTCACTGAGTTATCACTCTAAGGGCAATTACAACCCACAGATACACACAAGAAAAGTGAATATTTAAATTTTTCTCTCACTGCAAATGAAAAAAAAAAAAGGAACAGATTAATATATATTCTAAAATGTATCAAGTCTGACCAGTCTTGTAATAATTTAACTAATTCTTGTCATATGCAGTTACTTTGCAGCCTACAAAAACTTATCTCATGGGAATGCAAAAAAGAAAAAAAAAAAAAACCACACCCACAGAACATGCATCTCGACTTCCTCTAATACTAGATAGAGAATTGCAAAGTCAGACAAACAAAGTTGCGTTTACCTACTCAGGAGAGACACAAAGGTTTGACAGTTTTAATTTAGTAACATGTAGTTTAGAAACAAATATACCAATTCAGAATTCTCTTGTGTAGTGAAGATGAAATATTTATAACCTTGTCAGTAATTAGTACATGATAACGATGATTTTATACTGCACTGTAGGTAAGAGAAGCAATAAAGAAGATTTAAAAACTCTTAAGGTTTAAATTTGGCACCACAAGAGCCTAAAAACCAGCCAACATGCAAGGATCTCTACAATGGGGAACGAGTAAAGGAAACACAGACCGTCTGGCTATGCGCAACCTTTTTCATATATGGTGGCGACGTCCTCACTACAAAGAGGACCCGATTCTGGGCTGAGGTCTCTAGAGGTGACGCCCTGGTCACACAGGTCACATAGGTGTTGATAGCCCTGCCTCCTGCGGAGCTGCCGGCCCCTCGCCGGCGCCACCTGCCCCACCTGCTGCCGCCTGCCACCGCCCCGCGGCGCCTCCAGCCACGGGCTGATGACATCTTCCATGTTGGGGCAGAGCCTGCACCCCAAATCTCCGGCCAGGTGGTGCCTAACCGCCCAGCTCAAAAGCCTCACCCCTTCAGGAGGTTTTTTTGTTTGGGGGGGATTTATTTTTAAACTGTACAGGAGCCCTTGCACAGCGTCCATAGACCAGTTCAGTTCCACCCTAATTTTTCAGAATTAACCTAAAAGAATTCCTTTTAGCACTGTATTGCCAATCAGTTTGAAGAGGCCAACCATTCTAGCTAGGCAATAGCTGCACAGAAATTTAAAGAGCCTGATCCAGCAAGGCGTTCAGCACCCACAGTTCTTGCTGACTAAAACAGGGCCTACAGATTTGCCATCCCCGAAAGGAGTGTCCCCAGCTGAGACTCGCATAGAGCAAGCAACTGCCTTTGATAATCACAGAGTCAGACATAAAAACAGATTTCCTCCTCTTTTACTTGCAAATCTTGATAGTCTTTCAAAGGGCCTGAAAAGTACACTTAAAGAATAAACCTCAAACCAATCTTATCCTGTGAATGTGATGAAACAAATATCTTGTCTTAGGTACAAAGCAAGTCATTCACATCACTTGCATTAAATCAAGATATCAAGAAAACAGCCTCTCTGCTAGCAACTCCAAAGGCCGGATTTTGTTAACAGAGGTTCTGTACTGGGGTATTTGCTAAATTGGATGTAACTTGCACCAGTGCTACAGAGAAGGCAAATTTAAGCAATCTGTGAAGTAACTTTTTGGTTTCTTAAGCCAAAGTCAAGATATTTTTCCAAACAGTTGTCTACCGGTGAAAATCACAGAGTAATTACAAATGTGCTTCAGAGCTGATAGGTCAGTGCCAAGAAACATGACAAAATACACGCCAAAAGGTCAGGCTTGGCAGACTCGGAAAGCTCAAGCGTGGCGAGCAGCGCTGCACGAAGGCACGGCGGGCTGCCCAGCGCGGGCTCTGCAGAGCCCCGCGCGCTGCCCTCGCCGCGCGGCCGGCACGCGCCCGTCAGCGCCACTGCCAGGCAACAGGGAAATCCTGCGCATCTGCCCCTACACAGCACGGGCAGTCAGAAAAAAAGACAGCAAAATACAGAAATAATTTGCACTAATAAGGAAATCTACATATCCTCTTTCCCTAAATAGGTTTTAAAGGACTAAGTTTTCCCTCAGAGAATATGTCAGTCATTTTGTCTGTCAATGTCAGAAAACCAGACACAGTTCCAAAGATTAAAGCACAGGCCCCAAACTTACACAGTTTGCTACACCAAAGTAGCAACTGATTCTACTCATCTGGTCTCTTCTTGGCAAAACAGCAACTGATTTAACTAAATGCTTTGATGTCCATACAGCAAAAATCAGTATTAGTAGCTCAAATTATACATTTATATCTTAAGAGTAAATACACCCTGCAGAAAAAAAAACCAACAACACACAGAAAGTTTATATCTAATTTCCCATAAATCTCCCTTTGGAAATGTTCACATGAATGATAGTAAAACTATCGTCTAGGTTCGTTTTCATACTTTATTAAGTCATCACAGCAGACTGAACCCTACTGTCTGGGCCTGATGACAGGACAAACCAAGCACTTCAGCTCTCACCAACACTGAGCCTGATTCACCACTGTCCCTCTACAAAGCAGGTGTCCAGAAACTGTAAAATGCCGCAGTTTTGAATCTAGCTCCCTGTCTTGGGCTCACCTCCAATTATGTACTGGCATGATACCTGATCCATTTGTTTTTACTCCAGTGCAGGATATTTGCTCACCAATTCATAGCACTTGGTCCTGTTCTCCTTGAAGTCAACCTTGATCCTTCTCCCAGTGAAGACTCTCGCAGGAGTAAGATCCGTACTGACAAACATGTTGGCGGAACTATCTGATTTCTTCACAGGCTTTTACAAGTCAAGCAGGTAAAGTTGCCCTCTCCCTTAAAACTACCACCCAGTTAGTTCTGGCCTGCGTGTATGTAAACTAACAACACAAGGTTTCCTTACCAACTTTTACAAGTCTGTGTAGAGGCATAAATTATTTTTTAAAGTCCATCGATCTACAAAATATTTTCTCAGTCACTATGAACACTGATCTTCACCACTGACTGTCTTCTTAAAGAGAAAAAGCCCTTTCCTCTCCACTTGAAACCAGAAAGCTACACTTCCTATCATGCAGCCTGTCTGAAGGACATCTACATCCTCTCCATTGGCCTTGCCTTCATTTTCCAGCTCTTTGAGCGTACTAGTATAGCTATCAATGTACTGACAGCTGGCCAAAATCTTCACTCATTCAAACCCATATATAGCCCAGAAATGTGAGTGTTTTTCAAAATGAAAGAAAGCATGTTTGACAGAACATTTTTGCATGAAAAAAATATAATGACACACAATCTTTTTTACATGGAGTCAATTTGGGGTACTAGACCTGAACAGCAATGGGAAAGGAATTAATATGCTTCTTGGTCACTTTGAAAAAAATAAAAATCTGATAAAGATATCTGTAATATTCCACAGATGCCTGCTGCAGACCATAGTCATCTGCACTTCAACTTCACAGCAACTATAAAAGATCACAAGCCCCCAAAACTGCTATCACATCAGGAATAAATAAAATATTCTAATCACCTACACGTTTTCCATTTCTCCCTTGTGCATTCAAGCTTATATAAAACTGCATTCCCTATGCTTCTGATCTACTTCTCTCAAATCACAATATTGTGGATCTATTATTTCACAGCAGTCAGAGGTCACTTCAAGACAAACGACAACACATTTCCTCCAGTTGAACCTTATCCAGCAAATTAGAGAAAACTCAAGAAAACAACTATGTTTTTCAATATAAAATTGAATGTTATCAAATATGAATGAAATTTGCCACAGAAATATTCTGCAAAAAGAACAGACAATAACCTATTTTTATAATAAAACTATTAAGAATTACACCTTAAAAAACAAAAACTGAGCTTTGACAACATTTTACACGAGTATGGAGATTGGTTTAAATGAAACTCCTGAAAGAGTAAAAAAAATTACTTCAAAGTTGAGTTGCTGAAAATCATCACCTTGCTGTTTTATAATGTGACCTTATGTCTCTGTCCAAAAGCATGCAAAGTGGTTATACCCTATGATTTTTTTTTAAACCAGTGAACTTTCTGTTTTTGTTACAGAAACAAGTATTTGGATCAACCCAATTACATCCTCTTGCCAAGTACATTCAGCATGGGTAATGATTAATGAATGTAGTGCTTTTTTTTTTAATTCATGTAGCCTTCTCTCCAGGAAAAAAAGGAAGCCTAGTAATTGTAAATTATTGTGCCTCAAACACTACACTGCTATTGGTGTGTACTGCCTACCGCGCCTGCAAAGTGTGTGTGCGCGTGCGTGTGTGCAAAACACACCAACAACTCTCTAGGAAAAGCAAGATTCAGTCTCACTTTTCAAATGATCTTTTTGGAAGGGAAACTTTATATACAAAATCCTAAAAAATACTTTAAAAGAAACAGATCCAGTATTTTAGTGGGGAGAATAAACCGTCAACAGTGATGCCATTACAGATTATTGAGAAAGAATATCCTACTTAAGTAAATGGTTACTGTACTTAGAAACGTGCTTTTTTTTCTAATGGCTTTAAGAATACTGCAATGCAAAGTTATACTGTGGATCCCATTTTATGAGGCAACAGCACAGACTGCTTGAAAACATACCTCTAAACTTTTGATTTCTCATCAAGAACTTCCCTTGACTCTCATTAAGGACTGGCATTGGAAAGCAGAGAAAACGTCAGGTTAAAAATATCAGTTAAGTAACTGATTTTTCCTTTTATTCCAAAGCCTTTTAGAAACGGCAGCTCTCTCTTCAGCTGTCACTTCAGCCCCGGCAGCTACCCGCAGGATGCTGCGCAGCTCTTGCCCTCTGCCGGGGCACGTTTCCCCCTCGGTGTTTTTACAGGCGCCGCGCAGAGACCGCGCGGCTCCCCTGCGCGTTGTGCGGCCCCGGCCGCGGCCGGCGCGGCCTCTGCCTCCGAGCAGCCGTGCGGGCAGAGAAGCTCTCACCCTCCAACTCGTACGCGAGGGTGTAAAGTGCAGCGGCCCCGCGGGGTCACCGCTCTCTCCGCGCCCGCGGGCGGCCGGGCCAGGCCGGGCCGGGCCGGAGCCTCCGGACCGCCCCCGCTCCCGGGCCGCCCGGCCGGGCCCGCCAGGGCAGCGGCGTGCGGGGCTCTCGCAGGCCGCCCGGGGCCCGCGGGGCCGCGCCGAGCCCGGCGGGGCACGGCCGGGCGCCCCGGCTCCAGCGCTGGGGCAGCGGCACCGGCGACGCCGTAACTCGCGCGAGTCCCGCGGCCCCGGGCCGGGCTCCCCCTGCCCCGCGCCTCCCTCCCCGCCGGCGCGGCGCGGCGCGGCGGGTCCCGCGGGCTGCGCCTACCTTTCATCGCGGCGAGCACAAAACACATCATTTGTCAGGGGCGAAGCGGCGGGGAGCGGAGCGGAGCGCGGCGGGAGGGAGGGAGCGAGGGAGGCGGGGAGCGAGGGAGGCGGGGAGCGAGGGAGGGGAGGGAGGCGGGCCGGGCCGGGCCGGGCCCTCGGCGTGCGCCGGTGTCGGTGCCGCCGCCTCAGCAGCCGCCGCCGCCTGCCCGCGGAGAGCCGCGCCGCGCCGCCATCCCCCGGCCCATATGAGGCTCCATGTGACCCGGCGGCGCCGCCAGCCCCGGCCCCCCGCCTTGTTTACTCGCTCGCTCGCTCGCTCGCTCCCTCCCTCCTCAGCGGCGTGGAGGGACGGCGCGGGCGGCCGGTCACGGGGCGCGCCGAGCCCGGCAGCGCCGCCCCGCCGCGGGCCCCGGCCCCGGCCCCGGCCCCGGCCCCGCCGCCCGCGCCGGGGCCGCTCGCTCCGCGGCAGCGCCGCGCCCCGCTGCGGGGGAGCCGCGCCCCGCGCCGCCGCCGCGCCCCGCGCCTCCGACCCCCGCGGGAAACGGCCTCGTAACGCGTGCTGGGGTTGGGCTGGGCTTTCTCCTGCCCGCATGGGAAACTGCAGCGGCAATCGCGAGGCTCTGGCCGCAGAAATTGCAGATGTTGGGCATACGGGGGCCGCGGCCTCGGCTCGGGCACGCACACGCACCACGCATCACGCATCCTCGAGCGGAGCTACAGCAAATCACATCTGAAGCGCCTGATCCTGCCACTCTAAGCACAGTCAGCTTGCGTCTCTTTTTCCCCTCGTCCTCCCTTGTAGTTTACCTCCTTTTCTTTTCTGGAGGATTTGGAATTTTTAAGTAAAAAATAACCGTATTGAAGCTACATCTTGGCATAACACAAGTATACATTTAATGGCTGTTGACTTGATGATGATCAAGCAGAACAGCATTTACATTTCAAATCTGTCTAGTGATGGGGTTCATATTCTCTTAGGATTTACTTGGAATGTATGAAGCATTATACCACTGCCAGAGTTTTTCGTATGCTCTGTAGCAGGAGCTGTCACCGTACTGTCAGTTTGCAAGATGAAGTTTCGCATCTTTGATACATGCATTCACACTACATGAGGGATACCAAGAGACTGAACACACCGAAAAAATCCAACCCATTAAAAATACACTTTGCTGAAAACTGTATTGGCAAAACCACTACTTTTTCCAATTTCTGTCTTAGCAATTGGAAGAGAGAGTCACAAAATACAAAATTATAGAAAAGCATCAATGCATTATAATATATTTAATAGGGGACAGAGTATAATGTAATACTACTCAGATGTATAAGCATATAAAGAAAATAAAACAAGGGAAAAGTAAATAAAAACCAGAGGAAGCACCTTAATATTTGCAACAAAGACATTTTTAGAAAGAACTTGTATGAGATAAAGACACTGAAACAATCCTTTATTAAATGACCCACAATGGCTAATTCTTATCTATTTCTATATCTAGTTCTTAATATAGTACAATAGTATTTGAACATGATTAGAAGCTATTCAAGTATACTTACCCATTTATCAGTTCAGTCATTCAAGTCCCATTAATGCAAAATATTGACCTTTTTAATTCTTCCTTATATAAAAAATGCCAAGAGCTAATTGGGTACAGCAGTATAAATTTAGCTGGTATCTTTGGCATAAAGCTTTTGCTCTGTTTTTTGTCATTCTTACTTACATTAATCTAGGTCTATCAATACTACATGTGTAGTGGGATACCACCCTGCAAAGCTACAGTGGCAGATCCGATGAGTGTTGTGTTCATGGTGTTTCTCTGTAGAACATGTTTTAAAGTTGTGCTGCACTGAGCACAAATCTTACAGGGCACACTGCACTGAATCAAATTCCACTAATAGTGTCCAGAATTTTTCAGAAACAGGAAAATGCTGCTTTTACAGGTGGGCCAGGAATTTAGAAGCAGTAAGATAACTTACAGCACGTGCAAGAAAAAATAATGATGTCTTAATATACTGTAGTGTAAAGTTAGATCACTGTAAACACTTCACTCTGACACAGCAAGCAATGTCAGACCTATGGCTTGAAAAATGTCACAGTCCATTAGCGCTAGTTGTCTTGTCAGAAATTTAACCTTAATGTACACAGTGTTACATTATTACTGATCTGTATTTACTTCCAGTCCAGCTGAAATGAAACTGGTAATCTGGAGTGACATCTGATGTGCTAAACAGCTTCAATAATAAGCAGGCAACACAGATTTTGTATTCTTATAAATTCCTTACAACAGTTGCTTCATAAAATTATAGAAAACTGCCCATCAGACATCTTAAGTAACAAACACCGTCCTTGCATTTTAAAGGCTGGAAAATTAGTATTACTGAGAGAGAAGAGCACACTTAAATATTCTATTATTTGTTACCAAAATCTCATCTAAGGCCATTTGCTGTTCTGGCTGTATAAACACATCCATTCACACTTTAGTTTTCTGTGTTTGTTTGACCTCATTATGAAAATTCAATTCAAAATGAGTTTCCTCCTAATTTACCAAACTCTTGCAGTACTGAAAGTGTCACTCAGGTTTAGGCAACACATCAGTGACAACACAAAGCCAATGTGACAGTCAAATAATATTTAGCTCAATATCACAGTTTTCTTGACACACAATTGCTCGCACTGTTTTGTACAGCAGTCTTTCATTTGAGTTATGTGAACGCTTCCTATTTTCCATGAGCTTGTACTCCATCGTCCTTAAGTTACTTAAGTGTTCGATAAATAATGTTAAAATACTATAATACTGCATACTCATCATAGGAGTGAGCAACTACACCTCGGATTACACGTAATTCTTTCACTGATTCATGCATCCAAAGACCTCCTGAAGGTGTCGAATCTACATGCTACCGGTCTGGGCCAGAGAGCAGCCCCGCGGCAGGCAGCGCGGGGCCCAGCCGGCGCCTGCTGCTCCGGGCCGGGCGCGCCGGGCCCCCGCGGCCGCCGAGACCTCCGGAGAGGGCGGCGAGAGGGGCCTCCCCGCCGGGGGCCGTGGCGCGCCGCCCCGGCGCGCACGCCTTGCGGTAGACCACTCATGAAGCAGTTAAGGCGGCGAGGGGAGCGAGGAGGATGTGTGATTTGATCCTGCCCTTTCGCGAGAGATAAAAAGGGTGAAGGCAGTTGCGCTCTCTCCTGCCTTTGATGTGCCAGTCCTGGGCCAGCCACAGCAGCGGGAAGCTATGAGCAATTCGCGCAGGGTCTGCTACAGCCTGAACGTAAAGTCTAATCACATTCAAACATCCAGCAACTATACATGTTAGATTTTCAGTTTAAACGTGTTAGCAGTTGTGTAACCTTACCAGGTATTGTTAGGCGTTGTATCGATATAAGAGGTATTCAACCTGTTAGCCTAACCGCAAGCCCGTGTGACAAGCAGAGAGAATCAACTGTTTCTAGCAAACTTTTCAATCTCTGCTGGGGAAGAAAAGTATTAAATTGCTAACAGAGAAGGGGAAACACCTGTGATTGTTATTATCTTTAGTAATCAGGGGAGCAGTATTTAATTTGGTATTTTAAGCACAAGAAACACAAAAATGAAAAGCTCTCCTCCTCCTCCTCCTCTTCTTTTTAAGCCTGCTGAACAGAGTAATAAATTCACCTTCCAAGATTAACTGATAACTATTTCTAACTACTTATTCAAAGATGTCCCCAAACACAAGTAATTTAAATGTAACTAATTAAAGAAGGGTGCTTATGCTGTCCTAACTCAGAACACGAGTGCAGGCCATTTCTGCAGACTCTTGGGTAATGTTTTGCATTCTTGCATAAGTGAAACTGTTTGGTTCGGCTTAATTCAGGAAGAATTTTCTGAGCTCCTTATCAGTAAAATTTAGGATTTGAATAATAAATAAAGGGTGTAACCACCATCTTCCTTCCCCATATAGCACGCAGGAAAAAATGCTCTTAAAAGAAGAAATTGTGTCATGTAATAACCACCTTTCCGAAGAAGGTATAACCACACAGGGTTGTTATGAAGCCGAAGTTGTCAAACCACTGAGGTACTGCATTTACCCACTGCTGTATCACTGTCACATACACAACTGCATGTCAATCCTCTTGCAGTTAAATGATTGCATGCTGCATCTCTCCCACACAGATGAAAACTTTATTTATTGCAAAAGAAGTGTGGTATAAAAAATTTCAATAAATTGGCCAGAGCCTTCATATTTTAAACTTTAGCAGAGAAAATAGCTTCTTCCTTTTGCTGAAACCACCTAGAGCTAAATTTTCCACATATGTTTTTGCTTAAAAATGGCTTAAACTGTCAGGATAGATTTATATAATCATGCACTTTTTTAATTGTTTCTGTGAAGAGTTCATATGCTTTTAATGAAAACAGTTTTAAAAAATCTTTAGAAAAAACATTCAGGAAAATTTGTACTGATTCAGACATACACCAGTAACATCTAAAAACACTGAAATATTCGTCAGATAGCTAAAACATGTACAGAAAATTGGTTTCTTTTCAACATTTAAATAGCTCCTCTGAGGACTTACACACGGCCCAGAGAAGAGGAGAGCAGACACGTGGTAAACAGCAAAAAGCAGGTGAGAGTGGCAGGGAAGCCATTCTCCAATTGCTACCCAATCACATGTCCTAACATGGGATAAAGTGCTCGACTCCCAGTTCACATTAGGGATGCAGCTCCAGATGCAACAAGGGTTTACAACATACAACATGTTCCAAGTTTCCAAGGAAAACTGCCCTGTTGCCTGCTTGGCTTCTTCCAGAACAAAAATTGTACCATGAAACCACACGGGTGCGGTAGGGTCATAACAGCCCTGTTCACCAAATACATCCAAAACAAAGTTTAGGAAAACTCCAGCTTTACATAATCCCTAAAATATAAAACACAGTTGTGTCCATCTTATTGATAATCACTGTTTAAGGCGTTTCAAATTCTTATTAACACCCACAGAAAGAAAATTATTGTTCATTCCCCCTCTAGATTTAATGGTATTTTAATCTTCATTTATTCCTAGCACTCCAAGTAGCACACTGTTGAAGATGAATCTAACTGAGGTTGTCCTCATTAAGTTGCCTCTTTTTCATCTATTTAGAACTGCTACTATGCTGACCCTGCAATCATACCATTTTGCTTCAGACAAAATGCCATCCTAAATTCTTGCTGAGGAGGTGTGCTTTTGCACAGTGTGGGCCTGCAGCTATATGTCTTAATCAAGCCATTCTATAAACTACCCCACAACTTTCAGTTAAGCACATTGCTATTCCCAACTGTAGAACCGGTTGTTGTGCTTTGTTGAACAGCTGCTGCAGTTCTGCACCTGGTGAAATGAAGTACAGACAGACGAAGCTGACGACATGGCTTTGGGATTCATCCGGATGAAAGGTAAGTCTAAAGTCATTATCATTATTATCAGCTAGATATGCCATTGGCAGCAAGATTTCAGAGATCTAGTCAACTATATTGTCACCCAGGTTCTTCTGACCTTGAAATCCCTTGAAAGGATATCATATTTGCTGCTTTTCAAAATGCAAGATAACAGCAGTACACTTTGGAATTAAAATGATTAGAAAGAAGAGATTATGGCCAATCATCTGTCATTGATTGCAAATAGGTCCCCAAAATATAAAGTTATTATCAAGAAATAGATCAAATTGGATTTAGTAATGTGTCTCTTTATCTGAGTACCCTAAAATGGGGTTATGAAGTGACTAGTATTGGATTACTGATGACACTGCCACTGCAGAGTCCCTGCTTGATCTCGGAGAGATTCTTGCCTATAGTTTTGAAGTTGTCCTAGATCACATGTTATTAAATCTTTCCACAGGCTGAACTGAATCTTAAAGTGGATTCCTACATAATATCCTAAGAATAACACTGCCAAAAAAACAGGAATTGTTTGAAAGTTGTTTGAGCTCTCTTTTTCATGCATAAACTTACCTGGCTGATTTTCAGCCAGTGTTACTTGCCAACAACTGGAGCTATGTATTCTGCAATACATGTCCCTTTTGGTGGGGAAAGCCCACGGATTTTGTAATAACAACTGTGTGGGATGCTTCTCAGCAGCACAAAGTACAGCAAGATCCTGGTTATTCTCAAAAAAGTGATTGCTAGATCTTTGTTTAAGTGATCATCTTTGGCATAAGCAGGTCTCCAAAGAAATGCCTTGCGTTGTAAGCCTGCTCAAAGAGAATTGAGTTGGCTGTAGTAAAGCAGCTCCAGCATATTTTGGACTTTTCGAAAGTCGTTTTGCTCCTTATCAGTTTGATGTTAGTGCTTTCAGTAGCACAGAAAGAACACTGCAAAGTTGCTCTGTTAACAACTTAACATCCTGCCAGTGACAAATGAAAACAAATGCCTGTATGTAGGAGATACTAGCTGTCAACTGTAAAGATGCTGGTGCCTTTTGGAGGCCTGCTGTGAATAGACAGAACTGTATGAGTTCCTTGGTCACTTGCAGAAAAATACCACAGTAGTGCTGGAAAACTTCTTTCTTGCCTGAAAAAAAACTTTCACAGCATATCATCAGAGTCTGTTTCTAAAATTTTAACTTAAAGTAAGCCTTGGCCACCGGGAATTTGCAGAAATACAGTGTCATTGCGGTGACTCCACTGCACTGCGAACTCTGACACTTACCTTTCCAGCCCAGCCTGTGCCAAGTGCAGCAGAGGAGGAGTCTGGCTGAAGAGACACAGGTATGCGCTTTAATCAGAGGGGGATACAAGGCACTATGAGGGCTTCAAAATCTCCACATCAGTATTTCTAAATGGCCGTACTGATAATCCTGAATTCTTATTTCAACAACTTCAATTAGAGCAATGTGCAGGATTTACACTGCCAGGTCATTAATTTCCAGAGAAAGCTTCAAGAATTATTTTTGACCTGTAAAGTGCATAAGATTGTGATTTTGGCTGTTTTGAGAAGGGGCCTGTTTCCTCATAGGAAAAATAGCTGTTGCAACCAGCTAAGGTGCTGATCCTAACATTTTCCGATCTGTTGACTGGAGAGGACTACCTACTTCAACCTCCAGATAAACTGCCAGTCACCACTTTTCACAAATGGAAAAGACCACTAAGCAGGCAGGGAGAACTGAGAGTAAAGCAATATGAAGTCAGAATTTATATCAAGTTTTGTTTCAGCATTGTTTGAAATGTCTAAAACTAGCATGTTTTTATTACTGCAATACACCTACATAGAAGTGCAACTAGCAGCAATGCTAAATAGAAAGCAATAAAGACATAGCAGACAGACCTTCTAACATAATGGTAAACAGAAAGCATCAGTGAGCAGGGATATATGTTCAGTGGGGGCCTTCAGGGACTGATTCCTTGGCTTACGCTTCTTCATACACCTATCAACAATCTAGATGCTAGTAAAAAAATCCTGGCTGATAAAAACAACAGGTGAAAGAAAGTTTTGTGGTGCTAGCAACACAGCACGGCTCTAGCGAGAGAAATGATTTCTGTACTTCAAGAAATTGTGATAATACAAAGTAGAATCCATATGAAAGCTTACAGCTGTCCTGTTCCCCATAAGGAAGGTGCTGAGGCTGGAAAATAACTTTTACTATTTCAAAGTTATCAACAAGGCTGAGAAGCAACTTGATCAGTTTGCATTAGAATATACCTATAAGAAAAATACCTGATTACTTGCAAACAAGGTCATGGAGCTGAGCATGCTGATGCCACCTACTGAGTATAGAGAATGGGGGCTCAGATTGCCATGGGGGGAGACACATTCCCACTCTAGTCATGTCTTTTCATGTGAGACTTCAGTCTGGAAGAGACTTTGGCCTGTGCCCTTTTCAGTCAGTTTTATGGGCAACAGCTTGGTTTCACAATGTATTAGGTCCAATTCCTAAAATGTAGTGCATACAGTCATTTGCAGAAGAATTGCAGTGCTCAATGGGATGCACTGCTTTCATATATTCCCATAGGAAAGGAGAATGAGAACAAATGCAGAGGCTTAAAGTCCTCTCGCTTCCCCCAGGAAAGTTGCGACTGACCTGCCTACAGTAAGACAGCACAATCTGACATGACTACAGTCATGCTTCAGGACTTCAGCCAGTTACCTACGGGGGATAATTAACAATTTTTTCCTTATGCACAGTGACCAAATGTGTTTTGCCCTGTTTCTTTAATCTTAGGGTTTCTCTGTCAGCCCTCCTTTGAATCAGCAGGGATGGCCAAGGATGGAGAAAGGGTACTAGTGAGCAGAGCATGAGATGAAGCGACACTGAGAACTTTTCTCAGAATCTACCTGGAAAGTATGTCTTGCCATATGTGGGGTTGGGAAGGTGCCGACTTATATGGGTAAGTGACCTAGTGGTTTTTTTGCCTCTTTCTGATGAATGGTTCAAAAGTTATGGTGATACTGGCATATCCCCCACTGCATGTGCCTAGGGCACGAATAGCATTTTGGTCTCTTGCTTTCCCCTCTGCTTATGGCACGCACCCTAATGTCTTAACAAACAGAATGCTTCGGCTGGGCTCAACAGAAGAACAACCAGAGAAATGTGATAGTCTACAATTTAAAGAAAACCAAACAAAAACGTCCCTTCTGTCTGTAAACTTTGTGTAAGTCATAGTTGACAGAAAACAAATGATGTAATTGCACTTACGGTGCTAAGGGGTAAGGATGCTTAATATATTGAGTTTGCCATGCCCCCATTTCCAGATTTTACAAAATTAACCTAAGAAAAAATAGAAAGCATGCCAACATTTAAATGGTTTCATGTCATGCCCAGTGATGGAACTCCCTTTTACACTACATGAGACCGGCAATGCAAATTTTCCCTATTTTCAATATCTGTTTAAGAATGTGAGCTTTAGAGGTAGGAAAAAAAGCTTTCTGTGCTGAGCATTCAGAGAAATAATACAGAAATTATTTTTCTTTCATGGAAAAAGAGAAGCATCTGTCCAGTCAAGCAAACTAATCAATTATTCTGCGTTATGAAATACTCTTTTTATAACTATTGACACTTCAGTCAGTAGTGCCACATGTCAATAGCGGTTTTATTGCTCACATTTAAAGTAGAGCTTCCAGGACAGGATTCATCTAAGTTGACATTGTCTGATCAGCAGCACATTTCCTGCTCCTGTGAGCATATACATTATTTATACAGCTTTGCACTGAAGAATGTTTGTGCTTGTATGAGAAAAATTGTAAGATCTGGCATGTTTTTCATGTCTTGATACAAAATATAAGCTTAGAACCACACATGCTTTCTGAAATAATTACAGCGCCATGTTAGGAACTCTCCAGAATTAGTTTTCAAACCAGAGCTTACACAGGTTTCTAAGCCTGCCTGACTCCTCCTTTTCAAGCATAGTACTTAACAGACAGGTCTTAAGCACTGCACATATCACATTTTCTTCAGTTCCTCCTCAGATTAATGCTGAGCTCCAGAACATGAATATTGGCAAGTCTAACATACCCTCTGATCACATACTACTAGATCACTGTTAATTTTTCCCATTTCTCACTTCTCGGTATTCCGATGGCAAATGGCAAACTGTTTTTTACGGAACAAATGCTATTGTTCTAATGAAACTTAAGATCTATGCTAGCAGCCTTCACTCCAGATGTTCTCCCCCATGCCACCATTCCATTCTTAAATTTACCAAAGAAAATTCATTACTATTAGTGAAAAATAAATGACAGTTCATTATGGCTTTAGAGCTTCAACTTCAAAAACAATATAAACTTTAAGGATTTATTTTTAAATGTTAATATAGCCTCAACTATTGTACTTAAATAAAACAAACAAAAGACTACATACCTACTTAGAGTGATAAATAAGCTGCATAAAGGATGATACAGTTCCTGGGCATGAAATCCATACAGATCATTCCCTTGCATAATTATGATTATCAGACATGATAAAGTGACACTGTTGAAAGATATTAGTCTTTAGTAGAAGCAAAATAACAAGATGATTCACTGACAAAGGAAGATAATTATTTGAGAGTATTGTTTCACTAACAATCACCAAGTTCTGAGGAGAACACCTGCATAGTACAACCTTTTTCTTTAAAAAGAGAGGAGAGCAATATTCTAAGTTGATGAATTTGATTACAAAGCAGAGCATATAGGGCAGACCACCTATAGAGAATGATCTATTGCTTCATATAAAATCTGGTTTCATAACTTGCATTTGTCTTAATTTAGCTCAAGACAGCAATTTCTGCCTTATTTTATTCAGAAAGCAAGCCAGGTGAAGTATTTAGAAACCTTTTCATTTTCCATCTTAGTAATTTAATATGAACTGCTACCACTTGCTTGATAAAAATCATTTTAAACTCATGATTTAAAACTCATTAGCATATCCCTGTCTTACAGAAAAGAATCCGACAAGCATTTTTCACATAGGCACATCATTTCTGATTATTTCAATTCGGTTTTAAAGGATCTTTGACAGGGCTACTGAAAGGCTTGTCAGATAATAGGGAAACATTATGACATTCTTTCCCCATATCCCTTTCCAGCACATGAAATATGAGGGACATTTCTAATAGAATCAAGGCTAATTTAAGACACAGTTAATCTTTTCTTTAAGGCTGCTATAACTGGGGGGGGGGGGGGGGAAGGGGTGTACCTCTAACACACGGCAGCTGCTCTTCAGCTCACATCTGTATTCAGGTTCTAACATATACCCCAGTTATCAAAACACAGACTTCTAGACTGCAAAGCAAATGTGCTGCAAGTATGTACTTTACAAGCTACAATGTCCACACTCACCTGAATTTCAATATATTTTTTAAAATGTCCAATAATAATTAAAAAATATACCTGGTGTTTTCACTCATTTTATTTTTTAGCTGAAGGACAAAGAATAATTTTTTAACTGAATGGAAACTACTTCCCCCAAGTAGCATTTTGGCTGCTCTAAAAAAATTCATTTATCTGCTCTCTAGTATGACTGATTCTACCTGAAATTGATTTGTATTTTCAGCTGACATACATCATCACAGCTCTTCCACTTACACCTATTAGAACACACCTATTACACTTACACCCACCCACCAAAAGCTGCCTGATGGCTACAGATAAAATGCCCAGTGCAGAGTAGGCCACGGCCTGCTTCCTGCACACATCTGAGTAGTCCTGTGGAAATCTCTGGCGTTACTTGTTAGAAAGGAACCAGGTGCTCTGAACTATCTAGGAGAGATGACTAATTGTCAAGAGAAACTGCAGGCTGCATGAGATGGGATAAGAAAAATAAGATATATGCCAAAGAATAAAGAACTTGAGAAAACAGTTGCTGAAAAAAAATAGAAGTTATGTCAACAAAAAGCAAAGGACGAAAAAGGCTGTACAAGACCAAGATATGTTAAGTTTTTCTAAGTGATCACTGAAATGACAGCAGCGAGAGGAACCTCTACAATTCACTGATCAAAGACAGCGATAGACTGCCCACTGGTGAGGAAAAGCTAGACGAGGGATGGAAATGAGCTCTTCTACAGATGACTCAGTGTTGCAATGTGCTGAATGAACAGATAACACCATTTCTGAACACATTTGAGATGAAAGTGGAAGCTGGATCACTTAAAATAGAAGAACTGAAGAAATCTTCAAAAGGTGGCAAAGAATAGCTAAAGTCCAGAGATACTTATGACATCCACACCAAAATACTGAGGGACAAAGCTTTTGAAGCACTGCTAAAGAGCCTTAAAATACAACCCAAAATGAACAGGCATTGCTATCAGATAGGAACAGAAGTACCAGTGTGAAATAGCTAAGGAAGGGCAACCTACCTCGATGTGAGAAATGGAGACAACTCCTTTACCCAGAAAATAAATCATCTTTTTTGTTCAAAACCTTTTGCTTAATCGTTTTGAAAATCATATAGAAAAGATGTATGGTAAAAATCAAAGGGAATTTTGATAGAAGCAGTTGCTTAAAGAATCCATTTTCCTGCAGCATGTTTCTGAACAATAGAAAATGCTAGACATCTCTCTCTGAGCCTCAGTTTTGAATATAATGAGAAAACACAGCATTCGCTGTGACATCTTCTTGACTCTTCTCAGTATCTATGATATATCTGCTGTACTTCCACACAATACTGAGGTGAAAAGCAGACAAAAAACACATGACCTGGAGCTCCCAGAATCTTGGAAGTTCTGTATTCAAAACCAAGTGTCCTGCAGGAGCACACATCAATCTGGAGAACAGAAGGGACATCTGCAAAATGAGCATGTATATGCAGTTGTCCTCAAAGTTAGGAATTTATCAATACCTGTAGTGATGACACTTTACTAAAATTCTGCATTATGCTATAGATCCTATAGAAAGGGTCCCCAAACCTTCTGTTAGGGTTGGCCTACTAAGGGATGGGATATTTGGTTTTGGAGCTGGGCATTGTTCTACAACGCAAGGAGGGAAAAACTGAGGTAATTCTGGGTCTTCGTTATTAGCTCAGGAAATGAATCTCTGCATGTTTACACAGTCAGGCTCCTGACGTCCTCTGGCAAAGGGGGAAAAAGAAATCCCAGACTTTACACGTATGAACTAGCCTCTAGAGGCTCCCTTAAGACTCCTAAAGATCTTTAAGGAGAATGGTTGAGAGAGTTGAGAATAACAGCTCCTGGGGAGAGAGCGCCCTGGTGTTTCACAGGGCCGCAATCCATTTCAGTCAGAAGGAATGATCCCTGGAATGGCCTCCAAGAGGAGCCCTGTGGACCTTCCCACCGCACGGTATGGTTTCAGATGGGCATGGACCTGTTATAGAAAAGAAACAACATTCTGAAACCCTATACATTTCACTTCTTTGCTCCTAATCTGGCCCTCCTCTTCCATTTCTTGTATATGGCATTACCATACAGCATCCAAAGCTACACAAAAGTGTTTTATGGTATGTTAGTCTTTTTTTCTATTTAAGGCCACTAGTCTGCAAAGAGCAATATCCACAGTTTCACTAAAGGGAAATGAAGTACATTATTTTTGCCTCCATAAACCTTGGCCAAATCTTTACATGATAAAATTGTAAGGAAAACTTATAAAGCATATTAAAACAATGAAATTCCCTGACACAAGAATGAAAGCTTCAATCTGGCCCGGAGATTGGTACAGGATCAGTGGTCTACTTGTATGCAACAGACAGTAGTAGTCATGTACATGGGGTTTTGGCGAGCATTGCAACAGTAGGCAGGTCTGTCATTTTCCAAAGTGGCAAAGACGGTATCTCTGTCAGAGGAAAATCTAAATATGTTTCATACTGTTATACCAAATCCTCAAGTTTGATAGAACTTCAGAGTATCAGAAATACTTCGAGTAAAGTGAATATTGATAAACGTGCAGCACAGGCAAAATTAACTCTGTTTGTAGCATTCTTATGTCAGGTGAAAACATTCAGGCAGTTTGTTATACTGATATTTCTCCTTCTTTAAAAAGAATCAAATTCTTGTTTTCATTACTTACAGTGCTGATTCAGGCTATTTCACAGTCAGCCACCTAGCTCCTTTTCCCTTTCATTTCTCATAGACTGCCCTTCTCACAGAAGGGCAACCCAAGGAAGCACGAACTTAGGGTTAGTTGATCCTACCAGTAACATGGTAATGTCTCAGATCATATTTATTTCATATATCGTGATGCTGCATAAGATATAACTATCAAAAATTATGAGCCATTGCTCTGCCACATTACATGTGCCTGTTGCTAGAGTACCTGACAGATTATTGATGTGATCCAAAAACCAGAAAAGATAAAAGCACAAACTTAAAAGGCACCAGTAGCATGAGCAGCTGAAAGCCTGCATGCGTCTCACTCGGTTAAGTAAGACAAAAAAATCTCACTAGAGATGGACCAAAGTTGTTTTGCAACTGATGGAGATAAAGAAATAAATAGGAAAGGGCCAGTAAAGGCAATATACACCTCTTGGTACTACTAATGGTGTAAGGAGTACACAAAGAAAACTTACAAGAGTTAGGATTAGGGAAACAGCAATACTGTAGCATCTTGGTGTTCACACTGCTACTACCAAAAATCAAGGCAAACACAACTAGGTCATTTGAAAGCATTATCTTGGCTCTTTAAAGAATATTATTAGTTTACTTCTGGATTTTTATTTTTAACTTATAACTAAGACCAATCAATATTAGTATGGATATTGTTATTGCTTTATGGTGACTGTGGATTTACTAAAGAGGACCAGTGAGACAGGTGTGTTGTAGCTCCTGCCATCAGCACCAGCCCATGCTGTGCATCATGTGCTGCATGGAATGACATGGTTTTCTCCACATCACCTTCCTATTCCTGTATGTCATCTTCAGGTCTGTAAGAGCTGCATGTGCAAGCACGGGCTTTGCAGCAAAGTGATGTTCAAGATCGGCACTCAAAAGGCACATATGCACAACTGGGGGACAGGATGTCCCTGCCAGTGCCTTATTTCTTCAGGTCTTCCACTGACTCAGCTAGCATTTCCAAATCAGGATTACAGGGGTTTTCCTCCATATCTGTGAACCAATCACATGCTATCCGTCTAATGGTTCATGCTTAGGTTAGATAGCCAGGAATGAATGTCTCCCTGAATCGGTGCGGTGTGTGTATCTTCCCCTCTCTACTTTTGATAACAAATGTGGTGGTGTCTCTGCAAAACAGGAAGTTTCTAGAAACTAAAAGAGGCAATGCAGAGAAAACAAAAGCTTCACATCACATGATTCCAGAAGGTTTGGAAAACACTTGTATTGTGAAATTTTTAAACAGTAAGTATTTTTTCTTTTATTTTTCTCCTGTTTCTAGTCTATGTATCTAAATATGGACCCTCATTTGCTGTCTCAGTTAGCATATTTGTTTCAAATATAACTATGATAAAATAGTTTGAGGAGTAACACATGAGATCAGAAAATCAGCAATGGAGCTTATGATATGTTTCATGAGGTGTCAGATGGTCTGTAATAGCATATTTGGAGTAGAATTCAAACAGACCTGAGGTTATAAGAGTTATTCAACAGCGAGTTAATGAGAGAGCTCCTTTATAGATTGAAGGACTATTGCGTGCTTTTATTGAAGCACAGCTTTTTTGAAAAGCATTTACTATGGAAACCAAGTTCTGTGAAAAGAGCCAGAATACAAGAGAAACCACAGGTATGGTGTCTGAACCAGCTTTCTGACAGAGGAAACAAGAATTTTAAAGCCTGGTGGCAGGGGGTGATTGGATAGGAAGATAAAAATCACTGTTCAACAAAAGCAATATCTAGTATTCTATCCTGAAGACTGCAGTTTTTAGTGATAAAGAGCACGCTGTTACACTCCTCCTCTATACGCATTTCATTGGCTTGAGAATATTTCACTAAAGATGATTTTTTAAAAGACTTAGCTATTTTAAGGGTTTTTTCACTCATCATATGGAATTGTAAACCCTCCTGATCATTTGTCTAACTGACCTCTGCGCACAGCAGTACTGGAAACATCATTATAGAGATTAAAAAATCACGTCCACGTAGGAATGTCTGGATCAGCCAATGGACGGGAAAAGCTGTGAAGTGGTGCAGAGCCCCAGTGCATGCTAAGAAAATGGTCACCAGGCAAGAAGCCTTTGACTGACCTCTGAGAAACCAAAAACTTACAGATTAAACTCCCATGGACTATCAAGTTTTCCAGATCCTGGTGGATCAGTATATGAACACACAGGCTCTTAGTTACTAAGCGCTCCACTCCTCAGCTACTACCACTGTTTCTATCTCTGAAATGTGCTTCCATGTGCACACCTGGAAGGTGTTCACTTCCTTTATTCTCTACATCTGCAAAACCAGCTTCATTCAAAAGTTTCAATAGTTGCAAGATTACAAAGGTGCACTAGCCATTTGTGCATTTTATGTTAAATATATTGTGTCTTCTTGTTAAAAAAACCTTTCTCTGAAAAAAGGCCACTTGGGAAAAAAAAAAATCTATGAGGTTTGTTCACCAAAACTAGACAAAAAAATAAAAGAAAAGCTATGCTGCTTTACAGCTTCTTGTCAACCAGGTGATTGAAAATTGGCTGAGCTACACATTTCAATATTACATGCCCACACCCAAAAGATGCACAGGGAGTGGAGATGAACAGAACTAGATGTTCCTTCTTCAAATTGCACCTATTATCTAATAAACTAGTAGAAACATTTCCCACAATAATAATATGCATAAGCCTCAAAAGCTGTTTATTTGGCAACCTTGATGTCTTTAACTTCATTGAAGTATTAACTGGCACATCATCCAACTAGTTTATTGAAATGATTTAGGAAAAAAACAGAGCTATCGTTTGTCCACATTGTAAGCATAGCCAAAAAAGAAACTCGAGACCGGCATTTTCTTGATAAATATATACAGCTTTAGAACCACAGACTGTTTACATGGGTGACACAGACTAAAGTGTGTCCTGCTAATGCTGTAAATGAAGACAGCTGGATTCTATTCTACCAAGAACATCAATCAATAGAGCTGTCAACTAAATTCAGATGAAGAAACTAATTACTGATGAAAACAGCAAAAGTCAAAGGAAAGGCAGAACTGGATGAAGTTGGATAACAGATTTTGTTTAAGAAGTTAGAAAAAGAATCAGACTAACTTTTAAATTGAACCAATTGAATGTGGAAATTAGGAAGAAAAAATGTTGCAATTTGAGTTGTCAAAGACCTTAACACCTCTTTCAGTAAGATTAGTATTTCTTTCCCATTTTCACTAGGCCAGATGAAAGTAAATGGTAACTTTTGGACTACCATTTTGTACCTGGTATTACTGCAAATGAAGCCTGCAAGCTGTCCACACAGTTCAGAAACCACTTCCTTGTGCATATGATTTGCAGGAGACTTGCCTGCGCTCTCAGAAGCAGTTATTTCAGATTACATCTAAAACAAGCTGCACCACAGGCCGAAAGCCCTGGGTGTTCTGTTCCTCACCGGGATGCTCTGGAGGGGGGCTCCCAAAAGCCTTTGGCCAACACAACCGCTAATTACATGCTAGTTTTACTGCCCTAATGAAGAACTGCCCAAAGCACTTAGGGGCAAACTGTTTTGAAAACAGCCTTGTTGTCAGAGCATGTGAAGAATTATGTTAAAAATACTCCATTTAGCTTGCAGCTTAGGCAGGGAGTGAACCAAAACACAAAATATTTCTACACACAAAAAGGCTAGTAGGGCTCTTCAGATATTTATCTCTTGTGGCTTCTTTTTGGGTCAGAAATGACCACACTGCCAAGAGCATAGCACATCAGTGATTACCCAGTCCTATTTATATTCCCATATGCCAAACAACTGTGACAGAAGGCTCACCATAAACTCTGTCATTTTCCTTTTATAAATAATATACAGTTTGCTGAAGTGATTCCACAAATAGTAGTACTGTACATCTGCAGTAATGTAGGAAAATAGGTAAATATGCATTATTGGCATTTTTTTTTAAATACCTATAGCCAAGTTTGTAATTTTTCTATGGTTACATTTAGTGCAGTTGGCATGATTCAATCTGTGCATGTTTACTGTGTATAACGTTACTATATTTACATTACTAGTGTATCCAAATATAATTTGGGGAGGGTAAAAAATGGAGGGAGTGGTGACTGAGTCAGGATTCCACATATTAGATTTTCATTTGGAATAGGTTTCCCAAGGTATCTAATTTCCCTTGCAGCACTGTATGTCTGGGATTCCTCAATGTCTACTTGATGGAAAATATTATGTCTGTGTCTTAATCCAATTCCTAAAAGGCATTCACTTTATATAGTTATAAGTAATTTAGTTGGGTATGCCAGCAGACACTTTTTGGTATTGCCATACCAAAGAAATCATGTTAGATTTTCCATAACAGGCATAAATTCCTGTGGCTGCTGGGTTTTAGCTTTTTAAACTATCAACATGTCCAACGATATACCCTTAAGAGTTACAAAAGTGAAACATCAAATATTTGAAATTAATTCCCTAAAGGTCTATATGGATCAAAAGAAATCCCTGAGTTAAGAACGAATCCTGCAGGAATGAGGAAAAGGAAATGCAAGTAAAGGAAATCTGCTGCTAACTAACATGGTAAGAAGGAAAAAGAAATTTCTGAAAAGAATGCTCATCTGTTAACACTGAGTCCGTGTGCTGGGTAGGTATATGAGGAAGGAGCATTTTGCTAGGAAAAGAAATAGTAGAAAGTATTTTTAATTCAGGTTTTAGAAGATCACATTCAAACATGATACATCTCCACTGTAATCAAGTACTTTACACTAGCAGTTACTTTGCCTCTAAATCATCCAATCTGAAACTGATTTTGCAGACCTACGATCAGAAGCCCAGGGACAGACACCTGCTTCTCTTTCATCTCACTTCCAAGTAAGACCAGCAGAACGGATACAAGAGGAAATAAATTGATTTGCAGAACTAGAATACACATTTCATTCCTCTACTCTACAGAATGGATCACTGAGCTCTGGATCCAGATCACAGAAAGGATGACTGAGAAAAATCGTTGATAGATTTAATGGAAGTGGAAAATAATAACTAATAAAAGATGTGACTTAAAGAAATAGGTGCATTGATACCACCAGTTTCATACACAATTACAAAATCATCTCTTTGGGTGTATTTGACTCCAGACCATTGGCAAGGCCAAAGTACAGTTAAGAAGTAGCTATGAAGTTTAGATCCTGAACAGGCTACTCAGCAGCTCAGTGATCCATCCAGACCTGAGGTTTTGATCAAGGCCTTTTCATGCTAAAACAGGTGAAAGAACAGCACTTCAGCCAAGGAGTTGCAATTGCTGTTCAATTCCCTGAGTGGCAACAAACAGCTTAGTCAAAAATTACAGATCCCAAACCCAATAAACTTACTGCATAAGTGGAAAAAAGCTACCTATTATATATGATTTCTGAAAACAAAGCTACTGATTCTGGTTATATATTCACCTTGCTCCAGGAATCTATATTTTTCAAGCTCAGACTATTACAAGCTTGTGCTTTATGTTAAAATTAATATGGTTTATATACATTGTTTGTAAGCTAATAATTCAGATATACTTATTTGTAAGCTAAGTCTAGTACTAATCATATGAAGATTTGGGTATAAGAGTCTATCATCACTGTGAATGGCTCCTGCTAATGCTGCGCATAATGGGAGAAAGATTCTCTGAAGTTCTCCATTTTCCATACTTCCCCCATCAAAAGCGCAGAAGAATTAGTACTTAGGGAAATTCAGGATTCATTAACAAACTGTTTGTCTGACAGTCCAAGAATCCTTTTTTCAGAAAGAAGAACTATATGAAACTATAACCTTCCACTTAGAGTAGACTATAGACAAAACTCAATTAAACCCATGTAAAGGAAGCTGAGAACACTCATGAGAACAAAAATGATGATGCCTGACCACAGAAAGAACAGCTCCTTTGAGAAAAGATCAAATCAATATACTTAACCTTTACATTTCAGAAGACTGCCAAATCACTTCACTTTGTCAAGGACACTTGTATAAACAATCATCAATTAAATTAAAAATCTGGAAGATAAATCTAGTTGAATTCCTTCTGGGAAAGTCTCTTGTAGATGTAAATCAAACACCAGCAGAGAGAAAGAACATAATAACAATTCCTATAAATCCAGCATTTATAAATCTTCAAACACATCCAACCAATTAACTCCAAGCAGACCTTACAATCCAGTTATCACGTAGGCATACTCAGGCTAGCTCTAAACAGGCTAACACATACAATACAAATAGCATCCACAGCCCACTTCTCAGCAGGCTTTCAGCTGGAACACCAAGTTGAGAAAATAGTCAACTGTGCAGTGATGCACTGAGTTTGAGAGGCCTCAGAGACTCCAGCTCTCTGCTGGCAAGCTGAGGACCTTGCTTGGAAGGGGCCTGGGCCCTTTCAGCAACTGAGAGCACAGTTCAGCGCAAACCATCTGCAGGAGCCCCCATGGGTCAAGAACCACATGCCAGCCAAGTGCAGCAACCTATAGGGGAGAACGATAACTTTTTAAACCCTTTGACTCCCCCAAAGCACATCTGATTACACCTGAGTGCAATTATACTACTTCTGGTACCCCAGATTAGCTGTACAGCTGCTTCTACACAGCACTTCACTGTGTCATGTAGATATGCCCATAGTTTTAATTCAAAAAGTGAATTCAAAGTTTAAACCTGCTGAATAGATTCAGCCGACTGGGAGATCAGCACATCAGAAGATGGGATTTTGCTATTACATCGATAGTTCAACATTCCACTCATCAAAACTTTACTTAGTCTTAAGCAGCTGATTGAACTCTTTCCAGAGATTTAAGTATGCTACACATCAAAAATATATCCTTTATCTGAAGAATTTCCCATTCAAGCTTAAACCTAGCTATTTTCTAAGAGAACTAGCAAGCAATATGATAGGGAGAATAAGAGGATGACAAGGTTGCTTCTGCATGCAGTTAGATGGGTTTAAATTTTAATTCTTTCTAAAGTACATTTACTGGCTATTATGTTCTGAAGGTTTTATGAGAAATCAAGATAGTATTTTCACCTTTCTTGTCTCTCCCGTCAGCCACGGGACACAAGGCAGTAAAGCTGCAGAAAGCATCTTTTGGGCTCACTGTATCAAGAATGAAAGCAAACCTTTATAGCTGCTGCAGTATTGTTGGAATCAGTTTGATGGACATCACTATTTTAGGCTTCCTGCCAGCTTTCCAGAAATATTGGCCTTGTAAAAGTTGATCACCAAACTTCTGCTTTGTCCCACTGCAGTATCTCTTCACAGCTTTTAAACCGCAGGAGATAATGGTTTCTTCATAGCAGAAGGGTAATAGCCATTTTCTTCCCTTTGCTTGAACAATAGCCTTGAGATTGTGCCCAGGGAATATGGAGAAGCTGTAGCCATTTAAGAGACCTACATTTCATCTGGGGAAATATCTCAAGCCACCTGTTAACTTCCAAGTACCTCCTGTCTCCAAAAGTAGCACAGACCTGGATAATACACTCTGTGGGCACGGGATAGAAGATCAGGCATGTTGTCAGGAGGGCCTTCATAGATGATCATCACCACATACTCTATTTTGATTTTTAAAAAGCTGTTATAAGCCCTGCAATGTTTAATCTGGCAATGTTTAATGGTAGAGATTTGCCAGAGTTGAAACAGGGGTTCTAATGGTTATCTTAAAATATATTGGCAGAGGGCTCAGGCAGGAATGGGATTAGAACTCAAAAGCAGGAGAGCAAGTTTTACCCACTCACAGAGTTCTTGAAAACCCCCTCTTGCTTCAGCTCCCTGTCTTCCTGGGTCAAGGTCTGGCAGATCACAAGCCAGGAGAGTATCAGAAAAGAGGCATACTGCTCCAAGATCCTCAGGAAGATCAAATCAATTCCCACTCTAATCCCATCACTTGCCTGGGACAAAAGGATGATGTGCACCTCAAAAGGAAAAAGGCTCCGAGCTGTGGGTGAGCAAGGGCCATGAGCATGGTGAGCATGGCAGAGGGGCACCCCTGGACAGGTTCACCATGTTTTGAGGGTTTGGGCCTCACAGTGTTTCTCATGCTTTGCTGGAAATTCAACTCCTTTACCTAAAAGATAGCACTTTGTCTTAGGTCTTTTCCCTCCAAATATGCTATGAATGGAATGCACAAAAATGCGTTTTCTCATTGGCTTATCGCACATATGGCTAGCTCTTGGCACGTACACTGTCAGCCCATTTATTCATGAAAAATACATACCTGGCTGTGCAAATACAGTCCAGGGCAAGTTTTTTCAATTATCAGGTCTCAGTCTCTTACAGCAAACCCTTAAGAAAACACACTTTATACTGGCACTGTTACTTTGATACCTCCATTTTACAGCTGGTGGACATGAGACAACTGGAAACTAGATATGCCCTTGCCCAAGTCAGGGGAAAGTTTATGGCCAAATATGTTCTCACTAGCTTTCTGGCAAAGATACTGGAACTATTGCTGGCCTGTACGTGCCTGTATTAGCGAATGGTGTGCATAATGTTCCTACCACATCTCTAGCTGGAACAGCTTCCAGCTATGACTTCTGCCATTGTATTAAATATACCTTTAAAAGATTAAGGTGGAAATTTTCAGAAGAGTCTAAGAAAATCAGTGGTAGTTTAACTGTTAGATTTCTTCTGAAATTCCACCTTAATTAATTTTGGTTCCAGTTCAAGCAGGACATCATACGGAGTCAAATCATATTCTGAATATCAGAAACAACCTTGCTAACTTAAATTTTGCCATTTCTAAGTGATTACTGCTTTGGTTAACAAGCCAGAAACCTTCAGACACCATTTCCTTTATATGTGTCAGCCAGGTTAACAAAACACAGAATGTATTGCCTAGCCCTCAGTTCATCTTCAATAGCTGCTGTCACTGAGTCATTTGCCTCTACTGCCACGACTTTACACAGCACTGATCTCATAATGACCTAGTGCTAGCTTAAAAAATGCAGATGCGCTATGTCTCTGAAATTGCAGTTATAGAGAAGCTGTTAGGGAAAGGAAATACTTTATTTGCATTATGCATTGAAATTCTTAAGTTAGATAGTAGTATTATTTATCTTTTTTTGTGTGTGTGCATTGGTCATTAAACTTGCTTGTGACAGACTCGCATTACTGAGGTATACAGTAAAACTTGGCTAGAAAATGCAGCTGTTCAATACAGACAGCAGCATCAGCAGTAGCAGAGCCATGACAATTTTCTTCTCTTTCAGAGATAACATTATACAAACTGATATATTGAGAATAAATCCTGTCGTCACCTCCAAAGGTTAGATTTGGTACAATTTTGTTGAGGAAGAAAGGGATAAGCCTTGCAGAGAGATAATAAAACCGAGCACAGCAAAGCAGTGACTATTCGGCCTGCAGAATCAGCTTTCTCTAGGAAGGTGCACAGTAGCACATAAGAAAGTAAATAAGTTAAGGGTAAGTCTGGGAGAGAGTGAGGATCTCTTTTACTTGAACCTCTTTCCCCTGAGGAAACTTCTTTTCCTTTTGTAACCATCTTGCTCCTGCTACTTAACAAGGAGAAAAACTGATTGAGAGAGGAAGAACAGTAACAATGCAGGAGCTATCTGAAGAGGGAGGCAAGGATGGTATTTAGAGAAACCACAAGTTCTCGTGCTCATTATCTCCTCACCAAATGAAGTCTTCTTACCCACCTGTGCATTATTCTCATCCAGCTGCCCTACTTCTGTTTATTATGTAGCATCCATTAACTGGTTCTAGGGATAGCAATTGAGAGTGAGTAATTATCTCCCTAGCAAAAAGAATAAGGGTCAGATTCTTAAAGGTGACTGCTGAAGGCCTAAAAAAAATAGAAATGAAAAAACAATTGGGCCCTTTTTGCTGCTTTGTGCTGCATAAAGAAAGCCTGGATTTAAAGAAAGAGATATACTTTGTTTACACTCTAATTAATGTGGAGTGCCAAGGCTGATTTTGATGGGACACTCAAGATTTCAGAGGCTCTATATTGTCAGCTCTCCCTTTTGGATTGATAAATAAAGCATAGCCACTCTGTGTGTTCTTTACCCAGAGGGTTAATTCAGTCAAAACGGCAAATCAGTCATCAGATCTGTTTCACTAAAACCTTAGCACATGATATCATGCATCCAGGTAGCATGATTGAAAATAATGGTGAAGACAGCGTAGCATATTATTTAGCACATACTAGGGATCAAAGTGCATAGCTAAGTCCCCTGGAGGATTAATATTCTGGTTGCTAGAACATACTAAATTTGTGCTGTTGTAACCTTGCTGCTATTGTTACCTATACTAGCTGTTTATTATGATATTATAAACTTCCTAAGCCCATGATGCAATCACATCTGAGAAGACTGTAGTTGTTACACTTTCTCTATCTCAACATTCCTCTTGAGTGGTTTCTCAGCATTTATACAATGCCACTAGTTGCAGTGGTGAATCATAATGGTGCACCATAGCCTACTACTACGGAAAGTGGTGCGACAGGGCAAGCACAGTTGGGGCAGTCTAACGAGGAGGACACTGGATCACTAGGACATACAAATTTACATAGGAGGCTACTTTCACAAAGTCATAAACAATCCCAGTTCCCAATGTCTTCAACAACTTGACAAAGGTCTCTTTTGCAGCAATGAATATTTCACAAACTTGATTTTTTCCTCTTTAGTCTTCTAACAGCGGGGAAAAAGAGAAGTTTTCTCTCACCCTTCCTACAGAGTCCTGGCCTCCTGACTCCAGCAAGCAGGGAAGAGTAAATCCATTTGGTTACAAGGCATGGTCTTAGCTTCCACCAAGACTACTTCCTGAATGCCAAAGAGTGTTACTTTCAGCACTGGAAGGGCCTGGACTTCTAAGTTGAAAATATTTTTCTTCAATAGTAATTATATTATGTTCTTCTATATGAAGAGTAATATGCTTTCAAATGAGGAAGAAAGGAAAAATAGGGAAAAAAGGCTTTCCAAACTAAATTTTACACCTCATGAAGCAGCAGTTACTAACAACAAGCTTGAATTTCATTAAGTCAGGAGGAGAGAGAGATGGGAAGGGACTGAGTTTAAGAAGTCTCTGATTCAAGGGAGAGATTAATGAACTTGCAAAGTGTGAATAACACAGTAGAAAACCATTTTCTGATGGGGATTTCTAAGCATTAACACAATAAAAATGTTAAGCAGTAGCAGTAACCAACATTAGTCATTTATACTTAAAGCAGTCTGTAGTTAAAGCATTATTTGTTACAGCCCTACACAGTAAAAAACCTGCTAACAGAAAGCAAAGCAGTTACATTCTAGTGTCAGCAGGAGCTACTTTATCTCACTGAAATTCAATTAGATGATAGTGCCAAAAGTTTCCCAATATCTATACAGATGTTGTCAGCAGCAAATATGAAAAAAATGTGGACTCCATGCAACAAACAAGTAGCGCACAGCTGGACGAGGTAACAATTCTCCGGCCCCCTCTCCGAGAAGGGCACAGGAGATGGGAGACATTTCATTCTGCACCGATGGTTCTGGCTAAAGTGTGGTATCAGCTGGACCAATAGCACCAGACCTCTTGCTAGACTTGTACTGAGCAAGAGGAAAACTCTGTTTCCCGCTGTGGCTGGCAGAGTTCGCTTAGCCTTGTCAGCCTAACTACACAGGAGCAAAAGCTCTGAACTTAAACCAGCATGAGCAGGGCCAAGACACTCACCGTCTTCATTTCTTTCATGGCAGTGTTATGACAGGAATCAGCAAGGGTTTGCCACACGTCAGCTGCTGAACTAAAGATGACTTGAAGAAGCAAGTCATCTAACAACTCAATAACTTAATTTTCCAAAGTGATAGTACAGTTTGGGCACAGAGTTACCATTTACTTTGATTTGTAAATACCATATAAGAGGGTCTTTAATGTGACCACATCGGTTTTAAACTCCAAAAATATCCTCAGCTTGGCTGATGTTATTACTGTCCAGACAGAGTCCTTGTCAGGGTATCTTTACACTTTTATATCTCAGTTAATTTTTTTCTTGACAAAAGTATGCTCACGTTTAACAAAGTCTTTTTCAGGATACTGAAAGCTTCACTGTTTTTTTAATCTCAGTGTGCTCTGATATTTTTGCCCAAGAGTGATATCCAGTGAAAGATTTTCATGTAATTTCTTGGAACGTATTTTGTAGGTAATGACCTTCTGATACAATTATTTCTTTTTTATTCTTCAATGTTTCTATAAAGAGGCTTACTGGTTAGCTACCTGAGAACAAAATCTCAGAGGGAAGATTTTTGCATTCTTTCCCTATTAAAGAAATGTCCTACTGCTAGTACACAAGCACACATCAGTTTAGGAAAGGGGGTGGTCTACAGATCAAAAAAGTGCAGCAGGGATGCAGACTCCCCAACTGTATTCTTGGCACAGCAGACAGGTATATAGTATAAGTCAATTCACCTCTCCACTTTGCTCTTGTGGGAAGGAAGTAGCATACTACCTTTCCTCCTCATAGGGACACTGGAAGTCTCAACAGCTATAAAGCACTCCGAAACGTTCAGGTGACAGATGTCAGGATGAAGTGCTAAGAATCATGTAGGAAGAACAGTAAACGAAATATTGTCCTTCAAAAGGACAAGGAACTAGGAAATAAAGATGTATTCTTAATGAATATGAAGTCAAATCCTTGTGAAAACAAGGCAATAGTTGTCACAAAATGTCACAAGTCCTGTTAAAGACCAAGGAGGATCCTAAAAGTCACACCGACTAATTTCTGTGAAAATTACGTGCATTTATTTTATTAGAAATTTACTAGGAGTAAGTTAAAGAACTGAACTAAAAACATACATATTTTCCCAGGAAAACAAGAATAGGCAGGTTATTTAATATGGGTAATCTAGTAGTTTAGGTTACAACTGCAATTTGGAAATTGCGTGTGGGTCCCCCTGCTTCATGCTGTACTGCCTTCTGTTATGGGATGAGGGAACAGGTACACAGACATAAATACTTTATTTAAAGATGTGCTTAATATATAAAAAAGGGTTTTTCTTATAATAAAAGAATACGAGTGCAATGTACACCAGTACAGATAATCACCCTAAACCCAGACATGAATAAACTATTTTAGTGGATATATATAGCAGCATACCCACATCCACACCAGGAAACATCTCACTTAGACCAGGAGAGCAAGTGCTAGAGCAGTAGATGCTCCGAGGCCATGGATAGATGTTTCCTCTCAGATCAGCAGCACAAGCCAGGAACCCAACCCTCACTTTCTGCTTGAAGGCCTGCTTCTGAGGCAGCTTAAGTGACTGCCCCTAATCTACATCAGAAAAAAAATTACCCTAAGCAGTCAGAATTGTTGACCAGGGCTAATTGGACTGATTTTGCCAGAAGAGAGTTGGGACACATTTGCACAAAGCATTGTTTCTGCGCCACAGCTGGGAGCTGGAAGATTGGTTTCACTTAAGTTTTTGTGTGTCTTGGTTCTCTTTCTATAGATTAAAGTGCTTCTCTGCCTTTTGGGGATTTTGAGATAATACAGTTTGTGAAGTACTTGACATGGTAATGAGGGCAACCCTCAATATGACTATGATGACACGTGGACAGATTCTGTTCAAAATGTGGCATTTGTCATTATTCAGATGAACTTCTATGACTGACATGCTCCCAAAGGACAGACTTAATGGCAGATATGTCCCCCTTTAGACACTGAGGTTTGCGCAAGAGATGCAGGAGGGATTTGTTTCTGTGTGCTGAGAAATGTGCATGAAAGGTCATGTTTGGACAACTCTGTAACCAGTTACCCTAGCTTAGTTACAGGTAACAACAGCTAAGCTGATGCCAAGACTGATCAAGTTACTACAAAATAGTCTTTCTATTTGTACTTAATTTTTGTCTTTTTTATTTTTTTGGAAAGTCAGTATTGGGTCAGCTAAACTAATCCTTTAAACTGTTAATGTGAAGCATTGGTTGGAAAAGTCAATTTAAACATGAAATGGTACCTGCATGAACCCATTAACAATGAGTACTCAACTAAGATATGGCTTCTGCATTAGAAGCACAACAAATTAATCTTGAAATGGGCTATTATATTACTGTTAGCAGCTAAACAGGGGATGTCAAATCACTGTGGGCTGATCAGGAACGAAAGATAAATGTTAGATGAAAATTTCAGAACACTGAAAATTAAGTCTTGGCAACAACTTTCATTGTTAGTGCCTCAGAGACGTACTATATGTTTTGGATTATTTTTCCATTTGCCTATAACTGGATTTTTCTTTTCTTATTTCATTCAAAAATTACACTCCCTATAGCTCATATCTTGGAATCAGCAATCATCCAGTAAAGAGTGGAAAAAGATACAAGTCAGACCCAGGTTTTTCTTCCTTTATAATGCCTCAGCTTTTTCACATGCATTTTGGGGGTATAACACCTTTCTATCAAACTTTTCACTTATGGATGTAAAATGATTGCATATGTATGCCAGTACAGGTAAGTAATTATCAGAAGTAGACACGTTAACATTCCTCCTCAGAGTGAAGAAAGGTTTTATGCAGCATAGGTTTCACTATGGGGTATTCCAGAAAAAAAAAAAATCTGTCTAGGCTTATCATGGAAATCATGCTTGATTCCAGCCAGCAGAGCTACAGATTTTCGGCAGAGTCTTAGAGTTTTGAGTGGATAGATCCAGTTCAGAGTACTGTTTTATAATGCTTATTAGTAAGCAAAACTAATTATGTTTAGTAGGCAAAGCTGGGATTTTTTCCAGAAATAAACACATTTGCAGCAGGTAATTGTTAATGTTGTTCAAGTCCTTTTAGCTTCGCTCGTATTCTATAACCAAAAAAAACCCCCATACCACAAAAGTATTATTCAGCCTGCTGGCTAGGGACTGCTGTATGGCATAGGACAGTGGTCTACAAGAACATTACAAAAACCAGTAGTAATGGTAAAAGTAACACAAGTACACACTTCACAGATACTTCAGTATGTGTCAATGCCAAAGCACAGCCGGGAACTGATTCTTGATCACTGGCAGTGCCCATACACTGGAATTTTTTGTGACCAGCATTTTTAATTAAAATCTTTGCAATTCTAACAACACAATTTTGTAAAACAGTTCTTTATCTAAATGCTATGCACTTTATTTACCGTCTCCCCCTTCAACTACCAAGTTATACTGTGATATAAAATGAATTATGAATTTTCTTCCTCAGGATTACATGGTCTTTGCTTAAAAGAGATGCAGAAACGCAACACTAAGGAATTAATAACCTCAGTAACATGACAAATCTTAATATTTATGGAGCACTTGAGTCAAGGAAGGATGGGCCACTGTGTAGGGGACAATAAGAGTATCCCCTGGGTTACAGCCAGCTCATAATTCATAAAGTAGCATAATCAGCCAAAGTTAATTTTTTTTGATTAATCATCTGCCAGAGCCTGAGAGTTTGTGGCTAATTGTTCCATTCTTAACTGCAGAATGAACTAGCGAACAATGTGCAGTCATGAGCCAGGGAGGGAGAACATAAAGCAAAAGCACAAGCACATAATGAATGGTTCAGGTTAGATGCTTTGCTCTTCTGTTCACAAAGACGTGGTGAAAACGGCTTCACAGCGCAGCAGGCATAAGTGATAAATGATAAAATCCTACACCATGCGCTCTTAGGTGACTAGACTCACATTGGACACACACTGGTTTGTGGAACAATAGCTTTGAACATGGAAGAAAGGAGAGCAGGATCACATAAAAAGGTTAACTCAGATTTAAGAAGTAACTGACTGAGGCAGCAGGTGACCAGGGAATGATGAATGGGCAGTAATATAAAACAGACATCTTTCATTATAGATGGAGAAAAAACACTGTTTAAAAGAATATTGCAGAGCAGTTCTAGTGGCTATATCGCTATGCTGGCAATGTAAATTAAAGGTCTGTTGCTACTGGCCTGTGTGAGTGAAGGACTGAGAAATTAAGGCTCTTGGTTGCCTCAACAACCAGTGCCAGGGCCTTACCAGTCAAGTCATCAAATTTCCAGATTTTTAAATTAAATTATTTAAAAATACATTTTTAAAGCAAAAAAATACATATATAATATTAAAAATGTAAATGTAAAGAAACAAAGACTGCCACATTTATACATGGCCAACAACAGGGTCATGGTCCATGACTCCCTCTCATTGCAAATTAATAACAATGTGTCTGCAAATGAGCACGGGAAAAACAAGATGAAAGCTAGCTAAATATAATGTATTTAAATTCTGAGAAAAAATGATACGTTCTCTGCTTGGGCTTCCCCTTTCCATTGCGAATGAAGACTTGGAGGAAAAGGAAACATGATTCTATAAACACTTACCAGTGCCAACAAATAAAACAATTAAAATAATGACAGAAAAGGACAGCAATGGTTAAATTAAACCTTTAAAAGAAACACCAAAGTTAGGATGAACAAAACATAAATAACTCGTTCCTAATGCTATTAGATACTTCTGGGAAGAAGAAACAAAGTTGACTGTAGAGAATGAACTGGCACCAAAACCGAACTGAAACTGATGCAGAGAAATATGTGTCCTTGTTCAATCTGAAAAGATTCTAGAGACCCAATTCTATTTAACACCATAAAAAAGAGGGGTAGGAAAATGCTTTTTTAGCTCACCATGAACATGCAAATGGATGAAAGCACTAGAGGTTGCTGAGCTGTTCCAAGTACCGAAGAGAGAATTGTGAGGAACTGATACACATAAGCAGAGGCTGGCAGCAAATGGCAATCCGTATATTCAAACATGAAAGGAAATGTTACCTGTTAGGAGCTAATAATCACGGTCTTTTTTACAAGTTACTCAACTAAGCAACACGGTGTCAGCACTATAACAAATCACAACAAATTAGTATTTACTAGGGCTGATTTTGAATAAGTGAACAAGTGAAGGCAGTCCAAGCTTTACCACAGTACATTAATCTGCCAAAAAAAATGTTGAATCAGAAACTATATATGCATAGGTATTAGCAAGAAAAGAATCACATTTGCAAACCTACAAAAGAACGGGGTTCTGTTTTGAAACCTCTCTTTACAGAACACCTCCTTGCTTTCCTCTTTTTTTCATGGATCTCCATTGCTGTGAGCAGTGGAAACAACATACACCATGATGAGCAATTTAGCTCTCAGGTCTGAAATCCATACAAAAAAAACAAGACAGAAGAGCATTAAAACTTCATTTCAGTGAACGTTTTAATGATATGCTGGGGACACAATATCCTCCCTTCCCTCTACCTCAATAAATGTTTTCTCTGTTTATGGTAATATTACAGGTATTTAATTTCAGAACTTCCCCTACGTAGTGGAGTGAGCTCTGTGTTTTTATACTGGATATACTATACAATAGAAATAGAAGGAAAAAAAGAAAGATTAACCTGACTTCCTTTACATTTTTTTCCCTACTGAAGTACAACGTAAAGAGCATTCCTGAACCATCAGTTAATTCTGAACAGGGGCAATGCTAAAAGGTTAATGTGGTTATTCCTCAGCAGTATAGAGTATACAGTACAATAAAGCAATGTTTCACCATGTTCTTTTACAAACCTATTCAGTTTACAAGGTGTGTGTGCATATGGGTGGCTACTGGAGAAATCAGGGAATCGTCTGTCACCCTGAAGTGAATGAAACAGCAGTCACAGGGGCCACTTCAGGAAGAACATAGCAGCTGGAGGAAAGCAAGGAGACTTGCCACAGGCAATGTATCAAAGTGGGGATGCAAACACTACTTTGCTAGGACACTTTGGGTCCCATTCAGAAATTGCCCCTATTGCTTTTCAGTGTGCATCTCCAGTAGTGTTTTAGTTGAATAACAAATGTGCTTTTGAAGCAACTCTCCCCATCACTTCACTGTGTTTTGTTTTGTATCATGGACTGGCCTCAGAGCACATGAACTGGATTCCTTTCAAACAAAACTAAGCTGAAAGATGCACTCCCAGACTATATCTAATGCACTCCAGCTGCAAACAGGCATTAGGTTCATGGGACCAGACTAGACCTGGTCCAAAGCAAAAAAGCCAACAAACCCTGAAACATATACAGTGTGGATGTTCGATCCTCAGTTCCAGCTGTTCTGCTCCACATATCTGCTCTCTTTGGTCTACACTATTCACTAAAGTAGATGTGCCTTTAGCGCTCCAGACTGCAATTGTTACTGTTGGTCTATCACAAATTCAGTTATGGATAGATAAATTATAAATATGCAGTGAGGAGACTGCACAGATTGTATTAATGCTAATCAAACAGATATTGATAAATCTCCAATAAATCTTCTGACTTGTGGTAAGGGTAAGAATCTATAATTTCATTCTGTTATTCTCCTAAAGAAAGAGACAGCAAGGAAACAAAAGCTATTCTTTGGATAAATACGAAAACTATTCTGCTGCTAGGTGGCTAGAAACCACAGTACAAATACAGAGTATAAGTAGAACAAAGTTTCTGACATCATGGTTTAGCACCACCTGTATATTTTTCATCCTTCCTTTAAAATTAAGTGACTGCTTCATATCAATGCAACTGCATTCTGATATCTGGTACAACACCTATGACAGTTACACACACATACTCCAACGCTCAAATAAAAAATCTTGGCACTTGCAGCAGAATTGCCAATCTCAGCATATCCACAGTGTCTAGCAGTAAGATGAAATGAAAAATGACTGTTATGCAATGACTATAAACATTCACTACCTCTTTCAGATATTCAAACACCCATTTCAGTCACCTAAATCTGAAGGTGATAAATTTACTATCTGCTCTGTGTTTGTATGTAACAATAAATAACCAGCATGTGCCACGAGGGCTAGGATTTCACGAATCATTAAGCTTGTCAGCAGGTAGATGTCTGTCATTAACTACAGTTTGAGCTGCTAGGAGATAAAAAGTAAAGACAGAATTTAGAAAGCTGTGTGTAAATGACATTCATCAAAGAACCAGGTGCTGCAATTTGGTCTGTGAAGGGAGGAAACATGGTCTTGCACAGAGATCACAGAGGTCAGAGAGGTTCCGTTATGGAACAGGGGTTTCTTGCAGCTCCACATGGGCACAAGTGAGGGCAAGTTACCCGAAGGGGGCTTTGGAAAGATGAGCAGGTGCTATGCAAATTCTGCGTAAGAAACTGAGTGCATCCATGCTACTTTTAGTCAAGTGCTATGACTTTTTCCAGTAAGGAGAAATTGTCTTCGGCTCTGCTCCACAGAAGAGACAACCATGGAATATAATGTCATAAAGACTTTATAGATATTTCCTGTGTGATGTGAAAACTGGATTTAAATCTGAGTTCATTAGGGTTGAAAACAAAACAAAACATTTAGTTAATTCCACTGTGAAACTTGAAATGTATTATAGATAAGAAATACATGGAAGGTTTTTTCTACAATCACAAGAAAAGGAAATACAGTTGAAACGTACATGTAAAATGTCTGTGCACTTTCCCAATATAACTAATAAATAAATATATAAAATAGTGAATAATTTTTCTAATTAATGATTGGATAATCTGACAGGGCTATATATGCAACTGTACTTATATCTGTAAAGTGACCGTGAAAATTTTTGTGTGCATGAAGAATGGGCCCCTTTTAAGTAAGTATGGCATATTCAACTAAACCACGATATGATCAACATCAGTTTATACTACAAAACATGAGAGTTTTATAAAAGAAAAAATGATTTTTACTGTCTTTTAACTGATATATACTGGAAATGACAAAATCAGTAGGGTGATAGTGTTTCTTTAAATTTGTACATTAAAAAAGACTATTTTTTGTACAAATATTTCACATCTTAGGCAGTGAAGGTAAAATTCTCTTTTCTATGACCTTTGCATTGTCTTCTTCCCATATGTATCAATTACTTTCTTAAATTTTTCTTTGATCACCTGATGTCCCCCACACCTGTCAGTAAAGTGATGACAGACTTTGATGTTACTGCAGTGTCCGTAGAACAAGGATCACTTAGGGGTAACCATAGTTCATTTGACATGCACTACTACTATTTCCATGCAGGACTTCACTGCTAGAACATTACCCAGGTAGGTTTTCATTTCCATGAGCCAGGCTGCTTTCAAAGTAATTTTTCAGCCTGTTACACTGCGATCCATGAACCTGCAGTTACAATTCCCAAATGGTTAGGCAATGGCAAACCCTTGTTATAGTCCCTCAGATCAGTCAGCTCCTATAGCCTAGGGTATGTAGAGTCATCTAGAGCCATTTCTCCCAGCTTCCTTGCTTTTTAAAGCAATTTCTGCAATGCATGAGCTGAGTGATAAGGTTAAATGTGCAAAGACAGTCCAAGCTCCTGCAGCAGCCCTGATATTTATAGTCAGCCCTTAGTAAGCACAAATTAAACTATGACTTTGACATTGAAGCCACCTCTTTATCAGCTTAAACATTTGAGGATACGCAGATTAAGAGTTCCTATTATTTTAATACAAGCCTCATAAACAAACACTCCTAAATTATCAACACCTGCTAATTGACAAGAGCCCGATTTCTCTTCCTCTGTGTGCGAGACTCCAGACTTTTCCATGTCTGAACACACACAATATGACAGTTTTAAGTTTACATGATAAAACAGTGACACAATAAATGTGTCAATTTCAAGATGATTGTCATGAAAACATAAACTGTTTGCCATTCAATAAGCTTGTGTTTTCATAGAAATACAATGTGTTACAGTTTGTTTCCATGAAAACACATAGTTAGTCAAACATGGTTAGAAAAGAATTAAATACTTTTCTTGATACTAAGCACAAACACCTGCAAAATACATGCTGGAAATTGAGAAGTTTAGCATTCACATTTGTATTAAATAACCTATGAGGGGTCAATACCATAGGCAGTAGAACTACTTTACTTTTTTAAAAGCTTGGGATAAAGATGTTTTTGGAAATTTCTTTTATTTAAAAGCATCTAAGGCCATGAATGCTTCATTTGATAATGCAAAATAGAGAGAGAGAGAACAGAGCTAGGGTGCTTTGAGAGAACTGTATCACCCTATTGGCAAATAGTCAGATAAGATCCTAGTTTCGTTCCTTACTGACATTAATCTCTGTATAAGACAGTAAAACCCAACTAAATACAGTATGCTGTACCATTTAAAGCATAAAGGAGAAGCTCAACTACTCTGCATTGAACAGGATCTTCTGCCACTACAATCAATAGCAGTTTTGGTACTGACTTCAAAGGGTACATAATTTCCCTCTCTTCTGTATGCCACTCCACCTCTCTTTGCTCATCTCTTCTCTTGGACAGGAAAAGTCTTGTGAGGAGAAACAAGTGTGCAGCAAATGATGGACATAGAAAATGAAGCCATTAAAGGAATGATTTTATGAATATGATGTGTTTGGAGTATGGACAGTGTCAAATCTAAATAAGTAGCTGCTGTTACATGTGGATTCCTACCCTAGGCGTCTTAAGTGCTTTTGAAAGTTTCTAAGGACTTTTGCTCCAATCTTGCAAGCTGGCCATGCTTAACTTGGTGCATCTAGGAAGCCCCATGATGAGTTATAACGGTGCTGGAAGGAAGCATACGTTTAAGAGCTTTAATGAACCAAACAAAATCTGCCACCACTCAGTTCTTGTTGCCATGCCTTTATGCAGAATTTGTTGCTCTTCTTACCTAATGCGTGCAAATACAAAGAATGTGTACATAACATTTAGATAAACGGTAACTGAGTCCTTTCCTCTTTTTCTTCTCTCTCTCTATAGCTCTAAGACTAATAACAGTCATAATAGAAATAAAACCTCAAAACTATTTGGAACAAAATGTGTAGCAAACACACAAAACCATCAAAAGGGCTGTCCACTTAACTGTTCAGTGATTATGAATTGGAAAACAGCAAAAGCTAAAGGAGAAAAGATTAATTTGTGCTAAAATTATTTAAATAGTCAATTAAGAACTTTTTCTGGATTCATCATACAGCAAGGAAATAACCTAATAAAGGGAATGGTTATTTTTGGGTATGCCATTCAGAACTATCATACTGAATTAATCTTTTTTTTTTTTTTTTTTTTGGCTTTGGGTAAATTATTTTTGCACCTTGGTAATTTATCCATTTAGTAATAGAACCATTTTTTTTAATAACAAGTGCTTAGAAGGAAGGTTTTGGGTGAGGATAAGCAAAGGGACAGGAAAGGGAATAGGAAGAATGGAAAAATACAGGTACTACAAACTTTTGTAGTGGATATTAAAGTTTCTCAATAATTGCTCAAGCCCACCAGCGGGAGGGATCCATATTAAACTAATACTATTTGCTCCCTAGCCAAGGTTCTCTGTGGCTCTTTCCTAAGGTTCCCTGTTAGAACTGGCTGGGGATTTTTTGGTGACAACAGTCTTTGTTGGAAAATATGAGCTTGTCAAAGACTAAACATTACACAGGAACTTACACTACAGTTTCACCAACGATGGGATTTCATATTAAAATCTGCTCCCAAAACAGTTGACAGTGAGGTGGTGAAGTCATACGAACAGGATGTGGGAATTTAAGGTTCAAGTATCTGAACTGTCTCATTCCAGCCCAGCTCTTAAAGCCAAGTCACCACCATCTCATGTGAAGGACTATTCACTAGGCTACTGACCCTATTCTGAGTTAATGAGGGCTTTTCTAACCTTCCTCCTGAAAACTGCTGAAAAAAAGATGAAGACTATTTCGGTTCAGTATTTGTTGAAATATCAAAAGCTCTGTATAACAGGAAAATTATTTTCAACCAACCTTTAGTACTCTGCATGTAAAATATCATCTTTTTGGATGACCACTTTACTTGCACTTTTTCTTCAAAGACCAGGCAAGCAGGCAACATAGGGAGGGAAAAGGAAAAGGGGGTCAGGGTAAAAGAAATGTTAAGAGTTTAAACAGGAAACTTGCCTTATCTATAAAAGCTGTCTCTGCAGCCAGCAAATATCACACCTACAGATCTGTTAAGTAACAGTAACAAAGATAAGGAAACAGTTTCTTCAGACAAACAGTGGTGGGAAGGATGGTTATCAACTGATGACTATATCTAAAAGGAAATCACTAAATGGCTTTGGTCATATACTGGCTTTCTGAAACCAGAGGTTTCCCTACCCTTGTTGCACAGAGATTAAATAAAGCCTAATTTGAATTTCCAGCAAACTGCAAGAACACCACAAGTGTTGTGAACTGCCTTTTGAAGTCAGTGGTAAACACCTCAAAAAAGAGAGGAAGTGTGCTTTGAGGGTGTGTCTAGTCTGTTGTTCAGCAAGTCACATTGTTACAACTGTTTAAAATAACTTGCTGCAACTGCTAGTATATATTAACCTTGAACAAGAACCTATCAGACACAGGCTGGAAGCTAAGTCAGATAGCAAAAAAAGTCTCATAATAATACTAGTTCTTGCTGCAGAGTTACCATTCTCTTCTTCAAGGCTTCATGCCTATTTAACACTTCACATCTTTAATTTACTGTTTATATCTTTTACAGTAACTCACTGAAGGTTCAATTCTATTTCCATTCAAGTCAAGGATTTTACCATTAGTGGCAGTAAGGATAAGACAAGAAGTTCAGTGAAGTCCCCAGCTGCATCTTCTTAAAACCATAAATTTTGTTTAGGTGAAATCTTGTTCCTCTGATAAAGTGAACAGTGAATCCAAAATCAGGTAATACAGTAATTTATGGCAAAGTGATAACATCTGGATTCAAGACCAAATCTAGGTTCTGCAGCTATAGAGTCTTACCTTTAACAGGAGGAGACAGTCACACTGGAATTCAAAGGTGTTCAGACTGGAGGATGCAATTTTGGTACTTACTTCTCTCTCTCTTTCTCTATATATGTATATGTGCGTATAAGACATATTTAGGAAAAAATATATTTCAGTATTGTGATGCTTATTTCAATATGTGTGCTAATAACCACATACGTATATGCAAAATCATGCACATTTTAACTATGTTTTTACAGTGCACATATAACTGATTGAAAAGAAATCATTACGGCATTGCAGAAATGACTGTGTGTTGTTTTGTCATACTATGAAAGCAGCTATATTTCTTCTTCTGTTTTAAATTAAAACACAGCTATTAAAACACAAGAGGAAATTAAAATACTCTTCTATACTAAAATGACACCAGGCACCATATTTTCTGAAACTAGTCTTTCATTTTAATGAAGAATTTTACATATGTAATATATATGTGAGCACAGGTTAGGTAAGCAGATGATCATCTTCCCACCTCACATGCAAATCACAAATGCAAATGTAGAGGGCATTTATGTACTCTTGTTTGAAACTTGACCCAAAGTATTGGTCACTTTGATCCCTACTATTCGGCAAGACTTTTGAAGATCTGTCTTAATCATTCTCCCCAAGAAATAAAGACATAGCACTCTGTTAATATACTTCAAAACTATTCAACTGCTCTGAAAAAAGAAAATGAAAATTGAATTTTAAAAAGTCAGTTTCCCAAATTCCGTTAGGATTGTATTAATTTGTGGCTAACCTGTTTCAGTTCCTATTTTTCTATCCAAAACTTTTTACTTCCTCAAACTGACCCACACTGTACTTTGAAACTGCTTACTTTTTAGGTGGGCATTAATTGCTATACTTCATCATGTTAAGAGACTTAGAGGGAGACAAAGTTCTGACCAGGAAAACTGTTTTTAAACATAAGAGTTTTACACAATGTCATAATTTGGTCATAAGATTAAGAACAGACTATTCAATATGAGTTGGAGTGACTAACCAATCTGCCACAGAGAGATGCCTTATATGTTGCCTGCATGAAACCGTGTCCCTGAATAGGGTGAAAATTTAAACAATTCCAGGTTGATCTTCTCAGAGAAAAGCTGCAATAGCTTCCGATATTTTTACAGTCCTAATAAGGTTAGACATCAACATACATTAAAAAGACCTTTTCAGGTTCAACAGCTGTTTCAGAATGGGGAGTGCACAAGTCTAACAATGCCTTGTCAAATAAATGAGTCTATTAGAAATGATGGAATCAGCCACTGGTCTCAAAATTTAGATAATAAAATGTGCTTTTTTGGTTCAGATACCAACCTTGGAGACATCCATGTGACTCAGCTTGTTTTAGAGTCATTATAATCCAGCCTCACTATAACAAAAAACCGCAATATTGTGTTATAAAAAACTATGTCATGAAGTGAAAAGAATACGAGCAAAAAACTCTAAGGACAGATCATTCTCAATCTGTTGAAAAAGGGTATCAATGATGTTGTGCATGGGAATAAACCACTTCCTTTGCGAGTAGACTTTTGACATTTGATCTTTGAATAAATAGGCAATCAGACCTAAAGACCATGTTTTAATCCTAATTTTGTAATTATCCAAAACCGAACACCTTGCTGTGTTTGATAGCAACCCATTCACAGAAACAAAGTCCTATCTTTCTATAAAGATGGAGGTGACTTTAAGGAACTGTTCAAATCAAATTGACACAGCCTTGCACCAAGTCTGATCCCACACCAAAGAAATTAGAGGGAGCCTCCCTTTGACTTCAACAGAGATTGAATCAGTCATTTGGAGAACATTATCATCATTATTTAGTAAGCGCAAACATCTCTTAAAAAAACATTGCAAAGAATGTATTCAAAAGGCTTCCAGTGTGCTGATATTTCTTTGCATAGTTAGAGCTACCTAGTCTCAGGCTATTCAGGGCCAAAGTATACCATACTGTACTTTGTTTAATCTCTGTGATCCACATATTAAAGAAGAAAGTCATGAGCAGTGACATTTCTATTCGTTTTCACAGTGGTTGCATTGTAGCATAGCCAGAATGCAAAAACAGACTTGGAGAAGTCTGAACTGTCATTGTTCTGGTACATAAGCGCCTCAAAAAAATACTGATTTTAACTTAGCGACTCTACGAAGAATAACCACTATTGCTTTCAGAGTTGGATTAAAGTCTTAAAGTTTGGAGAATATCCCTTATTTTGAAGCTTCCATTCAGCCCACAACACAGTCCTCTTCTGCAACCAATGACCATATCAAAATTGTGGATGACTTCCTATAAAGCTGGAAACATTAATTTCAAATAAAAGCTATATGAGTCCTAAAGATAGGAGGTTTTCAAAAAAAAGAGGAGACCTTTTCTTGCTAGTGTTTTAGGGGCTGGTGAAAGCATGTTTTAGTTAATAGGAATTCTTCCAGCAGCTGCAATAGGATTCAGATCAGACCTATGCTTTCTCTACTAGAGTGCTTTGCACAAGCGGCGTTCATGACAACTTCAGTGTTTCTGACATCAGATGAATGCCCTTAGAAATGAATAGATGAGAAAAAGAAGGGTACCAATAATATAAGATCAACTTTCTCGAGAACTGTAAGGTAAGACTTTGTTATAAGAGAACACTGTAGACATTCCTAATGTATTTACTGCTCAAGCCCACTAACAGCTTAAATTTAATTTTGAGCTTTTAACATCTATCAAGACTACCAGAATTTAGGTGTTTAATGTCTGAAATCTAACACTCCCCCAACACTTCATCATTCCTTAGAACATTAACTTCCATAATCTTTTAAATATGGCAGAGAAAGTCACTGCCCATCGGCTACACCTCCCAAAGAACAGAGAAGAGAAAGAAATGAAGTGTGAACAAAATTTGAATTTATTTTTTATAAACTCTATTAACATGTATTAGAGGTGTGGAAAAGGTCAGGATTTACCCTGGACAAAGATCTGCAAAATTTAAGACTACTTCCTTTTTTCTGCCTTTCCTAATTGAGGTTGGTAGGTAACCATAATTTAGAAGTGTTTGACTTACAATCTAACATACACACACGCACATTTTAGTTCTGGATGATTAACATTTTGCAAACGCCTATCAGTTTTCACTTGGCAAAAATTCATCTGCATCTGTTTGTTGTTATTTAGCTTGTTGTCATTTGCAACCTATTTTGCTATGAAGACACAGAGAAACCTATCTTAAGGTATTCAGCAAAAAACTCACAGTAAAATATGTCCACAATCAATGGTTACAGCCAAAAATCACGTATAGCTAGATGCTGCTCTATATACTAAGAGTGTAACCCAAGAAGAGACCTGACAATAGCTTAAAGTGCAGCTAACAGAGATCCCCTAGGGACGTCAGGGCAGTGCACTTAATTGCCTGTACTATCAAGCTTAGAGAAAATGAAATGTTCTTTCCAACTGTGCCACAGGGTTGGGGCCCAGGCAGAAGCCAAGCGCCTAACTAGTAGAAGATAAGATGCACCAGATTTCTCTTAATTCTGATCAGTGATTCTGTGAGGGCATAAAACATGCATTAACAAAAAGCTCTTCCTGTGCTTTACCCATACCCACTTCTACATGTGCAAAGGGCCAAACAGGCTGCCTCAAAAGCATCACAAATCTAATGGAGAAAATGGTTCACTGCTTAGGCCTACCATGAAAAAAAAGAAACAGAGCATCCATAGATTTCCATCTATATCCTTGTCATAAGTCACACGTTCACGTGCCATCGCTGACACTGTGTATTCTTACTCCCAAGCCAGCCAGAAACATTTTCTAGTCCTTAAAATATATCTTCCTTTCCTCCACTGATCAGCAGGCTAAACTCTTTATTTGAATATGTCACTATCTGTGCCCTAGTATTCAGCATCTTTGCCACCACAAGGAGAAGGCAGCATTCCTCCTCTGTCAAGCAACAAACAAGTCACGGACACAGTGTTTTGTCTTGCAGAGATAGAACTGATTGACTGATGGTGATAGCACCCCCAAAAAATATTTTACTGGGATGGCTTCAAAGTTGAATTAAAGGTACAATATCTAGCTGCTGATGAACAGGTTTCCTTTGGCTCACAGGAAAAAAAAAATCACGCATAGCAGTAGTTCAATAAAAGTTTTAAACAAGAGAAAAGCCCTAGATAGTTGTCTTAGGATTCTTCACCAGGGCAAACAGTGCTTCAAGGACAAGTAGGAAAGTAGCTGCTATTTGAGGCAACTTCATTATAAAATCATTTTTAATAAGCAATCTGAACAAAGAGAGGGAGTGCTCTTGCAGAGAAGCCCCCAAGGGATCTTAAGGCTGCCCAGTAAAGTTATTAGGAGGTTACACACAGGGGACCAAACAGCTATTTTATTGGCCTCAGGGGACAGGGTTTAGTTTTCACCTGTTCTCTTTAGGCCTTGATGCTAACAGCAGATCTGTTAACCATCAGTTTTCTGCAGAATCCCATTTTGTGAGGAAACATATCGTTTAGTTACTTCAGCTGGCATACAAAACACATGAGGTGAAGTATACTAAGTACTCATGTCCTAAGTAATTATAAATCATATCATTAAAAAATAAATAACTGTTATTTACCTTTTAAATGCAATTAAGCAAAATAACATAATTAAAGAAATCTTTGGCAGTGAGACCCATGGCTATAAATAAAATGTGAAAAGTAAAATTAGAGAAAAATACAAATTCAGGTCTTGAGTTCAACTGAAGTTGCAAACCTCCGTGTGCTTTTGGAACTTTGGCGAGCAACAGTTCTAGGATATTTTGACATCTTAGAAGCTAAAGAGTTGTTTCCAGTCCCAAATCAGCCTCCCAGTTTCTAACAAGTGATGCCCTTTTTTTAAACAAGTGCTTAGAGCCAAAGATAAGGACCTGATTTCATATTGGATAGGCATGCTATCTCCTTTTTGGCTAGTTGTCCTACAGCAGTAGTGAAGATACAGCAATCTAAGCTCCAGTCAAAGACTTAAGGGCTTGTCAGGACAATGGGTATTTATGGAGGCACCTGAACTTCATGTCACTCCATCACTGGGGCTCTTGTTACATATACTAGGTAGTGAATAGCCAACCATACCTTCCTACGCTACAGTTAAACCTTCCCATTGCAGTGTAAACCTGAAACATGAACTCATCATTCAGCCAGGATTTAAGTCTCATCAAAGTACATACTCCAATATGTCTCTAGACCAAGACCTACCACAAGATGGGTATAGGATTACTCAGAGCTCATGTGTAGGAATACAGAGCTTAATGTAGGAATGAGGGAAGGTATGGGATAGCTGCTTGGTTTGAAATTTCAGATAGCAGAAGGGACTGGTTTACTTCCACCCTTTGCTAATGCAGCTGCCAGCTCATCATGCAAATGCTTTTGTTTAGCATGTAAAAAAGCAAATAGTCCCCACTGATCGTCCAACAGGAGCTCATGTCTTTAAAACTGGTGCCCAGCTTTGGAAACATTCCTTACCTCCTAGAAATTAACAAAATAATAATTTTGGTGCACATATGGCATTCTTATTCTGAATTAAAACTGGCTATTTCTGATTCATAAAAAAAGGAATATTTAATTCAAAATTAGGGAATTCATATATGGATGCCTACTAACTATTTAAGTAAAATTATTCTAGAATAACTGTTTTGGTAAATTGCCAAAAGAGAAGTCCCTAACCTGAAATAAAGGGCAAATAGCTTGGATATTGTTATAAAGGAGTCTTAATCTATACAATCCTTTGGTATAAGTATTTTCTGTTAAGGTGGGATATATCTTGGGTATAAACATTTAAAATAGACAGTTATGAATGTGATACCAAAGTACATCTTTATTTGCATTACGAGCAAACATAGATACCTACTAAAGGACGAACAAAATTAGTCCATGGATCACAAACAGTAGCATTCTCACTGCTGTACCTGTTGCAACAGAATTGAAGAAGCACAACCTCCAGACACGGTTTATGGCAGTATCACATATTAACAGGCAGTGAAACAGAATAAAAAGGAAGTGTCAAAACTTGTGGTAGCTCAGGCAGCAGGTGACAACAAGTGGTAACACACTGAAATGTGAAAGTCCACCAATCCAGTCTAGGTATCAAAAAGGTGTAGCTGCCCTGACCTAATTCTACCTCAGGAAGAAAGGAAAAGTATTCTATATGTATATGTTTGAGACGAAGCCAAACTTCCCAACAGCTTAACTGACCAGATTGCTGTGGACTGAGTACCAGCACATTTTGAACACCATTTTGTAGCTGCCTTTAATGTCTGACTCTCTCTTAAGATATTTAGGATAGAATAGTGGCAAAGAAGCAAAACTAAAATGTTCCATTAGCAACAAGGCAAACTTTATCATAAGGGCAGGAGAGAAACAGACTGGGCTGGTAGATCTTCATCTTCTATCTCCTCTGAAAAGTGACCAGGTTTGGGTACAGGAACCAAGATACTTGGCTGTCTATCACTGGGACTGCCAAAAGAAACACGCTCTTTCTCTCTGAATGATGGTAACTTAGTCTAAGTGCACAAAGTAGGCAGCTGTCAAACAGTGTTGGACTCAGCTCACAAACCTCACACACCCTATATTGACAGTGATCTGTGGGTGTGCCTTCACTGAAACGTTAGTCCTAGTGAGCAGCCCCTAGCTGTGAGTAGCGTGGTTATTCTTGCCCAGGAGAGAGTAACCCACAAAGGCTCCTGGATCCTCACTTGTCTTTTGCTCACACGTGTGTTTCACTAGGAGCAAGGGCTCATGATTCTTTTTTGCTGCAGAAAACTGAAGGAACCTATGAGCTTCCTCCAGTGTGTTGTGGGTACTGTTGTATGGCTTTCAGGGGACACAGACAGAAAGCTGTGTGAAAACATGAGAGCCGCTGGCACTCAATAATCTAGCCTGCATCCTCAGTGCAAGGAATCTGGGTCACTGACCCAAATAAGAGAGACAGCTCTAAGCCATACCCATCACTCTGTACTGCAGTCACGGCTGAGATAACCTCTCAGCTCAAATGCGAGAATTTTGCCAGCAGACAGGACTGAGTTCAAGCAATGCTTGAGTGAGATTCTGGGCTAAAGCAATTAAAAATATACTGGATGTGTAAAACCTGAGTGGTTTATGTAATTTGAGACTAGTCTTTATATCCTGGAAGTAGAAGTAGTAAAAATATATTCTCAGGAAATTTCGTTGTGCCACAAACAAATGCCCAAGTCATGCCCAAAACCAACATTACTTCTGAAAAGTGTTTGTGTTAGTTTCTTGGAGGCTAGACTAATCTGAACGTATACATGCAAAAAATTGTTGACTTGGGCATGAATCTTCCCTCAAATCCCGCAAGAGTTCCTGCAAGTAACTTACTCTATCTACTCTGAAACCAAGACTTTGTAAATGTATGCAGTTCAACAGTAGTTCAAATTCTTCCCTTCCTTCCACAATCATCTCAGGTAGGTATTTTTGTACTATGACATTATTAACTGAGGAAAGGGATAACAGCAGTTGTTTTCACTTTGGCAGTATTTGGAAATGACTTCTGCCTCTACTAGATGGACTGCGTTTGGGAATAGCATCCTTTCAATCAAGAACATTTTATTACTCATCTTTTACATTTCACAGTGCCTCTGGAAGATCAGTAAGAAAACTCAAAAAATCAATGCAACACTTACCTCAGAATATACTTAGGTAAAAAGGATCTTGAAAACAACCGGTGAAATCTAAAAATGAATTCATCACTTCCAAGGAAGGGTTGCAAACCCCACATTATTTTTTCTATCTTAAAAATATCTGAGCAGCAAGTAAGTGAATATACCTGGACCTCTATGCAGATATGAAGTCTAGCTGTGTAATCAAAATCCTTTAAAGCTTTTGACTGCAATTCATTGTAATTCAAACAGCAAGAGAAAGAAGGTTCCAATACATCACGAATTAATTATAATATTAGCCTTCTGGGTACATCAGCAGGAAACATCTCCTTACTTTGTTAGGTAGTCAAGTCAAAATTCATTAAAGAAAGTCAGTGCCTAGGATGCAAAAATGATCTAAAGCAAAATAAGGCAATTTAACTGTGTGATAGCCCTGATACACAAATGGGTTGTTAGAGACCATCAATCTCATTTGCATGAAGCATGGCAAGCTTTCGATTTAAGAAGCCAGAGATGAAATACTACGTATTTCAGGACTGAGTTTTAACCCAAGCCAGGAAGTACTAAATGCTAGGTCCTCTGTAGCCTTTGGTTCCTAGAATTTCAGGTCTTTATGCTCACTGATACAATGATGCCAGTCTGAATCTGCAAAAAGGCTGAAGCTGTGCATCTAAATTAATGCTGACTTTGAACACTTTTCTATTCAGAACATGAAACACACGAGGAAGCGCGTTGTACTGAGAATATTAGTTTAAACTAAATGACCTGTTACTTCAAAAAAAGAATCTAAGCATCAGTTCGATCTTTCTCCAGCCAAGAAAGGACTGAAACACCAGAAGTCCCACTTGGTATGGAAGACAAGATAGGAGTTGGCCTTTGGCCTCTAATATCTGACTTAGCTAGTCTAAAAGTTATATAAGAGGATGATTAACTTAATGAAGTCAGCATGTGAGCCCAAGAGAGAATAGCTCTACAAATAGATGGAAGGTATGCATTTTTACTTCAAAATCCTGTTTAATCGACTGAAAGCAACATCACATATTTAGGTAGATGAAATTCATTCTGTTAGTACTTCTTGGAAGAGTATTACAATCTTTGTTTAAAAATATCAAGTTTTGTAGCTCTCAAATTCTGAAATTGAGAGGATATGAATAAAATGGGTTACACCAATAAGAGTGAAAAACTCTCAGGTTTTTTATTTAGCTAGTGATATTATGAACAGCCTGTGGTTCTGCAACACTATATTGCGCATGCAGGAATACTGAATTACTGTTTGATTCAGAAATGACCTAAGTACCTATCTTCAGCACAGTAGTTTAGTTTCAGTCAGCAAAACACATTTATCAAAGACTGATGCCAGGAAGGTGTTAAAATAAACCCCAAACCTCAAACAATAAAACTGTGAAGAACAAAGAAGTGGAGACAGAACACCACTGATTTCAAAACCTATACAATGAAAATGGCCATTAGGATGATGTCTGAAAAGGGTTAACCTGATGCTTCAAATGCACAATGTATCAAACTTTCTCACAACATACTCCACTAATTAAGTCAAAAAGTCATTATAGTCCCTATTATACATAAGTGCTAGATTATAATCAACACTCTTAGATGCTATACATTGTAAACTTGGAATGACAAGACTTCATCCAGGTTTCTAAACAGAAGTGCAGACAACATATATGTACACTTCAAAAAGTGTTTTTAAGAGTGCTTTTGAAATTTCTTTACAGAAATCCTACTTCATTTCACTTGATTTGGATATGTTTTATTTATTGTTATGATATGGAGTGATAAGCAAACTCAAGGTAAAGAAACTTGACACCAAAAAACTCTGCTGGTCATTTGCATTTGATGAGCTCTATAACTCAACAACACAGATTTGATTTGTAATTTTTGCACCTAAGTGTTTACATATAATTATATTTGTTTCACGCTATTCCAGAACTGTGTATTTTGATCTTTATTTTTTCTAAACAATAATAAAAATTTTCAACACAATACAGAAAAAATGTCTATTGTGCGTGATGTCAAGGTGTCAAAGACGCACAACTTACATCAATTCTTGCTCTGCACGAACTAGTCATAACAGGGATCAGTTCTAAAAGAACTTCAGCCAAAACTGAATGAAACCTCATATATATATTTTCTGGCAAATGTAGTCTACATTTTCATCATGCCAATTACCACATATTGCTCCTTCTATTTTAATCCTTTCTTAATGGGGAAGCTTATCTTCCCATTACTCAGGGAACTTTCCTGTTCATGCTTCAGTGATTGCATGAAAACTGATTAACAAATTGGGAAACTACTCTTTGACAGTTCTCTTAAAATAGCACAATAATAGTTCTCACTTAATATAGAAGATGCTGGGACCCTAATTTCTGCCTTAACTAGACTGAAGGCCATAGATGGTGAACAGTAGCTAATCATCTAATACAGTTGATGAATACTTTTTTTTTTTTTTTTTTGCTTTTACAATAGTTCCCAAAGATAGAATCCACTGAGATATAACGATGACAATGCTTTATTAGCCTGGCATGGCTTAAGAAAGCATCTCCTATGCTCTTTAGGTCTGTGGCTACTAGTTAATTTTTCTTATAAAAAGTATTGAATACTGGAAGTGGAGATGTGGCTCTCTCACAGCAGGTCAGCATGGCACTGCTGTATACAAAATATATAGGGTGGTTTCTGCTGATTTTCAGGTGGAATGTTACAAACCACCATTTACAGTCACTAGCCTCTATACAAGAGAGGCCCAGGACTGAACTAGCATAAATACTGAATTACTTACCACCTCTAGAGAGGGTGGTCGCTCCATGCCAGGGTTGAGCTCATGGGCAAGGCTGTGCAAGGAAGCTGTCTGTACAATGCCTGGCCTGCGGATATACAGAGGACTTCAGTCTCCTGTACTGTCAATCTCAGTCAGCATGAGCTCAAATATTCACCAAAAATCTAAGGGTCAAATTCTGCCCTCAGATGCCTATGTGTAGCTCCCATTTAGGACAATGGAAACTATATATGCATACATCCAAAGATGATCTCACCCTAAAAATGCATTAAGTAGCAAGCCCACCTAAGCAAAGGAGCACCATCATGCTCTAAAAGAAGTTTGTGACATTTAACATGTTTCAAAACTCAGATCAATCAGCTTCTCATCTGAAGTTCTTACATCAATTAACTGTATATTGTAACTCTGTAAAGTAAGATTTCCTAAGTGGCGTATGATATCAAAGTGAGATTTTTTCATTACATGAATACTTTAAAACCAGGGATGAAATAAAAATGAAATTAATGTAAGATACTTTATGACACCACTTTTACCCTATGAAGCTGTTGTGAACATAATTGTAATGCAAATCCCTACTAAAATGCATATATCATTTTAAGTTTTGTGCAGCGTACCATCTGTTTTGTTAGAAGGCTTTTCTCAAACTCTAATAACCTCAGCTTTCTCCTATTCCATGAATACTTGAGATGATAGGCAAGTACAGTTTCTGTGCTACCAGTATCAAAGAATCTCAACATCTCTCTCCTTCAGCTATAAAGCAAATCCTTTTCTTGGCATTGTGCGGATATACAGTAGCTCACTGCAGAATAGATGAGAGCTGATCCCCAATAACAGCCTCTCTGAAGAAGGGGACTCAGAGTAAATGTACATGCAAGTCAGTGCACACATCCACATCCACTTCCAAGGTTGCCATTTAGGAGGACTTTTTATCTATATGGTTGAGAGCAAAACGGTAGCCTTCTCATTTCCACCCAGGCCTCCTTAAGCACAAGCATAAAATGCTCTATCTTACAGATTAATGCACAGGAAGGGACAGAAGACTTTCAATTAAATAATCTCTTTTTATTTCATTCATACTGCATATACAACAGACATATAAAAATACACCATCCTCCCCACTTGTGTTTTCTGGATACATTACATACCAACTAGCTGTGAGGTACATGTATAAGAACAAGGAATTATGCCTTTTTTCTTCACATCTTTCTTTTCCTGCCCTCTGCCTTAACACATATGCACATGCACACGCACACATACACACACGCACACATTGTATACTTGTTTGGATGACATTTCAAGCCAGGACTAGAACCACTCTAATGCAGAATACCCACTAGAATTTTTTAAAGGGAGCCTGCTCAGACCAGACAGATGCCTAATAATCTGCGAGCTGCAACACATTCACTAACATGAATTCCATTTGTAAGAGAAGGCCAAATCAAAAGATATTACTTACATGTATGAGTCTTCTTCGTTACAGAAATACCTGTAGGGAAGAAATGATACCAATGTTAGCAAAGTGATCACCATGTAAGTTCTATTGACATAGATTTCATTGTTCAACTCTTTCACTTCAGACACACAGCAGCCACTATAAAAGAGGAATGAAAATCACAATGATGTGAATGTTAGAGTGAGTAGGATCTCCCTTCTTTGCATGCAGACTTTAACGTTATATTCTCTCCTTACACCTCATAAATAAACGTTTCAACATGTATTACTTAAATTTTGTTGTTGGAATACCTACCTATGGGATGCTGTTTTAAAACAGAAGCCAGTATAAAAGGAAGATAGTGACAATGCTGTTGAAGCCCTCTTTTATTTCCATAGTTAAAAATTTTCCCACACTCACATCAACTAGTGCACATCAACCTACCCAGACAGAACAGATTTGAGCAATACACCAATTCATTTGCTGTTATTAAGTTCAAGTAGTTCTTTGAATTCAAGCTGTGGCTTATGCTCATTAAAACCAAATAAACAACTCTCTCTATATAAGTATTATTTGCCATAATTCCAAGCCAGATGCAAGTATCTCCAAGCTGTTAAATATATAGTTTCTGAAGTAATAAAGATGTTTTAATGCTAGACAGGCATGTGGCAGTGATCATCGATAATGGCCCAGTGCCAGTGAAATTTGAGAGGCATTTTACAGAGAGCAACACAGTGAATAGAACTAGGCAAAATAAATCACAGCAAATAAAGATAAAATTAACTCTGTTAAATGTCATCTGAATTCATGCTTGAATATAAACAATATTGGCTCTGCTTTAGTAAATAACTGATGCTGTACTTGGACCTCTCAGTAGTTAAGTTTCACTCTCCTTGGGGGGAATGTTATGAGAAGGGAAAGAGGTTACTGGAAGTAGTACAAATATTTGAAACATTTCATTTGTGATTAGGCCTGTAATGAAACTTTGGAAACTGTTTTGCTTACTATTTATGAAAGAAAGACAGACCTGTATCTCCTTGGCTACCCTCCTACTTCTTTAACTGCCTCTTCCAAAAACAGATTACTATGGAAAAAATAGGCTTTTATTTCAGGCTTCTTTACTTTGTTATGGAACTTCTCAGGGAGACAAAAGTAGGTTATAATAACTCAACAAATGTAGATATGTTATTTGCAAATATAGAGCTAATTTCTAAAGTCAACAGTTTTCAAAGTAGCCATATTTTTGGCACACATATAAATCCATACTGTCAACTCCAAATATTTAGATATCAAGTTTGACATAAATATCATGAAGGTATATTCTTTAAATTACATTTGCATTGCTATCTGGCTTTTGGTTTTCAATCATAAAGTTCCCCAAGTGTGAGGTTTGCAACCTTTCTTTCCTGCAAAAAGAGCAGATGAGAGTTTCCAGGCTTTGGGAAATGAAGTCCTGAGCAGTTCCACTGAATAATTCAGTAAATGGGAGACACTGGTAAGCAATTTACAAAAATATGAATACTAAAATTTGATTTTGAATGTACACTGACTTAAATCTGAAAGGTCTCAACCAAAATCTATACGCTCCTCATGCTGGGAATGAAGGTTCTAGTCTGAAACTGTAAAGCGAGATTAAACAGTAAGAACAAAAAGGAAAAAGCATAACAATAACAAACACATTAAGTTATGTAAGTAGCTATAACACAGTTCAAAGTCATCCTTTAAATTCGTATTTTGTAAGAGCCAGTTTTCTTGGATTTTCATTCCAATTAAATCCTTACTGGGGTGGCTGAGAGTAGAAAGACAGAAATGGGTGTCAAGGAGGTGAGAGTATTTTTTCGTGGATTAAGGAACAGCATCTCAGAGACTCCTCTAGTTCTTGGCTTTTACAGCATGGAGGGAATGCACTGAGCTAAGCACAGAAGGAAAGCAGGGAGGTTGCAGGCGGCAGGACCCTGGCTGCAGCTTTCCAGATAATGGTGGAGTGATTCTGAGAACAGACATGGCAAGCCTAGACCAGAATCAGCTTCTCTAATTTAGCTAGAGAGGCAAACAAAAAGGAGCTTGAACTCCTGAAGTCAAGATATTGAAGAATATGATGGAACGGAAAGTCTATGTGTTATTATAGGAATGATAGTTCAGGGCAGGAATAGGGGCAGAGTGAAAAGAAGCAGAGAGAACCAAAGTATCCATGGTGAAGCCAGATAAATGCCATTTAAAATGCACTGTCAGTATCTGTGCTCTTTTGCTATATGCACTCCTCTTTCTAGGTCTTTCTAAAGGTCTGCCTTACCCTTTGAATTTGAAATTACAGCCCTCTCTAGGAACAGTTGTTCTCCCAAGGAAGAACATTTTTGCTGTTGTCTGATGTCCTGAGAGACCACGGAGTAGCAGGCACCGCTCTTCACAGCCTCTTCCATCGGGACAAACTGTCCTACCATTTCCTTGGCAGAAGTCCTCCCCTCTGCCTTCGCCTCTCTGGCCAGCTCCTACAATCTGAAGCATGTTTTACTGAATGGGAAATGCAGAGTAAAGAAGCTTTAATCTGAACACCATTTGCAACTTGCTCTCCCAAAACTACTGCTAATAAATTGATACATCAGTGCTCTTTCAGCATTATAGGAGCCATATGTGTTCTTTTCTCAGAAAATAATGCTTTCTGTAAAATCGCTTTGAACAGAAAGTGCTTATGCTGTCACTTCTGATTACTCACAGCCTCTTCACAATGGGATTTGCCACAGCACAAAACAGACTTAGCCGTATTCGCTGACTGAGGGACTACTTCTCCCTGATATATGAAACAGTGATGGAAATATTAGTGCTTATATTTTTCTACTTGAATTTTTTTTTATATGAAAAGAGTGGTGATTTTTTCCAATCAAATGTTTCCATAACAATTACCGATTAGTATCTGATAAGGAGCTTTTAGCTTTTTACGCAGATATTTTTAGATAACCTTTTAAAACAACAACTTGGAGGTAGGGCTTGCTTGTGTCTTCTTCATAGTTACACTGGTAGTTGCAGTGAAACCAAAGTATTTTACTTTGAACTGGGGTTTCACAAAGACTAACTGCAGTTTGATGGAACCAGGATTAATTTTGCCAATGAGTTCAAGAGGACTAGACTTAAATTAATCAGAATTTTTTACTTATGTTTTAATTAGTAGTTTTTTTCTTTTAATTTGTGAGTTTTCAAGAAGCCTCCCCTTTCACATCAGTAATTATAAGCACCTAAGAGCTTGAGCAAAAACATACCAGAATATCCAAACAGTCACTCAGGTTAGATGCAGTACAACTACTGCTTTAAATACAAATATGAAATATGCAATGCATTCCTACATCGTTGCAATCTGGTTTAGTTTTAAGACAGGAGACTAAAGACTCTGATACTTTAAACATTCAAGAAATGCAACAATCTCCAAAAATAAGATGACTATGAAAAAATCAGTCTGAAAACTAGTTAATGTAAAAACTGGGAGTTGCATGAGCTTTGGCTTTCTTTTGGACAGTGCTAACTCCCACTTATATATAATTTTTGCATGCCTTTCTTTTGAGCCATATCCTATAAGTCTTACATGACAACTAGTCAATTCTTTTGAAATCAGCAGGATCTCTTGAGGACCAGCTTCTCACGTTCATAGATATTTCTGGGATTAGGCACAATTAACTTGGATTACTCACGTTCAGAGATATTTCTGGGACTGGACCACAGATCTATGTAGATTTGAATGGACACTATATAATAGAACCTAAATCTAACACACTACTGAAAGACAAAGTTTTATTTATTTTCTAATAAGTGGAGCACAGACAACATTCTGAGTCCTTTTAAAATGTTATCTAAGATAAAACATCATTTTTAGATCTTCTATATATGGGCTCACTTCAAAACGTGATATACTGGAGTAATATGCGGCTGCTTAGCATCATTAGCACTCTCCTAAACTGCCAGTTTTCCATTTTTTTAAAAACAAATAAAGAGATAAAGAAAGCAAGAAACAACCTTAGCTTCAGTGTTGTTAATACAGAAAGACTTCCTGACTTAACCAACTAGACTTCAAAGTAAAGCAAAGGAAATGTCATGAAAATACCACAATATATCACTGCCATGGTTATCAGTGAGTGAAAGTTTCAATATTACAGTTATCACAGAATTTATCACTTCAGCAGTGCAATTTGACATTCCTGATCAACACCAAATCTTAAACAAATTAACTTCTTAGACAGACTTTTGCTATGCAATGCTCTTTGCAACAGCAATTAATTTTTTTAAATTAAAAGAATTTATACAACATTCCCTTTCCCCCTCCCACTAACTATATGTAATTTGCCATGATGGGTGATATTTACAGAAATAGCTTTCTGTATGCAATGAACTTTGAAAAGACTATCTACCAACAGAGACAGGATATTCTTTTGCAAGCAGTTAGCCTGGCTGACCTTCACTAGCCAACTTCAAATAGAGATAACAATATCTTCAAGTACAAAAAGAGACTCACATATTTTATACATCATAAGCTATTTCTCACAGTCACCCATCCAAATAAAGAAGCATAATGAAACACTGCTTACTCTGTGAACCCAGATCCCTGCTGCTGTTGTACAGTTGTCAACTTTCCATATTTCAAGGGGAAAACATACTTTGATGTACAGAATGATAAGTAAAAAGTCCCCTGTCTGGCAGAATACATTACTCTGCAAAATATCAAAAGAGAACATTCTTGAGTGCAATTTTCTTAAACCACCACGAAAGCTGCTCCACAGAAGTTTGTATGGATAAAGATGAGCATCACTGGCATCACTGTGCTTTCTTTTCTTTTATATAGTTTGTTTTGCTTTTTGTGCCAAAATCAGGTGTTTAGTATTGGTCTGATGACAGCATATGTATGTAGATGATATATGCATAGGATACTTCAATCGTGTGTGTGTCTCTGTGTGTAATTTTTTTTTTTTTAACATATTACCCCACCCTCCAAAGTCAGCAGAGTGGCTCTGGTATATTTTGGAAGTTAGCCATCTTATGGCAGATCGCAAATCTTTGGAAAAAATGTTAAAATTTTAAACTCTAAGACTTCTGCCTGACATATTGTGTAAATCAGAAAGAAAATGTATTACAAACATGGATCCCACTGCATTTCATCCTGTCACTCCACTTCTTTTTTACTTTATTGCTACATAAAGCTGGCAATTAAGGTGGAAGATTGTATGTAACACTGGGGCACTTGCATGGAATCTACTAAAGCAGAATAATAGATTTGAAAGTATTCAGACAAGAGTATATTCTTTTAGAAACTTTAACAATGGTTTATACTAAAGTTTATTAGGACTTCTGACTTGAGGGAAATTCGTGATCTTTGTAGGCGTTGTTTGTAGTGACCCAGGTAAAAGGGATATGCACTCAAGTATTGGAAATACAGCTTGAGTGAATTTAACCAAACAAAATAATGTTGCAAAACGGTGTCCTTGTCTCGGACAGAAAGCTGTTAATGATAATCAGTGCACATTACTGAAAGTATTCCAAGTAATTTTAGCATTTTGTTTCAAAAATTGTTAATGGACACTAATGCTTATTGTTCACTCAAAAGAGAAATAAATTCTGTGCTAGGGTAGCAAAGTTCAAGGACAATATACAGGAGGCACAGAAACATTAGGGATGTAACAACAATGAAACATTCTATTATTATATAAAAAGCTTTTAAAAAACACTTAAATTATGATGATCATAAAAATATTTAATAATGTTCCAGTTTTCCCCAGGCTTGTTCACAGCTCTTGCTGCTAAGGAAAGAGCTCACTGTGCAAAACAGCAAGGGTTTTTCAGTCAGGTCTAGACCGTTCTTTTGTTATAAAGTCCACATGAATGTACCAAAAACTACGCTGAGTCCTAGACATCAAGACCGAGTTAAATGTTTCAGTCAACACTGATCAAAAAAATCTTGCTCTCCTAAAATTCACAGCTGCTTCTTATATCTTACTTCAATGAGCCTGTTTTCCAAAATTTTATTTTTGGGGTGTTAGTCCAGTCCTACTCCGAGAAGCATAAGGTGACCTCAGACTTTCAGCCTTTTTTCCTGGGCCTCATAGTTCTGAAGAAGAGCTTGGGAAACATTCTGTTTGTGGTGGTGCAGACTTGAGCTTGAAGCTACAGAAAATTTTCCACAACACTGTTTTTTCACTCCCCACTCTATCAGGCAAGGATGCAGGATATTTGAGAACAACAGATTAAAAAAAGCAAGGATTAAAAAAATTATCCTATTACTAAGATGGATGACCTTTTCAGCCATTGCAGCTCAGTCGGGTTTCCTGATTCTGATGTGCTGCATTTTACAGCTTTACTTTTCAGTCATTGACAGCCTCCCCCACCCAAAACTCCTTAAAATGGTAGCAACACCTGAGAAAATATTAATACAAATTACTGTAATTCTTTCAAAGCCACAGAGTATGCGTAAGAGAGAAAATAACACTATCATCAAATTAACTATCAAAATATTTGCCATCTGTAGAATCCTGAGATTAAAAAATTCCCTGTTCTGTCCAGATATCCCCAAATCAGAAATTAACAGGCTCCAGACTGAATTTAAATCTCTAATGCCAAAACTATTCCAAAAGAAACAAGCCTGAGTTCAGAGACAAATTCATGATTGAAGTGTAAGTGTTTAAGGCTGAGATAACAATACTGTTACACATGTGCTTACTGTCAGGTCAAAATTGAGATGCTAAACTCTCACCTACCATCAGTATTAACAAACCATTTTCCCCTAATATATCATTCTGGACAATTGGCCACATGCAACTCATTTCTTCAGATCTTCCTACAAAGGATCTGCTCCTGGCAGTATAGAAATCTTGGTTTAAAATTGGTTTGATGCTGCCTGACAAGTCACCTTTTTATGTTTTGACCCCTCACATACAAATGGTTGGTATCATTGCACAAATAGGTGATAGCATCCAACATCACTGATGCACAGAGAAGTGCTGATGTTTTGTTTCTGAACAGAGATTAAATACTGAACTCACTGCAGAAAATGATGACCAAAACTCTTCATTATAAAGATGTTGTTGCTTATTCACTTCTAAATTTTTGTACAATCTCATAGAAGGTCCCTCAGAGCTTTAACATTTCTTTGCTCCTCACCCACAAACACTGATGTGGATGAGGAGAAAAGAGATGAACAAACTTCACTAGATAACCTTTATGTTCTCATGCGACAAATGTCACTACAGAACATATGCCTACAGAGCAGGCTGAACATCCATTCTGCACTCGTGCCATATTTCACATATTAACAATCAAAGACAGTTCAGAACTATATACAGGAGAGTGTATATTCAGCAGGAATCTTTACAGGAAAACTTTGAATTAGTTTTGTTTAATGACTATTAATTACACAATTGACTGAGCAAATCACAAAGTAAAGATTCAAAAACAGCCTCACAGAGCAACACAATTGCATTGATGGAATCCAGCTGAATGTGCAGTTTCATAAATCCAAGCAAACCACTGCTGTTCTTGAAATAAACTACAAATTGTAAAGAAATCCAACACTTCTTTAAAACTGTCACAGACCTTATTAATACTGTACATTTTATTTAAACTGTGAGCCTTACTGCAAGTCATCTTTTTACCTAGCTTTAACAGTGACAGCAAAATATTGCCATAAGAATGGCAGACACCACTGCTGCGAGCTCACAGCGACCTGCAAGGCACACAGTGCCCTTCACCTGCAGGACCTGTCCTATTGGCACCCTAATGGCAACAATTCATTTAACTTGCACTGGATACCCAGGCAAGAAGCTCTGCAGTACGTGTGGTTTCCTGAGGGCAACCAGTCCTCACAGCTGGCCCTGCCTCTGCTCGATTCACCGGCTACAGTTCTGCTTTCTGCCTGCTTAGTGCGGTGGCAGACAAAGGAGACACGGTCACATATGTGACCCATTAAACCACTAGCAGCAGTTGGGCAGTATGAGGATCAGCCAGACGGCACCATTCGGAACAGAAGCCCACGCAGGGGTGTCTGCAGGCACACACGCATGCCTGCTGCCTACCGGGAGCTCACATTACTATGCAAGTTACAGCACTTCCTTCTGCCTCCATTTTGAACCATGTGATTACGTTTTACTTGGCTGCTCCCTCAGACCTATCATATAAAGCATCTTATCCCAAGAATATTTTAAAAGTAATTTCAAAGTAACATTCTGTTTAAACATGCTTTCTAAAGCAGCTCCCCATTCTTACACAAGTCTTGCAGACTGCCTTGGTCAAGACTATTGACAACTCTTAGCATTCAAATTATGAGTCAGGTGTCAAAGAGTTGATGGTATTTTCACAAAAGCCAGAAAATTACAGGAATAAAAATAAAAAATTGAGGGTGGGAGGTATTTGCCTGTATGCTAACTCAGGTTAACTATTTTCCATCATTTCTCCAGGAACATGGGCTCCAACTGTCCTTAGGGCAAAACTGAAATTCTCATGTATGGTTCCAGGAGCTGAGATACCAATATCAACTCTGCAATAAAATTACAAGGCTGCTGATTGCTCCAAATCTCACCTGAAGGCACTCCTTCAAGATAGGAGATAAAATAAGTCTCAATTTAGTCCCCAATTCTGCTCCTTCAGGTGGCTACAACTATGATGCGAACATTTCCATACGGGTTGCCAAAGGTCTTTCACATACATAAAACAAAACGAAATGAAACAAAAACAAACAACTATCAAATGTGTAGCTATAGTCACTGTTCCTTATATCCTGTGTGATACGAGTTCATTATTTAAGAATATTATATACTTAAATATATTTCATGATGATTTAGAATGTTCTGATGGATATTCTCATGTCAGGGAAGGAAAGAATGGATTTCTATTTTAGAATGCATTTTAATATATAATTTTATTTTCCTTATTCTATCCTACAATACATTACAATAAAATTTGTTGTATTTGAGAATATATCCATTTATCTTATATGCTCTCACTGACCCTCCAGGAGGCAACCAATGAAATCTTCTCAATATTTGTATGACCAGAAACAAAACTGTTCATGAGTTGTCCATGAATAGCACATTATCATAAAATATTGATCTATGAATACAGATTTCCTCTGGAATCTGTACGCATTCATAAAATACAATGAAAAAATGAAACAATTACTTAATTCATGAGTTAATGATCTACTAAGTTTTCTGAAACAATCTGCAGTGAATGGTGGTGCTGGAATGGGCTACTGTATACGTACTCTTTAAGATGAAAGCAAAATCCAAAATTCAATAGTAAATCAAAAAGGAAATCAAAAGGAAAGAAATGTTTTTGGACTTCAGGAACTTCCATTCTACATTTATACATCTATTCTCTTTATTGCAAGAGTTTAAATCAAACATTGCATCCAAAATGCTTCATTAGTAAGGATGCTGCAACATGCCCTGCCAGTTAGTTACATCAACATATTGTCACTCTTTTTGGACTTAGTCAAATATCTTCACTTCTCTGTGACTTCAATGATATACATTTTAGCAGGACAAAAATTCATTACCAATTCAAATATCAGTCTTAACTGCTTGGTTCTCAAGAACAACCATGAGAGAAGACACGGAGTTCACAGAGAAGTTCTTTTCAAATAAGAGAAATTTACCTAATAAAAAGTAAATGCAACAGTTCTGATAATGCCTGTCTATGGGAAGTATAATGTGTACACTAGCCATTAAATCGGATAACCAACTACATTTTATTGATGTATTCAAAGCAGAATAATTCTCTTATGTGTCAGAATACAAATGCTACCTCTTTTTGCCCCTTGAAGCCAGTGGTTATTGCATATGCTAAACAACTTATGGCAAATGAGAGTCCTCCTGGAAATCCTGTATTAAAGCATTAGTATGCTCTTAATCCATGCCAAAATGTAATTTTAGATTCTGTAGAATTTAAACTGCTCAATAAAATGAGGACAACGAACAAACATTATCATTAATACTGTAAACATGCTAATGCCAATGAGAAGAGCACCTCGCTAGTAAGTTTTGGCTGTGCCCACTGCAATGCCTTTAAGTGGTTTCTGCCGTCCTCTGGCAAATCTTGCTTTGTCCATGGTGTGACGATGGACAGTTCCAACACAGAACAGATGCAGCCACAGACTACTCACATGTACGACTCTGGCAGCAACGGAAAGGAGCTGGTTAGGTTGAAAATTGGAATGAAAAGGGATATAGTTACCAAGTGACTAGAATTTGCTGTGTATTTTATCTGAAAGATGGCATTTTGACTAGCACAATATTTCCTGACGCAACACAGATATGGCTGCTGCACTGAACTGGGAGAAGCGTCGGGGGAAGGACACGATCAAGTGATTTATGAACCCAATTTGCTGCGACATACAAGCTGTCCTGGGATATCTCCCATCCAAATATAGCCACAATAAAGCCCAGGTTAGCTTCTGAGAACAAGCAGGGTTATCATATAAGGTGACATGCCTGCAAGCAACAAGCATTTTATTTTTGCCAACTCCTTCTGTCACTTATAATCAACATAAACAATTGCACTTTACTGAATAACTTCCGTAACTGACTTGTAATGCTTGCAAAAACATTTAAAAAGCATAAGAAACCTGTAATGTTTGCAAAGTTTTAAGAAATTTAGTGAAGAATACAACAACTATAGTCAGGAAAACCTGAAAATGTGAGGATTTATCCCACACCAAAAAGGAGACAACTCTACCATGGATATTTTGTGAGTTTTCCTTGGTGTTAGTGAGTTGGCTTTTTTTTACAGTGTTTTACATCATCAAGTCAGTGCTTATATATCCTCAAAAAAACAACTGTTAGTTTACAAAGAAAGAAAAAACCAAGTAGTTAGGTAACGACGAGTCATGTATTTGTACACTGGGTTGCCTGGCTTGTATCTTGAATAATCTAAATTCAAAAACTCTACAGGTGAGGATTTTCTTACTTTGTCTTTCACAACCAGTTCATGTCTTCATCAAGATGACTGAGATATCACACAATAAGCATTAGGACATGTCTAAGGACCAGAATTTTAACAATGTATATCATAATGTTTAATCAACAAATATTTTACAGCTGAAATTTGGGCCTGCATTCTAAAAGTAGTTCTTGCAATTATGTGCTAAGATCAGATGAAAAATCTTAATTTGGTATATTACAAGAACAGTCCCTAGATGAATATAAGATTCCCCCTTAAACATTTGTTTTGGATTTTGTGTCTTCTAAGGAAACAAATTATAATTTAAAATAAATGCATGAATTGGAAAAAAACCCCCAAATCTTTGCATCTGCAGCCAATAAATGTCTAAAAAATCCCAAAGAATTAAGAAAATGCTACGAAAATGAATCTAGACACACTATACACAACACGTACATAAATATGCAGGAAGTAATGTTTACTAAGGATTTTTCAAATCATCCTATAGTATTTAATAGATAATTGCACCCTAAACAAAGAACATTCAGTGCTGGTTTTTAGATTTCTATAGGATTTAAAATGACAGCTGTCTCACAAGGTAATTATTTCTCTACTGTGCAAGCCCTTTCAAAATCATGAAGGAAGTTTATTAGCCTGAATGAATTCCTTGGTTAACCCCACTGACTTTCATCTACTTATATCTTGGACGAGTCTGGCCTGTTGTGTATCAAATGGAGCCAGTCTTGGCTATCAAGTTCTTACCGTAACTGGAGGATTATTTTAAGCTTAATTGAAAGGTCATCAATATTTTTAATAAGAAGTATATTTTCTTTGCTCAATTGCTCTATTAAGTATTTATAAAGTAATATTTTTGATACAGAAAAAAAGATTTCTCATACATTACTTTATCTATCCCAACTGAATACTTTATCACTTTAATGTGCTTGTACATTTGCCTTTCATTATTCTTCTGAGATTGACTGTTGCAAAAATTATACTTTTTCAAGCAGTCTCCCATCATAGTAACTTCTTTTTTTATTTCAAAATACACTGAGGTTGAATCTCAACTTTTCATTGCTTTGCTCTCCTGAGGAAAAGAAATAGATTCTATTATGTCTTCTTCATCAGCTTTGAAGAATAAGGGGAAAAAAGGGAGAGGGAAGGATCTGTGCTAAAAGTTTATGCAAAAATTGAGACTTGAATATAGCACAAGTAGCACTTCGACACTTCAGACTCCTTCAGTGCCAAGACCCCTGGAGAGCTGAGTTTAAATCACTAAACTTATTTCAGGAAAGGGGAGAACACTCTGGAGAAAACTCTGTCAACTCCAGCAAAATTAATAAACTGGTTGCTACTGATGTGAACTACATTTTTTGACAGGAGTTTCACAAATTTCTAATTCCCTTTTAGCTAGCTTGTGAATACTGCACTTGTTGCTACTTTTTAACGATTATTTAATACTACCTTTTTAGCAATTGAAGTGATACAAATGGTAAGCTTCACTCACCTAGCATTTTCAGAGCCTTTGATAAGTGACAACAGAAAACTGCTATGACCTATCTGCATGTCTGTCAAAGAGGGCAGCCTATTCTTGCCTCCTTTAACATGTTCATGTACTAGAAAAAATGGTTAGTCCTCATTACATCTTTTTCACTGAAAGAGATCAGAATTAATAAGTTGAAACTGATCTCAAAAAAAAAAAATCCATAACACTATACATTTTTCACTAAAAACGGGAACCAGTTTCTTTTATATACTATGTATATAAACAGAATTAAATTAATTTTGATCTAACTCCATTCATTTAGCAGATTTACACCCTGAATTTGGCCAGACCCATACACCATTTTCAGAATTTTTCTTTTCTGCTTCTCATTAAAGGCCATTAGTGCTCTTTTTTTTTCTCATGTGTTTTGGAGGCCAGCTGTTTTGCAGTGCTCACTGCACTGCTGTGATGGTTGGGAATGACTGGTATAGTCAAAATATTTTTTTATTTTATGGTTTTATTTTAGTTGTGTAATTATAAAGCACAGCTATCATACAGATGTAATTTTCACTTACATTAAGGCTCTAGGAAGCCTGTAACTGTATTGCCAGGTTAGTATGCTCCCCATGATCCTGGATATATATATTCAGACATGGCTGTCTTGACCTACTGGCACTTTTCCAGTAAGTAGGAGAGATCTTCCCTTAAGAGATCAGAAGGGCTTCACTTAAAAAGCTCTAACCATAAACAGGAAAATATCTGTTGTGGACAAAGAGGGGGAGGGAAAGACCATGTTATGTTAATAAGTGTCCTAAAAATACTGTGTAGATATGTGCACTGTACACAGAAACTGTGATCACAACACAGGTATAGTCACCTGAATGGTACAGTTGGGACTGTGCACTTGTGCTTCCAGTCTTCCGGTAGCTCTGTTAACGGGCAGCTGCGTGCTCCTGTTCAGAGGATGTGACAGCAAGTCGGCCTATTGCATCAATCAGTCCCAACCTCCTCCTGCGACGCACGCAGGCTTCACAAGGAGATCTGTGGAACGTGACGTATACAGCAGCCTGCTGCCTACCAGCTCTCAGATCGTCCTGGCTGGATTAGTCTTGCAGGGGAGCCCATTCGCTCCTCCGGCTCGGAAAGGCTTCTTGTTTATTACATTGAACTTGATGAAGCGCAGCTGAGTACTTCAAACAAACCTTTACTGCTTTCAATACGTACAATCAACTTGGCACAGAAAAAAAACAAAGTCCATTTTAGATATAAGCCCCAAGCAAAAGTCCTGCTTTGAGCACGTTTCAAACTAACTTTAGTCATTTTTTTTTTCCTCTGCGCACTGAACTCATGTCACATACCTCTTCTTACGCACAAGCCTGTGGGAAGAGACCTGTCTCCTATGACTTCCGTGAGCTGATATGATTGACACAGCATGGTTGAACCTGCCAGGCAGAAGTTAGGTCATTAATACAGCAGCTCTATGAGCTGAAAAGGAACAGCTGTTCTGTGACTGAAAGTCTGCACTAAGACTTGAGAGATCTGTGTTCAGATTTTGGTTTTGCCACCAATTTCCTCCAAGACTGTGCAAAAAATCACTTGATTTCTATGTATTACAATTTCCTATCAGCAAAATGGGTAAATGAAGGCTGTTTTTTCCACCCTTTGCCTTGCCAATTCCGATGGCAAACTTTTTAAGATGGGACCTGATTCTTGAGCTATGTTTCAATCAGTTTCATTGAGCATGCTGATGCTTCCTAACAGTATTAAAAACATTCTGTATGGATCAAAATCACTGAGAATCATCACAATGTCAAGAATTATATTATGGGAAAAAAAGAAATTTGGTTAAAATAAATGATTTTGCAGTCTCTTCTGTGCTTTATAACACCATCCTCAACACCAATCAGAAACTGTGAACTATCTCCAAACACCTATAGCTGGAAAAGGGATTAGGATTTAATTCTTTCCTTAAACTTTCTGCTCCCTGAAGACAACAGTCCCCTCAGGAATCCAGAGAGCTTTTGCAAATGCTTGGAAGCAATAAGAAGCTGGGTAGCAGTAAAAAATGCCATGAAAATATCAAATAATCCCACATTAGTTATTCTCAGGGCTCCAGGGAAATTAAGCAAGGGGGGGAGAAAGGCATAACCTGAACTCCTTTACATACACAGCTCAAATTTACAGCATTAGCAATTGAAGTCCAAGACAAGAAAAATTGAGCACTGGTCTGTAAATTCATTCTAATGACATCACTGCCTGGATTATCCTTTGGGGGATGGCTTTTGTAGGGGTGGGAGGAGAAGGCAAGGGATTGAGGAAGGGAGATTTGATTATGCTGGAGCTATTTCGATTTGAGGATGCTCTTAACTGACAAAACAGAAAGCATCTTATCTGAAAAGGGATTTTGCTCAGCTGCTTTAAAAATCCTCCATACATACTGAAAGTCAGCACATTCCCTGCAGAATCACTTGGCTCAACAAACACTAGACATCCTCTGTACTATCTTAAAAATATATATTTCCATATCAAAATTTACTCCAGGCAAAAACATGACATGCAAGAGTTTGTCCTGAAGCAATTAAAAAAAAGTAAACTGTTGGTAAGTAAATTTAGTGCTGGCACAAGTTGCTGCATAGACAACACTGGATACCAAAGGGGTCTCTCTAATGCAACAAGCTGCAGCGGGGCAAACGTCTCTCCTCTGCTGCTCCTCCTAGTCTCACAGTGGCATGAATCAGGCCTAACAGAGGGGGCAAGAGGCAGCTTAGTCTTCAGGCTCGTTCATCAAGAGACTTCTATATAAACTTACTGTTAAACACACAAGCAGTGTCACCGATTTAAAGAAAACCCTCATCCAAATGTTTGAAGTGCTTAAATGACCTTCTAAATTTTAAGCAGCAAATTACTGGTCTCTGCTGAAACTGCCAACGAGACTGGCAATTAAAGTCAACTAAAGCTTTGAATGAAGCTATTCAGATACACAGGTGAAAAACTGGTAGAAAAATGACGCCTGCTTTGGAGGATTTTTGGATTGCTCACACTAAAAACCTGAGTTTATGCAAAATGTCGCAAGGCAGCAATCAATTCCATCAAAGCTGTTCTTTTAGAAAATGATTTACAATAATCTTTATAGACTTTTTGTATAAGAAGTATTTATTACTTTTTTGAATTGAATTTATTATTGCACAGCACACACCCATGTAATTATTGCTAGACAACAGCAGTGACACCTATGGAATTATCCCCAAAAAGACAAAACACAAAAAGAAGGTCATTGGGGTGGGGGGAAGCTTTTGGTTTTAAAATACTAAAATTACAGATGATCATCTGTACAGGTGGACTAATATTCCTGTGCAGAATACAGGAAATTTAGGGACTAAAACATAAAGCAAGTCAGATTGGCTGAAACGTTATTTTTAGCTGGAGATCAAGGGAAGGATTGCCAGATTGCAGCCAAGAATGATTCAGCCAGATCCTTACAGCGGGGGGGGGCTGTCGTCATCGTTCCGGATCGGCCCATCAGCAGGGCAGATGAGCACCGCCGACCCACAGCCTGGAGCAGCTCCTCACAGCCTGTGAATCAGGTATGCTCATCTGCAGCAACTAATCCAGAGCTGCAACAGCCCAACCTTGGCACATAATGAACCGAACTGCTACTTAGAACACTTAACTTTAGGCATCTAATTAAGGTACCTAGAGCCTCTATAGCCTTACTTTTAGGGAATATAGTTAGATGCAGATAGAAAGTGTAAATGTTCCCTCTGGACATCAACTAATATATAATAGTCTAAGATCCTCTTTCCATTCTGTATCGGCTACCCAGAGAATTTAAGTTGACATCTACTGTGCATACTCATTATAACAAACCTAGCATTCTTCCTTCTTCCAAACTTGTCTCTTATCAGATTTGGTGCTAAATAATGAAATACATTTTTTTTTGGAACTGCTTTCAAAGACGACTTTATAGCTGAGGTATTCCAACGCTCTGTGCAGCCACCATGCACTCCTTATGTAAACAAAACTCCCATTAACTTCAACATGATCAGTACAGTATGGAATACTGTACCTTGAACTGCTGGGTAATAAGTATGTAATTTGGCATGTGCCTTAAGCCAAACAGCATGGTTTATCATGCTCGCTTTTGAGATAATACAGCCTGCCTCTAACAAACACTTCTGGGTAAATGTCTCTACTGGTTAATACATGTAACAAACTGAACAAAAACCTGTAAGCTGAGCTCCATTATAATGAAGAAATACTCACGCTCATTGTAGTTAACTTATATCAAGGTTATAACATGCATTAAAAATGATGAAATATCTCCAAGTGGCTCTTGCCTTCTACATATGAGAGTCTGTTACCTTAAAAATGACTTTTCAAGAGACATTACTATGCATCTGATCTCACCACAATGCAGCAAACTGAGCTGGGTTAGTTCGGCCTTCCGTTGTGATCCAAATAGTTATGCTCACCCAGGTATCCCCAGGAAGATATGCATCCAGTGGTCCATCCATCAAGCCTTAGAGTTGGAGGAACAGCTAACATATTACTGTTTTCTTATTTCTCTGAACTGTATACATTAAAGAATGAGAAAACTTGGAAAACTACTGCCTAAGTCACTACACATAAAAATAATGTATTATCTTGTGACATCAGTAGCATTGCATAAATGCAACTAAGAGTACTTCAATCAAAAGATAAGAAAAGGACACAGAAGAGAGAACTGAAGGAAGAAAAAAGGTAATTTGGGGGCATTTTGAAAGATAAGAATCAACTAATGTCTAATTAAAAGCACAGGAGACATCCTCCAAGCAGCTCCTCTGTTGTTCCCATAAAAGAATTCAATGTTTAGGTCCCCACATTTATTTGTGCACACAGGAAACAGATATTTGCATATGCAGCTAAATATGTACATGTGAATATCTGGATATGTATTTTCCCATACAGATGGGCAGTTTAGCCAATACATCTAAGGCAAGGATTTTGAATGTGTCCTTGCACCCAGCATTCAATCTCTGTCCCCTGTCTGCACTATAGGGATAATATTGCCTCACAGGGATTCTAAGAATAGGATAAGGATAAATAGGATTAAGTTTGAGAGGTGCTAATACATCAGAAAGCTCATATAAAAAACCTGATAGGTTCTTAACCAATATCATCAAAGTGTAATACTCAGTTATCCAAGAGATACTCAATGATAATATGGGGCCAGTTGGTTTAAATCAGTAATTGCTATTCACTGTTTTTTTTTTTTTTTCATTTTCCAGTCAAACACCTGGTAAATATGATGAAAAATGGATGATATAGCAAAGCGGAGTTCACAAAACCCTCTTTAAAACCCTGAGATTTAAGTTTACCTGACTCTCTATTTCCTCACCTTTTCCTAACCTGAGTTGCCATGCTGAGCAGGGCTCAGACAAGGAAATTGTTATCTGTGGAAAGAGCCTCTTCTGGACGCACTGAAAATGTGCACTACTCATTACAAAAAATCATACAGGAGTTGTATAAATATTTACTGAGCTGAAAGAACATGTTGGCCAATGTTTTTCACAAATCAGTGAAAAGGAGTCTCTAATTAATGAAACCAAAGCTGTAGGGTTTTACTAGGCACTTAAGACCAGTTCTGGAAGCTGAACACAAATGCCAGAGTTCAAAGACTAGAGTCTATTAGGCCCAGCGCACTCTTGCGCTCAGCTGACTGCTTGCAAACTGTGAAGAGGATTAAGGTGGATGGGATCACTGCCAAGTTGAAGCTGTTAAATGACCGCATTACAGAAAAAGCTCCATTACTTACTGTTGTTGAATATCCTTTCTACAAAATTCTTAGCCACCAGAAAGATAAATAGGGAGGGGGGGAAGTTACTTTTTCGGGGGAAATAAAAGGATGCACTTACTGTACTGAAAACAACAGGATCATAACTGCATGACCCACTGAATACAAGTAATAACTGGGAAAAAAGCCATAATTAATGGCCAAGTCTATGTGCATTCCATTAAGTGCAAACAGCTGTCAAAAACATCTTAATTTAAAGAGGTGCTAGATAGGGAATTATGGCTCTGTAAAAAGCTTCTTCCTTCTGCTGCTCCACAGAACTGGAACGTATCAAGGCTTTAAATTTTTAAACATGGCTTTCATGTTCTTTAGAGCACAAAAAAAAAAAAAAATCTCTGAAAAATCAGCTTGTTAAGAGATTCATCTAGCAGCTCCTACCTTTGTCTCTAGCTGGGATGCTTCCATTCACGGAAAAGAGATTGTTCTGCTTATTAAGGTTTTTAATACAGCAGCTTAACTATCTCATTTAGTGGGACACTCTTCCTCATTATATCTAGAGTATATACAAATCTTCATGATAAAATGTCACATTGCCTGCTAAATTGGGCAGACTTCAAGATCTGCCCATCCTTTTCCTACAAAACATAAGCAGTAACACCATTATCAAAATTAATGTCTGAAATATTTTAAAGTCATAAAGAAAGACCACTTCTCTTACAAAGGGTGGGGCAAGAGGAAATCTAGCTATGGAGAGCAACTCTATAGCTATGCCATAGCAAATTATTATCAAAGGAATAAAAGAATTTTGTGCATGCCCAAAATACATTCTCAAAATGGCAGTTCCCTGTTGTCTGTTCTTTGTACACAACATTTTCAAAATGAACAGATCCTAGCACTACTGTCTTCTCTAATAAGCAAAGTCACTTTATTTGCCACACCATATTTGAACATGTGGGGTTTTTTATTGCCTCCTCTTGCCAGTAAAGAATGACTAATAGCAGTAATTTGTAATTTCCCAGCTTTTGTGGTTACTGTTCTAAGCAGCCTTCCTTATCTTTTCAGAGTTTCATTTTGGGGAAAATCGTCTCTTATACAGTATTTTTTCCCATTTCGTGTCAAGTCAATGCCTTCCGGGTCCTAACTATGCCGTGCGTGAGAGTGCACCGACAGAGTGATTAAGACTCCTTTTGTTTTGATAACGTTGCAATAGCATAGCTATCAGACGTATTTTCTGCCTGTGTTGGTCAGGCAAAGCATGGTGGAATATAACTATTTGACTGACTTTCACACTCTGAGACTGAACCATGAAGACAGGTACTGACTACAGGAAACACTACTTTCCCCTCAGAAAGGCTTTTCTTTTCAAAAGCAAACACTCTGCAGAGTCCTTGCCAAAAGGAACACTTAGTATTCTTTTTCAGTCCTGGCATACATGAAATCCTTCCTTTTGGATACACAACAGGTGGCCGACTTTGGCCTTCGAAGACCCTTCTCCCGATCCTCATCTCCCTTCTAAGCTGTAACGAAGCTCCTCTGCTGCTTAAACATGGGAAAACAGGCAATACCGGTCACATGGAAACTCTGGGCCCACCTTGCTAAACTCAGGCCCTCTGCATAGACTACTGAAGATAATGAGACCTGTTCTCCTGCGAAATACTGACCCTTCTTTTAAATCAAGACTTAGGAGATGAACAACTAGGTATGCATTCCATCCTAATACTCCTCAATCCTCATAAAGCTCCACTACGTGTAGGTTGTTTAACAAACCCTCCAAACACAACACAGGAAAAACATCTGAGTTATACCGGTATATTAGAAAAGAATTGGAAAGCACAGAATTTAAAGAATATAGATTTTATCACCATTGCATTTTCACAGATCTCTCCATTTAAGTCCAGAATGTGTTGTTTTACAGGTTGTTTGTTTCACAAATGGCTGAATTAAAGAAAAAAAAAACTGTTTTAAAATGGTTTAATTAGTTTTCTTCATGTGTATCTTTTCAAAGAATAGCAAAAGGCAAATTTCTTACTAATGCCAAACCTGGCAAAACATCAGACCATGCTCAGGATATGAGGCCTGAGAATGCAGTGCAGAAAGGCAAAAGCAGCTTGCAGAACTACACTGGCAGACTGTTCAGGTGGCTCTCTTACATCTGTATTTTCACATTAGATTCTCAGTCATCCACAGTACCACAGACTGCTGTTCAAGTCTTGATTCAGTTATCTGCATGTCAAACCCCAAAATTTAGGCACTGAAGATGACTGGCTTGAACTTAGTCCCTCCCACCCCTTTTCCAAGCAACGTGGATGCAATCCACATGGCAAGCTTTAACTCACGTTCAGCCTTGGCTAACGAAGACAACATAGGCATATCCTAGACCTAGCATTTAAGTCTGTCAGGTTTGGGATGATAACGTATATCTCTATTTGAGACCATGAAAACCTCTATCTGTTCACAATCTCCTGAGGAAATAAAGCACAGAATTCTAGTGACCAGAGTGTAAAAGGAACAAAGTCTTAAAATGCCAGGAATATCCACCATTTCTTTGTTTGCGGTAATAAAAAAGTAGAATTTAAGTAGGGCTTTTGTTTCCATATTTCCTTTTTTTGCTCATTTGTGTAGGTGTTTTTAATAAGTAGGAAAAACTGAACTGGCAATCACTCATATTGGAAGCAAGGAGAGAATACGGTAAAGTGGCAAGGGAGTTCTAGTCCCAAGAAACACGAGCTGCAAGCTCGGCATACACAGCTGTTTCATCTCAAAAGCAAGTTGCCAGCGTATTCCAGGAACAACACGCAGTTTGTTCCTCCTCCTTCCTTTCAGTTTCAAGAACATAATTCAAACTAACCAAACGTACTACATCACTCTGAGACAGAACCAGGGAGAGCGTAGGATGAGAGACGGGACTAAACCTGGACTGGAGCTGAGTAGTGACCTGTAACTTCATAGCTCAACTAGCTCTCACTGTGAAACGCTAATAGCAAGGTTTCATAGCCTGCCAATGCTATTGCCAAGCTACTAATTTTGAGCACTCCCCAGATCTCTGCTGAGATGCATCACTGGAAAACTTCCCAGCAGTCCTCCTACCTGGGCTTCCAGGTTTGACAGCCTGAAAAAGGTACAACCAACATCTGGTCTTTTCATTCTAAAACACTTCAAAATGAGTAAAGACACCCAAGAATGTTTTAAGTGCTGCATTCAATGACTTATACTGAATGTGTGTTGTCATTCTCACAGCAATGAGACAAAATATTTTATTGGCATGAAACCTGTAGGCTAAGGAAAAATGAAGCAATTTCTTTCTCCAAAAATGTTTCAAGTATCAAAAGTATCATAGAAGAATAACTTGCACCCAGCCTCATTCCGAAAGTATTAATTTGACTCCTGATACCTTTTGCAAAATACATTCAATATTTTTTTCCCAGCAGGAAAACATCTGTGCCATCTCTGTCTTCTACTAGGATTTCCTTCCTTAGAACCATTCAACAGTAACACCTTGCCTGATAGTACTTTTGTATCGATAATTTTTAAGAGCTGTTTCTTGCTAGTTCTTCTTGTTCAGATAAGCTTGCATCAGTTGCTTTGCACTGAGATAAAACAGGGAGCAATGATGTAGTCTTGTATCCAGCTCTCTAAACACAGAAAAAGATTGCAGCTTTTTAATAAACCAGGTTTCAATTTCCCCTTCTTGCTCCACCCTATCTTCTAATAACATATGACTTTCACGGTATCCATTTGGTATTTTTCTCTATGAGCAATGAAAAGCATACAGACCCTCGGCATCACTGAAAAAGACTGAACATAACAATGTCCCTACTTCAGAAAATAAAGAATCACTTTCATCATGCAGCGTAACTCCAGGAATCCATTATGTACTGCATATGCAATTCCATGCTAACATTCATACTTGCTTAGTTAGGGCAAGCACTGCTTACTTAACTTTATTTAACTTAACTGCTTTTTTTTTTTTTTTTTTACATTGAATTGTTTTTGTTCTCACTTTTTAAAATGTCAAAGGTATGGAAATTTTGACCAATATTTGACAAAAATCAAACAAAGTAGAAAATTCTTTTAAAAAGTTTTATCTAATTCTCTATACATTCTCTACCGATGCTAATTCATCTGTTTTAATGCCACCATATTAGCACTACTGCACTAAAATGCAATCCGTGTGACCACCTAAATGATGCTGCTTGGCAAAACAACTGCATAGAAATACAATGGAAACTGCCTCTACACAAAGGCTGCATCAAAATGTCTCAGTGAGAGTGTTAATACAGTCTGTGTTATAAAGAGAGTCTAAATATTTCATCTGTTTACAAATTTCCCATCAGTTGTAATACCCCATTTGGGATGCATTGAGAACTAATGTGATTCAGTTCACTTGCATTACTGGCAGAGCAGAAACCAATGACCTTTCCATTAAATATTAAAATGCTAATTATCCTAAAGGGAAAACTTAATGATATTAAGTGTTATCTTTTTAGCCATGCAAAGAGACTTAATGGAAAGATATGCACATGACGCTTTTGTTTGAAAGACTGGAGGGAGGAAGGGATACTGCCTGATAAGATAAGAACCTTGACTACACTTCACACTCACCCAGTTCAACACGTCTCACGAAAATCCCAGTGTAGACCAGGAAAGCAAGCCAGGATAATCATTACTGCAGCTTATTGGTTTCAAACAGGGTAATCTTAATCACAACACATTGTACTTTCCTCGCTTACACATTCTGGTTTGCACAGGAAGGTTATGACCAGTTCCTGGCCAAGTACAAACAAGGCCTCACTCTTCTTGCATGCCTGAAATTTAATGCAAGTTCAGTCAGGCTTGGAAAAATAGACAATGGTTAGTATTCTTAAACAATATTTCCAATGACCACAACTCTAGCTCAAAATTCGTGCCTCAAATGGACATGAATTTATAAACAGAGATGGATCTCTTTTCTCTAGGCTTTAGTAAAGGAATTAAACAAAAACATGCAAGAAGATGTACTTAGTTTAATTAACAGCCAGCATTCTGTATAAAAAAAAAAAAGATATTTTGAGGTGCCATCATAGGTTGGTTTTATGCTATACAGTGAGAATATTAAATGAAAGGCCCATCAGGAAGTTAACAATATCTGGTTGCCCAGGTACAAACAATGCTCCTTCTCGACATCAGTGAACTTATGAAGATTTTTAGCCCTAAGTGAAATACATAAAATAGCATGTTTGCTGGTTAGCAAAATACAATTTAGTGATACAGTTGGAGGGAAATTAAAAAGGCAATCATCTTTGTTGTTTATGGATCCAAAATAGACTGAAGTGTTTAGTCCTTAATCCCATATACTTCCTGAAAAAATCTCTGCCTATTGTTCCTAAGGGTATTCAAGAAAAAAAGGAATATTCCAAAAAACATATTAAGGGTAAGTGGCAATAGTCATTTATATTAAGCCCTAATGCTCAAAGGTAGACCACTCAAGCAGCCTTGAAAATATCAAAGATCCATTAGATCTTGCCAAGCTGTAAAATACATTCCAAGGAAGTTCTCTTTTCTCTCCTAGCTCACCCTCGTGCAGATCAGTTCCTGACAGACCCTGAGAGATTGCTTCAGGATAGGCAAAAAGATGCATTGCATAAAACTCTGGGGATACTAGAAAGTCCCTCTGCAGCAAGTGGAGCTCTAACTGCCTTCTGACTGCTCACAGAAAACAATTTCTAAGTGCTTGGTAAGCAAGAGGTTAACAGCCTATTTAAAAAAAAAAAAAAAAAAAACACCTCTAACACAAAAATGTTATTTCAATTGTATTACATTTAGGAGCCCTGAGGGTCATGGGGTAGATAATCAAAAAAGGACAAGGAGGAAATTAAAAAAGGGAAGAAGGCAATCAAAAAGGGCATTTAGAAGGACCCATAATCCTCCATAGGAAGAATACTAATTATACTACTGCATCATCTTATAATTAACCCTGATCTAAAGGGTTTTTTTTTTTTCTGTAATAATTTTCACATGTACAATGATTTGATTGCTAAATCTTGCCAGTACTTCTTGAACTGCTATTTTAGTTTTGGTAGCTACTTTTTACATAGCAGTTTAACTCTCATTTCTGAAGAAATAAGGCAAAATATTTAGTTATTTGGATTGTTTTGTCACCTGCCATTCTGATTAGCATGCTGGTTTCCTTCTGTTCTGTCTGGTGGGTAGTACACTTACTCTTCTCCTTTCCCCCAAAGTCTTTTATCTTCAGGAGCAAAATTAAACTCCCATATAAATCAGCGTGTTGTGCCCATTTTAGTTGTCAATCTTGGCCATAGGTCTTTATAATGACTTCCATCTGTATTTTATATTTTGTTTAATAAGTGTGGGATATTACTGTAGCTAGCACACTAAATTCTCAGCATACTTTCCTTCCACAGCAGACCCCTGCTTGGGCTCACCTACATTCTTGGGCAACTGGGCACACATTGCTATGATATTTCTAATGACTTTCAAATAAGTCTGAGCTTTTGTCAAGCTGTAGAAAATAAGTAAGCCCCAAGGGAAGGGGCTTTCTCTTGGATGAAGGCTACTCATTTATGAATGAAGTCAAAATTCCCAAACTAACCTGGGAGTTGACACATACAATGATTTCACAAGAAAACCTGGCAGGAAAAATTTATAGAAAGGAACTCCACAAGCAACCTGGTGGAATAAAAGGGACATAAAAAGGTCCATAAATAATCCTGTCTGATGTCTGTCTTCAAAGGAAGGCATCTACAGACTTGACATCAGGTTTTTTTGATCTTTTGGATTCATTCTAGCCATACACACTCTCTGCACTTATAAAAGCAGACTTGCTCCCCTCTTAGGTTCAGATGTATAAATAAGCATATAACAGCAAAAATTACTTTCTACCTGAGTTATCAGTGTGATATAAAGTTATCCTTTAGTTCCTACGCTTTCAAGTATCCGTAAAAGACCTTGTTCATTAGTTCTTAATGGTAGGTAGATTCTCAGATAATTAATGTTTGCAGGGCATTATTTCCAAGTCAGGACTAATCCATGGATTGTCCTCTCTAAGGCTTCATCTAGAGTACGTGTGGTGGGAGAAAGCACATTTAAAAAAATATTTTAACAGTCACATTAATTTGGAAAGATAGGGCCTGAGGGTTTTGGCTTATATGGTAAGGGAAGCACCAGCCTCACAGAACTTGGAGAGCCAGCGCACTGTGGTCAGCAGCACGTACTCTCTGGACCAACACGGCACTCCTCCACAGTTCCAGCAGAAAACACGGAAAGCAATCTATGTGCTTGACATTAATTTCCCTCCAACTGACCAAGGCATTATTGCCACAGCAAGAATTTAACCCTGGTTAAATGGCAAAACCTGATCTTTACTTCAAAAGAGCAGACTTTAGTCCTGCATCAAGTAACTTTGTCTAGGCATGGTAATATTTTGCAAAGAGCAAATGCCAGGATTTCCTCTTGTATCAGTTAAGACATTCGAGTAAGAATTTGGGAAAGGGGAAATCTACTTGCATAGAAAATAAGGGAGAACAGAACATCCCAAAATATGAGTAGACCTGCCCCAAAATCTCAACCCATTATTTTTCCTTCTGGAACCCAGTCTTAATCTAACTGCACATTCTCAATCAATGTTTAACAACATAAAAGTCACATCACCCTGAAGCATTCAGTATTCTCATACTCCTAATATTTTCATTGTGATCATATTTAATATAGCCACTAGATCATTTGAGTTGATGGTTACACTCCTCAGATATTACTTCTTAAACCTGAAGTGAGTTTAAGCTTCTGTTGAAATCTGCACCATCAGGAGGCTGAAACTGGAGGTATGAAATTACAGAGTAATTATTATTTAAGGTATCACTTTATCTTATTCAGAAACACTGACTGCTGCTGGACTGCATTTGTCATAGGAAATTGCCACATTTGTCAGAGTTTTTTCTTTTTGCCTGTTATCTTAAGAGGCAGTAATGCAGACGGCAGTGAAATGAAGCACAGCATCGTCTCATTAATGACCTGTCATTCTTAATATCTTCCTCTTTTCATAATACAACAAACAAGAGCAAACATAGTAAACAACTAATGTTCTGAAACATATGAAAAAAGCAAAATTTGCCATCTCATAAATGAACTCTAGGTCAGCTTTGAATGTTGAGCAAGCATGCCCTACTATGTCTACCCAACCTGTGCGCTCACAGCATGCAACTAATGATGATGAAAGTTTTCCTTATTAAAAGTTGAAAGTTACATTACCACTTTGCATTGCACTCTTGCCCTAGACAACTCAAGGCGGTGCCTGCTTAAGCAGCTGCATACTCTGCAATCAGAATACAACTATCAGGGAATTTTCTGTCTCCATGGCCAAACAGAGCCCTCTTATTACATTGCCAGAAGCCTGACATTGAAATATTTTGCTGTGATTGGTATAACACGAGCATACTGACACCAAATAAAGATGATTTCACCTGCTTTGACCTATTGCATTTATGAATGTAACATGAAGATCTGGAAAAGGCAGTAGCCACCAACAGAAAGTGTTTATTTTTTCATCACAGCTCTCAAAGAAATAGCTTCATCACAATGATTAGGTATCAGTTCCAGTTAGAAAATCTGAAAAATCAAAATACATTTGGATAATAACTAGAAAATAACAATGTTAGAATCCCAATTTGGAAACCCTTTTCTGCTTCTAATAATTCCCCAAGAACCACACATTGTGGAAATCACATTACATGCCCAGGCAGTATGGTGAGCAGACCATATACGGATAGCTTTCCAGATACTGTGGCAGCTCCATGGTGGGTTTTTTTTGGCAGCCTTCAGCACTTATTGAATGCTGATGGCAGCTTGGACCTGAGTCTTCTTTCATTCATTTGTTAAACAAGCAGGCTACCAACTTGTACCTCTGCAGCACAAAATGGAGGCAATGATTTTAATGCTTCTAATTCAGATAAAACTGAACAGAATACAGATAAAACATTTCTTTATATGACTTTTCTCCTTGCTGGATACTAAAAACAATTTGTAAACAATAGAGGCGTTATTCTAAGGAAAAAAAAAGAAACCTGCAAAAATCTAATTAAAAATGTAAGGCAACCTAAGCGTAGGTTCCTTGTAGCTCGCCCTGATTTGCTGTTGGCTATCTCAGCAGACAATTCAACACAGCAGAAAACCTTAGCCTCAGAAGGTTCACAGGGAGATTTCTGAAGCTTAATGTCACTGAGGCAAGTTCTGGTTTGGGGGCATTTCCATCTCATATTGGCAATATTTTGAATTCAGACATAGGTTTACATATGCACAGCAACATTCAATGATAACATTGCATACATGATACTAAAATTACTAAGCACTAATTCTACTGAAATATTAATAATTTTAATCATGCTCCCCTCTTAGGACTGCTCTGTGTGGCCTGGCCTGATGCTGCTCTGTCTCTCCCTTACTCCTTTCTCTAGAGATGTACAATCACCTGCCTACTTCAGCAATGAGAAAAGAACCAGTCTGCATAGGCCATGTTCCTATTTCTTCTATCCTCTTGTCCCTCTAGGGAAGTGGCAGAGCTGTCACATGTAGGGGATCTGTGGGGGTATAAGTGTCATGAAATATCCAGATAGAACCATTCAGTACTTGTGTGCTCAGGCTCGACCAAATCTATGGAGGCAAAATATGAAATCTGTGGCAGTTGTAAGTTTGAAAGTTTAGACTCAAATCTAACTGATATACTTACCTGTTACCTAGATTACTGACAGGTTGATAATACAAGGGGAATTACCCCATATATAAAGCTGTTTCACATCAAATTTAACTTCTAAATTTTGTGTTTTCTTCTTTTGTAGGTGTTCATCACTGACCTCCAGTTCACCCACTCTGTGTGAAACAAAGCTGCTAACTAACAGCTAGCCCACCAAACTTACTCTTCTCAGGATTTCACTTTACTAAAGTTGTCTGAAGTTGTTCAGAGAAAAAAAACAAACACAGAAACCTCATAAAATACTCTTTCCAGCTAAGTCCGTGGCTGCAAAGCTCAGTTTATATGTTTTCTTGAGACCCTTCTACTTTGTCTTCCATGCACACTGTTATGCTCACACCAAGACAGACAAGAGCCCATACAGACGACTCTTCCTTCCTCTGAAGAACACCACCCCTATGCATGAACTCATAAATACTGTTTTGGGCAGTGTATAATCAAAATGCAGGCCCATGAAAATGCAGGCTTCATCACTGCATCTAAAACAGTTTTCCCTGTTTAGAAAAAGTTCAGAATTCATATAAATGACACTACAAGACACAGCAAGCTATGCAGATTTACATCTTCACTGGCAATTCTGTGACACCATTACTCAAACATCAGCTAGGGAGAAAGGAAAAAAAGAAAGAGAAAGAAAGAAAGAAAAGAAAGAAAGAAACAAACAAACAAACCAATTGGTGAATATACCACAGAAAGTTAGACGAGATTAGGAGAAGCTAATTGACACTGCACTCTCCAGCTAGGTTTCTCTGGCTAAAAGATACTCAAGGCGGATCAGGGCTGTGGGATAACTAACAAGAACACTCCCATGCCGTGTATCTGCATGGACCATAAAGCCTGTGGTCATTCTGCAGGTGCCTTGAGAGCAACCGACCACCCATAAACACATTTTTTCTGCATGCTAGCTACAGATGACTAAATTATTTTCATGCATTTCCAATTTCAGCTGATTTTCTTCTAATCCTGCTGTCATTGGTTCATCTGCTTTTGCACATGCTTTCAGACCCAACTTTTGCTTCAGTAACTCCTAAGCGGCACTATTAGATTTGAAGAGAGCTATTTAATGTCATCAGGTGTGCAGCAAATCACTGCGAGCTATAAACAATTGAGATTCATCTACATCTCTTTGGATAAGAAGAAAAAAAAAAAATTTCAGCCACTGACTCTCCAATATGCAAATTAGACCTGCGTGAACTACTCATAAAGAATAATCTTTGTGACAAATTTCACCCTTTTTCCTGGTAATGAATAGGCTTTGGCTTTCACGAATTCACTTGTGATTTAGAAGAACTTGACCTTTTCAGAGGAAAAAGTAAATTAGGAAACCATTGCCATTGCACAGTCAGGATTCAGTATCATCGATCGCAGCTGTGTGACTGGTTATTTAATCACGAGAGACTGCTTCTGTTCCCTGACTAGTTAAGTGTATATCTAACTGAGTTATGATGATATTTACCAGCTGGATTACAGATTTTTAAAAAAATGTTGAAATTTAATTGCTGAAAAAGACCAAGGCTGTTTTAATACACATTGGAGCCATATTTAAAATGAATGTAGATGGGTGCATAATCTCATATATTTAGGACACAGCTAAGCTACTCAATCTTAACCATTCGCCTAGCCAAATTCTGGCTTTGGCCAATGTACTGTTTGTCTCACCTGGAGATTATTTTATAATTTGGGGGTGAGACTTAACACCTATTTAGGCTGACTGTAAAATGTACTACATGTTTTCTACATTTCAGTCCCACCCAATCAACTCTACTTGTCAGACACAAGTAGCTCCTGCATTCACCAGCGAAGTGAAAGGCAAGGTGAAATACAGGCTGTGCAAATGCCTAAAAAACAACACAGGAACCAGGCGTTAAGGCAGTTTGAGACAAAAGCTGTTAAACTAGAAAGTATGCTCCTTTTATTCACAGACAACAGTCTTGTGTCTGTTTACAGCAGTTTACTGTATTTAACAAGGTAGGGACACTGTAAAATCTCACCTGAATCTTTTAAACTATTACTATCAATAATAAGTATATAAATTCTGAAAATCCCATTCCAGGATTTGTGTCAAGTGTTTTTACAACCACAGAGATGAGACATTATCCCTGTGAAGGACTTAAAATTGGAAGTATTTAAATTTCTATAATATAAGAGGCAAGCTTGGAGTCAGAGATATCCTTAATGTTTGTAGCAGATAGGAAACCTATTTGAGCTAGGTCTGGAATCAAGGTTTGCTAACTGCGTTCTGTAACTTCTCTTCACCAACTTCTCAATTACTCATCTAATATGGATGAGAATATAAAAAAGTAAAAGCACTTCAGGGATTTGTTGAAAAAAGTATTGACAAAAATCAAAAAGCAAAAGCTCCATGTTTTTCAAAATACTATGAAAAAAACATTTTGTTTGAATAGTCTACTGCACTGTTCTCTCTTGCACTGCCTGATGGTTCTGAAACAGGCTCTGTTATTTCTGTCTTATCAAATCTTTAAAGTACGCGAAAGATTAATTTAAGATGCCAGGAACACAGCCCCCCCAAGAGGCAGAATGAGAGAAGTTAAATATCTCTGCCCCTTGAGCTTCAAAACAAACACACAAAGTCGAGTTTGGCCAATTTCTCACTAACTGGCTTCACTGGACAGACTGCATTCCAAATCATCCTGCAGGACTTTTACTAATCTGTTTGGTATCCTATATGGTTAAGTATGCAAGAGGAATCCCACCCTGACACAATTCTCCACTTGCACAGTCTGTGCTGTCTCTTTGGCTGCCTAACCCCAAATCATCCTCAATGCATCACCTAATTCTGTTAAAAGCATCCATGAGATTGGATTTACAATGTCTATAATCTGCAACAGTTTTTCCCCATGTCCTTTCTGCTTTAAAGCACATATTTCAAAATAATTTCCTGAAATAGATATAATTACAAGCTTTATGGCCTGTTCTGTTGTTCAGTTTATGGGATTTTCACATATTTGGGTGAATAGAAACCAGTGCTTATTTTCAGCCCAAGATCTCTGTGTGACTGCCTTCTTCAGTGATTTTTTTCTTCAGGTTACACTGTACTGACATGAGCTATGTTTTTTTGCAGGTAAGTGTAATTTATTCCTGACTATTCATTGATCATTCAGTCAAAACATAGATCTGAAAGTGAAACTCTGTCTGAGAAGAAAGGTTAAGATGGAAAAAAAATAAAATAAAAATCAACCACTGTTCCCACAGGCTCTTTTGGGGTAGGGGAACACTTGAGTTCATATAAGTGCTCCATTCTGGAGAGTCTATTTTTTAAACTACCATCAGGCTTTCAAACAAGGGCCACTAAACTCTCAGTAATGCTAAGTGCTTAGCTTCCCAGTGGAGGGTGGAAAGCACAACAACACACAAACTGTACATTTAAAAGAAAAAAATCACCTTACGCAAAAGTAGATTAATCAAGGAAAACAGCTTCAGGGGCATGTGAAGTGAAAACTGATATGGTACATGAACTTGTTTCATTTAAAATGCAAAACTCTCTCAACTCAAGGCTTACAGTTTTGTCTGGAAAAGCCATTCACATTGCTTGATGTGGGCCAGAGCCTGAGAAACCATTAAAGGCACCAGTAACAATACTGTTAGGCTTTGTCAAACGCAGCACGGCCTCTGTGAAATGGTTCTCTTTGAGTGAACAGAGGTAAATAACAGTAATTGCTTTGTTAGACTGAATGCCAGAAATAAAGGCTTTTATAGTTATGCAGAGTAAAAGTCAAAACCATGGCAGGAAAACTCAATTTTAGCAAACAGACCGTAATGAAATAATGCTGGTGGTTCTGCTAGCCAGAAGCTTACTCAGGCCTTTGAAATGGTAATGTCCTTTGCTGTACAGGGGAAACTTAGTAAGTGAAGAATCTTGGTGCACCAAAAATATTACATTCTTTGAACAGACATACCTATTTCCCCTAACAACTCTATTTTCAAGTTAGCTACACTATCTCCCTTCAGCCTCATTGTCTGTACTCTCTCCTGCTTCTGTGTTACAAGGCTATTCACCACGCAACGAAGGTTTGCTAATCCTGTTCAGGCTTTACAAGATACTGTTTCACAAAGAAGCTTTCCCCTTTTCCATCAGCCACATCTGTCCTCAACATCTCACTCAAATCTCATGTCCTTGCTCGTATAAGGGAAGTCAGTATCCTTCGTGTACCTATGGCAGTAACCGGTTTCCTGTACCTTGGCATGTTCTGCTTCTTCCAAAAAGTTCTTTTCTTTCAGACTGAAGAGCAAGTGTCACAAGTTCAGCTCACTGTTAAATTTTCAAAAACGTATCACTCTTCCATCACCAATTCACTTTTGAAAGGAACTAGGCCACCACCAGGCAGAAATGATTTTTTGGACATTATTAAATTGGGCAACATCCTAGACAATTACATTTAGAACTCTTTACCCATGCGCCCAGTGACACGTTACATTGTTTAACACAATAGACAAGCTTATCCGCTTGGCCCCTAAAATAGCATGCAACAAGAAGACATGCAACTCTTATTACATGTGCTTTCATCTTTCTGTGCACAATCTGCCATACGCCCAAATCCTAACAAAAAAAGAATCACCTGAAGCAAAAAGTGCAATATAAGGTCAATGTGAACCCACATGCTGTTCAGATCCAGCCACAATGTCTGAGCAAGGTGAATGGTATTCTAAGTCAGCTGTTCTTCAACAAGGAGATCAGAAGTGGAAAGGTTTTGGACCCAGTCCCAGAGCCAGATCCTGCTCTTAGACAGTCCTTGGGTTTTAAGGGGCTTCAGGGATTGTTGTTCGTGACTGAACTTGGCTCCTTTGTGCAATGCAATAGGAACAGCTCTGTAGAGTAAACCAGTTACCACGGACAACCCCAGCACCCACACTGTATGTGTAGGTGGGTAGGGGTTATTTTAGACCAGCTATAGTCTGGTCCCATGAACTGGGCGTTCATTGGTGTTTGAGAGCGCATCAGGTGCACTGCTGAAGCACATCTTGCAGTTTAGTTTTATCTGGAAAGAACCCAATTCACATACTCCAAGGTTGCTTCACAATACAAACCAAAACACAGCACAGGGGAGATGATTGGGACATTTACTTCAAAAGCACACTCCTGTTCCAAGCCAGAACGTAAATGCAGATATCAGTGGGAAAATTTTTCTTTTAATCACCTTGTTAATAAGTGTCCCCCTAGAAATTCCATAACCATTCTCCAGCTAATAGCTATGCAAGTATTAACTGTTGACACAAGTCCTAACATTTTCCTATAGCAGCATTGTCTGCTTCTTACGAAGAGAATCTAGTTGTCATAAGTCCCAGTTAGCATGCTGCACTTTCTTCTTGTAAGACTTACCTTCTGTTGATCTGAAAACTTTTTTTGTTATATTTAAACAATGTAGTTGGTAGGCTCTCTTCAGAGCAGTTTAAAGACACTCATTTCCTGTGTACCATAGACACTCAGCTAGGAAGAATGTATAGTATGAGAAAAACATCTATCCCCAATTTGAAATCTCTCCTAAAAATATCTCTGACTTCAAATAGAGAAGACTAACATATGCGAGAGAAGGTCACATATCACCAAAATATTATTCTGTATAGCTTGGCTGATACCATCCCACATATACCCAAAACCAATTTTGAATAATTGCCATTGTTTAAAATCAAATTCAGGCATGAAAGCACAGCTGCTAAGATTGCAGGCTGCCAGAAGGTATCTGTGTGGTGAATGATACAGCGGGCTTTTTTTTTTTCCTCAATATTTCCAATGAATGTACTTTCAGTTTGAGTCATCCAACCAACTCTGTATAAATAAATATTTCACAACAAGTACTTCATCCCCCTCCTGCTAATACCAAGGGTCTTATCCTGGACTTCCCTGTGTATAGAGCTGCACCTTCAGTTCAAAGCCACAGCAGAGAGGCCACCGAATCATGGTTATTGTGACAGTGGATGATTTGATGCTGTGGATAGCAAAGATAATCCGCAGACTTCAGTTAGCTAATGGGAAGCAGGGTAGCTATGAATATAATAATTGCAATGAGCAACATCCAGATATACTTGTGAAGGATCAGGCACACCAAGGACAGTTTAGTATCACTTCTTGTAATCTTCTGTTGTCATTTGCACCTACAAGTTGGCCCACAAAGTCCCTTAGTGAGTATAATCCACAGGTGACCATGCTAGTCCCTAACTGTGCTGATGAGAGCTCAGTGGGGTCAACAGGCAGTCCACGCCTTTAACGCTGGACACGCTCAAGGGCACTGGTCAAGACAGAGGCAGTCACACAAGCACTTTCTCAGGAACATTTTACCTGAGAACTTATTTACACAGAAAATTAGATATTCTTATTTAATCTTCTATCTGAATGTTTCTTAATCAAAATTCACATAATACATGTTGGAACTAACTGCAAACTTACCATAATTTGATTTAATTTTCCTCAGTAGACAAGCCAAAACCTCAACTTTTTGTTTCTAAATGCATACTAAGAGAATTGACCTAACTTAAAAATTCTAGAAATCCATTCTTCAGTATGGTACAGCTTATATTGTCCAGTCTCTGCAGGCCACTTCAGAGGTATGACAATATCCTATACCCTACCTTCCAGTATAGTGTGGTTCTTGTGTACTGAGAGAACCAAACCTGTACTTGATAATTACAGGGACTAAACAAAAAATGCCCATTACAAAAAAAGAAATGAAAGTGGCTTTACAAAGGTCCATTCACAATATGATCCCTAAACACCGTGTCCTCAAATTCATAACTTGAAAACTGTTGTTTAATGGCTTTAGGGCCACAGCGTTTCAACTCCTCAGAGCCAAAGCCACCCATGTCTAAAATGTTATTTTTCCTTGCAGTAAAGTTATAGTAAAGCTATCCATTTTAAACAGCAGCAGAATACCAGCACACATTACTCTTAGCAGCAGCTATGACACGCATTTTAAAGCACTTAGCTGATTTCTTTCAGTCACAATAAAACAAGAATGTAAGAGCCTTCTTTCTCCCTCCTCCTCTACTTCCTTCTTGAAATTCCTTTCTGTAACTCCCCTTTTAATACCACATCTAGGTATCCAGCCTTCAGCAAACACTTTCTGGAACAACAGAAAAGGACTGCTGTTCTAGTGCTTTGCCTTTTGTTTTATAACTAATACAGATTTTTCCCCCAAATAATAAATGATTTAAACATTATCCATATTGTATCTGACACTTCTTAAAATTTAAAATGTTTCAAAAACCCCAAAGTCTAGCTTTCATCTGCCAGAATACTGCAAAGCCACTATCACACCTAGTGCTGAGATAACAGAGTTTGGAGTAGCGTCTTCTAAGTTTACTTCTGGTCTCTGGAGGAGTGGAAATGGATGTGAGCACCAACAGCGGAAGCAGCTGACCCTCCTACCCTCCAGGATACGAGAAGGTCAAGCTGCCCGTGCTGAGACTCTAAGACAGAGCTACAAAGGCCTGCTCCATTTTACAGGCAAGCTAAGGTTCTGGAGAGAAAGGACACTATGCTTAGTGACCACTTCTTGCAGGGCTCCTGAAGGGCGGGCACTTGGTGGAAAACAGCCCTGTTCCAATGGCAGAAATATTCTTGGAGGCCTTTTCTCTCTCCTTTCTCTTGCTGCAGCAGGACTTCATAAAAGAATCTTGCCTAAAGTTATTTAAAAATCACTTACTATTGTATTACTTATGCATAAGGTTTAAGATACAGCAAAAGTTACCCACTATCAGCTCAGTCACCTGCCCAGCCTCAGCACAGTAGAGACCCCAGCTGGATCTGAGTGGTTCCCTCTTCAATCCACAGCTGAATACCATCTTCTTTTCACCCTCTGAGAAACCAACCTCAGTTTTCAGTTCAGCAGGATTTTTCTGCTATTTGTGAGGCAACCCTTGTTGCAACTTCAGTTCCAGTACAAATGTGACGGTAGCTGCTGTTTCTTTGTCTTCCCCATTTTACATATGTTACACAGAGTTTGGACTGTCTACTTTTTTGAAGATGTAAAATACCACCAACTGAGGAGGCATCCTGTAGGCCAGTCACATAAATAGACTGCTCTACTGAGACCACAACAAAGGCTCTACTGTTTTGCACACATATTCAATTTGCGGGCTTAACTATACCTATTCGCCTTCTACACAGGAAAGTATTGGTACACTTAAGACTTTGAATAAAACAGGTTTTGGGAATGGTAATAGCTCATCTACATGTTTCTAGCTGTGGGATGCCAAGGAGTCCCAATTTTATACATCTTCTCTGTCCCCTAATCTCCTTCTCCTCTTTTTCGTTTCTGGAGATTCCCAGGGGCTTTTCCTCTTCTGTGCTGAAACTTTGTAAGCTACCTTTTCACATAATGTACAGGCCAAAAGAAATTAAATACTGATGCTGCAGGGACACATTCTTAGCAGTAGCTCAGGTCACCCTCATATGCTCCCAGGACCCCGAAGGCATGGGGCATTTTATTTGTTCTTTGACTGCCAACAGTTTTGTGCGTGTGGCACCTTTTGCTGAATGTCTCATTTGTAAACTCTGGACTTTCTGTTTATCTGCAGCATCTCCCCACTTCCTTCTCGGTAAATTCTTGTGGATATTTGACTGGATGTCTGTCAAATTCTTCTAATCTCCTGTCTTCTCCAGAAACAAAGAAAGTCTCCCTATGCCTTTATGAATGAGTCCGTTCTTAGCTTTGCTTTCACGAGTTGGGATTTCATTGAGATGCTCTTGTTGGGGATATGACTGAGATGAGTAGTAAAACAGCACAGAGATTCACACTACATCACATTTCAAGGAAATTCTCATTTTCTTTCTTATTGATGTAAAAGTGAGTGTAGGATTAGTATGTTAACTAGTATGTTCATTTCAACGGGGGTGGGAGGGCGAGGGGGTGATTGAAGATGAGGATCAAAACTAAATAAATAAGTGAGACAATATATGTAATGTTACAGTACTAGTCGGTATCTTGAACAAAAGCAAAGGCCCAACAGATCAGCCTAGGCTCCATCAGACCTTCGAATATATTGTTGTGTCTTGCAATCCCTTCTCTTCTCTTTACTTTTCCAGGTAAATTATGCTAAAGAGGTCAAAGCACGCTGCAGAGAACATTCGCGTTCACCCACTTTGAAGCCAAGCTGGAACACAGATTGCATTGCACCGACACAACATGAGCTTTTGTTACCTCTGAAATGAAACGACACAACAGCCAAAGTGGGGTTCCAAGCCTGGGCACTTTGTGAACGCAAAACTCCCCATGCAGTTCCCCTAAACGCTGCCTGAGCAATTCACACTGGGTGTTTCTGCTGCAGGGTGCATAAGGGAAACATAATGCACAGCCGAGTAGCACTGGCAGAAGAGAAACCTATAAACAGGATGTAAAATCCTGTGTCAAATGTCAAACTCAACTGCAAGGAAAAACGCTGTCTTTTTCTCTATGATCTCTTCTTGGATGAAAGATGTGGAGGTTACAGTTCGGATAGAGGAGCTAACCATACTCAGAAAAGATTTAATAAAACACCTGTCAATAAGCTCATGATAATAACATTAATCAAAGAGAAATTTTAGAGGTAGCAGTATAAGCTCATGCCTGTTTACTAACATTTATAAATTTGCGTACTCTCCAAGAAAGATGACCCTTGAGAAATGGAGTGTTAGTGTGAGAGCTCATACTCAGTTCTCACAAATGCAGATAAACATATGAAGAACAAGATCTAACAATACTGGATTTTTTCTACCAACTTCCACTAGAAAATTCATCACTTTGCAGTTTTCTACAAAAATTAGAAACATAAAGCACATGAATAGTATTGGTAGACATTAGTAAGCAAAAGCCTCCAACTCTTGCACAGCTACATTGTTTTCACCGATGTGAGAAAAGACTACTGGCACCAGCAAGTCCTGCTAACAGTTTGAGCTCAGTCCTGAGCAACCCTCTATTCCACTGACTCCCTTTCACTATCCAGAATGTTCCCTCCTGTTATTTCGGTCTGCTCCCAATCTTGTGATGTGATTAGAGTAGATGATTATGCTTACATAATAGTATCAAATTAATTTGCAGCAGAGCACAACAGCAGAGGAAATTGTTTGAGTTCTGAAATTTCCCCCTCCCCAGTTTATTTAAGTGACATCAGGGGATTAAAGCAAAATGGGTCAGTAGAACACTGCTGGGAAAACAACCAAAACATCAGCCCTGACCTTGTAAACGAAAGTGAGAGACTGCAAATAAAAAAAAGAGTTTATAACAAGTTCTTTAAAAAGAGCCATCAGGGCAAATCAGCTTCCTAAACAGCTGTTTCCATCAGAAAATTGACAGAGGATGGCAGGTAAAAAACAAATTATACACAGTTTTTGAGTAGAAAAAGGTATTTTGGAAATATCTTTCCAAATACTTGGAGCATAGACCTAGCTGGAGTTTTATTTTCTGCTGGCCTTAATGCCAACAGTAATACAAGTAATACTTTCTCACTGCTTTGCAGAGGCGGGGAGCACTCAAATAAAAAAACACTGTATATGGTCTAAGAGCCCTGACGTTATATATTTCAGTTTCCTGGCATTCTGTAACTCTGGATGGTTCTTCTCTCACTTCCTATACAAGCTGTTTCCTCCTATTGGGATGCTGATACAGCAATCATGTTACAGGGTTATATTAGATAAATTCCTAGCACTCGGGACACTTATGGTAGGCGTACAAATACCATATCTGTAACTAGCAGATTTATAATCATAGTTGGCTAGATGCACAAAAGCAGCTATTAACCAGGTTTATCAAACCGCTCAGCTGGTACAGTTGGTTTGTGACCACTGCAGACACTTTACGTATAAGGGAACCATGAAATATTTACCTTTCCTTTGGAAAAACTGATATTTCTTAAAAACATATTCCTTAGAGCTGACTAGATCAATAAAATTTGGGACTGGGTCTGACTTCTCAGAAATATACAAACGACTCCTTTTGCTATCTGTCTTTAGTTCCTTCAAATGCAGACACCTACTTTCCTTCCCCAAATATTTTAATGAAGGTGAGTTAACATAACTTCTTTTAGTTTAACAACAGCTTCAGCTTTACACCCTGACCTGCCATCCTAGCAGCATCCTTTGTGCTTTGCCAGCTTCATCAGCTGAGGTCAGCACAACAGGAGGAGTGGTGTGCATTTGCACGCCACTGCTGCACACTGCAAGGAGACAACAACACTTTCTGGGCTTTGAAAAAGGCAGTATTTTTAAAAGTATCTGAACTCTAAAACATTCACATTTTATCATGACAAGTAAATCTAGGCCTAACACCATTAGTTATTTTAATTTTTCCCTGTGCTCTATTAAGAACTCCATTGCACATTTTTGCTTCATATTGGTTTTACAATATTTGGATCTAAATACAGCCTCTTCGTTCATGTGTGCAATCTCATATACATTCAGCTCTCATAACAACTCGGCATGGTTGGAAGTCAACTGTTATGGCACCTACCTACCTACTGTATTTGACCAAATGTGTGCTGTCACGATGTGTCGATGCATCTAGCCTCCTTCTTCACCAAGGTAAAAAGAAAGCCTTTCACTTGTTTCTAGAGCATATGAAATGACAGAAAGCCTCCATATAAAATTTTTATCAGTGATCATGGTCATAAAATGATGAAGATCACACAAAGGCAAGTACTACACAGTTCTTTCTTGAAGTGTTATAAACACAACATAAGGTACTCAGGCTAAAAGTATAATTTACAAACCTACTTTTCCTGCTCCTCTCTGTTTGTTTTTCTTCTCTATCAACATTATAATGCTATGATGAAATGCAAGTATGAACACACAGACATACTGTAATTTGTTGTGCTTTTCCTTTCCCCATGTCTGTAATTTCTACACAACTAAGGCAACTTGTTAGTATTAATCTGATTTACACATAATAAGAAACACATTACTTTGTTCCTGTAAGCATATAATCACAAAACTTGCCCATCATGTTACTGGATTACAGATGTCTAATCTGTGGTTACCTTTATTAAATGCTCAGTCTACTTACAGATATTTATACTGCATATGTTAAGGATAAAATATTAAACATTAGAAACTTTGGATATCATAATGTTAAGGCTACTCCCTCAACACTGCCCATATTATTCTACACTTCTTTCTATATTCAAGATACATGAGAAACAAGTACTGACAGCATTAAGCATGATGTGAAAAAGAAAAACAAGAGAATAAACCACACACTTTAGGTTTCCTCAATTCTGAGTGCTTGATATTTTTATCTTTAATATTGCACTCCTTGTGCATAATTTTCCCTAATAAAATGAAAGATACTTTTATAGGGAGGAGTGGAGAAGGGGTTGTGGAACTCATAAATTTGATAGGTCCTTGCTCCTGTCTGCTGTCAATGAAGTGTTCATATCTGAAACATGGCCAAAGGTGCTACATGGATTGACCTGTCACCAAGGTTTTCATAACAGAACATATTATTTTTTCCATGCCTGTATTTCTGAATATCAAACCAGAGCAAAATGATTTACAGTTAAGACAGGAAGACGCTTAATGTTCTGTAAATCTACTCTCTGTCCCTGCCTGGGCAGCCTACAGTTGAGGTACCAAAAATTATTAGTCAGGTTGAAGAATCCTCTATAAAATTAATATGTACCTTGATCCAGAACAATTTGGTCTGCAGAATTTATGAACTCCACCTTCAGAAGTGCACCGGATTCTTGCCATATGCTGGTGGAACACTACTAGTTTTTATTTTTTAAACTTCAAGAAGCCATTAGGCTGCAGTCTTTTGATCCTCACACTCAGTAATGCTATCAGCAAGACCCCTTGACCCAAGACTACTCTAAAGTCAATGCTGATGCTACCTCTAGCAATTAACACAGTACTACAGAAGGGAAAGAAACCCAAATCTATAGCAGCTGCTGTTCCCGTGGTTATATAAAGAACATTCTCAATTGCATTAAATATCAGTTTTTAAGTTCAAAGTCTATATTAATAATTACCTTTAAATCTTAAGTCAAAAAAACTGATTGTTCTAGGGCTCTGACACACTCGGGGTGGATTCAAACAGGACATCTGTATCTGCATGCTCACAGAATGAGTGTTCTTCCTGTGAAGGTCATGGTAACTTAGGCAGGGACAACTAATCTACTCATGAACCAGTTCCCAAACTGCTGTACTGCTCAGCTCAGTACAGTGCTAAAACCCCACCGAGTCCATTTACTCTGACAGGCTGGGCTGGAAAGTGCAGCAGTGGATCTGACAAGTTCACTTCTGTGTGGTGACTTTTGCCAGAAGAGTGGATAGCAGGAGGTGGAATCTTAAAAGATTCTATTTAATCTGCTGTTGTTAATCTGCCAGAGCTCTTAGTTTAGGCTACTCCAGAAAGACTTTATCGGGCCAGATATTGATGATTTTTAAAACTTCGGTTTTAAAGTTCAGGCTATAGTCACTTGATAAAGATGCAGTCAAGTCATAAGAAGCCTGCATGACTCCTTCCTTTTTACATAAATCCAGAGTCTACAGTCTAATCTATGATAATAATCATGAAATCTAGGATAAATAGCTGTTGAAGATAAAAAGCAAGAAATAGGCCATTTTTGCATGGCCAACCACATTCTTTTATTGTGGACTGAAGAGTTAATTCTAATGGCTGTGAAGATGATTTAAGGAATAAATGAAGATCTGCCAATCCAAAGTACTACCATTTTTGTCACAAAGTATAAACTTTCCTACCATTTCATACCATAAAGAGTAGCAGAGATCATGCCTCCATCTTTTAGGGGGGAAAAAAGCTTACATTTCAGAAAAGTCTGTAGGGTCGTATGGATGGATGAACTTAACTAAAATGCCACAGATTTCAACAAGGTACCTTGAAGCAATATTTTCATTATGCTTGCATTCAAAACTTTAACTCTTTACAAACTCTTCAGCCTGCATTTAGTGATCAGCTCCTTCATAGTAACCACTGTAACTCTGTAAATGTATTCTTTCTGTTTTACAAGCAGAAGACAATGCTGAGCTCTAGCTTTACTCTCATTTTTAATTTCTGCATATGAGACTCTGTAGCCTCAAACTCCTATGTATTTAAAATGAATGATAGTACTTATAAGGTGACAGCTGAGCTGTAATATGCAATTTATGTCTCTAATGTGTTCTTAAGCCATTAGAAGTTAATACAGAAATCATAAAATATATACTACTACTTTCACCATTTGAAAGCATTTTATCAAATATAGCAGCAATTCAGCACCAAAAATAACAAGAGATTGGCATAGTTTGGGCACATGACCGAAAAAGGGCAAAGGTTTTATAAACCAGCTATTTATATGCCTGAAGCTTTGTATTACCCAAACCTTCAGATCACAGTAGGTCTAAGGATTGTGCACAATATGACAATGTCCTCTTTTGGGATGCTTTTGTATCAGGCTTGTGATTTTAGGAATACTTTTAAATAGAAATAAAGCAGAATTACATTAGTTAGTTGCTCAGCAACTTGCCCATTCATGGGATTTGCTCCCATGCAAGGGGGGATGGGCACCTTAGGACAAATTTCTATTGACTTACTTTGAGGTTTGCCTGAGCAGACAAGCAACACAATCTGCTTTACAACAACACTGATCTTTTAATTTGTGCATATACTTGCCACTGCAAGGAACCATGTATTTATTTCCTCAGACAGTAGGAGACAAATAAATCTAATGAATGTCATTTTATCTGATTCTTTTGCTGTTTATAATAATACACCTACCTCATTCCTTAGTCTCTGCAATTTCTGTAACAGCTGACCCAAGATAATGTCTCCAAAAGGACAATATTAAAATGTTGCAAACCACTACTATTTCTTCTCTCTCTGCTAGACATGGTCTAATGAATTCAGAAAATGACATTCAAGATGCTGTTTTGCCAATTAGAATTGCCACTACCTGATCCTTGAAGGATACGGCCATGCCTAATTGTAAGCTCATACATTTTATTAAGTTTTTGGTCTCTGCTGCTTGTGCTGTAAGTATTTTAACCTTCAGAGAGTTATGAAATGGTTCAGAAAAACGTACAAAAAGTCTGCATCCACAGAGGCAACAGTAGCCATTCTGATGCATCTGTTTTTAAGCAAAATAGCCAAGATTCTGGACTGCAGAATCTGAAAAACAGTTCTTTCCCAGATTTAAATATTTTAGAGAACCTTCTATCTATGTAACACCTGGCAACTAACATGGGAGTCACAGAAATTTCAGGACCAATCAAAGGGTCTGAAGATCCAGGACACAGAAATATCTGTGGCAGCAAGGGAAAACAAAAGTGAAAGGAAATCTTCTATGGCAGCCTGCATCTGTAAACTGATCCACCTTACTCTTTCCTTCAGAATTCAAAGGAGTGAGACCTGTGGTTAAAGCAGCCACGAGACTTCCTGCCAGCTCATGCTGGCAGATGTTTCAGGAAGACCAACAGAATTTGAAGTCTATTCCTGTTCCTCTACCAGCTGGAACACTTTTTCCTCTTTTACTTTTCCTCTCTAGTTCTGCAGGAAACCAGGGTCACCCTAGCCGTGTCTGTAACTGCTTGGGGCTTAGCATACAAGCCAAAGTATTAGTATTACAATTGTGTCTATGAAAAGATTTTCACCCTGCTGCTTGTCTGGTTTGGAAAGGTGGAAAGAAAGAAGTGCAGGTACCAACCATTCATGCTCTTATCTGGCTGTTGTGTAAAACATAACCCTTAATAGTTCAATGTAAGAATGAGTTCAGGATACTAAGGAAATGGAAATACTATGGGACTCTCATCAGAGAGATCACTAGTTCTTTCAGCACCTCATGTTTTACATATACAGCAGTATCATGCATAATATCTCTGGAAATGGGCTGCAGAACTCAGAACCATCCTAGACTCACTAAGGCAATAATATACTGAATGAGCTGTGAACAGGTAATAAAAATGAACCAGCATCTAGAATAATTATCGCATGCTCTAACTGTTGCCAGCTCTTCTTGAGCAGTAGCAGTTGTAATGGTGTAGTAGTTGTGATTTTTTAAGTTAGCACTGACTGCCCTTCCAGCCAGGCTGAGTCATTCTTGCTCATCAGACAGAACTGACTTTACAACCTGTCACATTAGAGCCCTGATCTCCACCTGTGTTTCCTTTCGCTGAAGCTTCTCTATTTTTTGCTTCCTACCTGCTTCCAGTGGTGGTGCTGCTCTCCCAGCAGGCTTTATGTACTGCTCCCAATGTGACTGGCATGTTATTAATGAAGAGGTGGCTGGTGTCTCTCATTACGCTTCCGCTGAGTGAAAGCACCTCAGAACTAATTTAGCTTTCGCTCGCTGGGGAAGACACAGTACTCCACCAAGAAGTTCTCTTTTCTGCTGCCTTTAGCAATAAAAAAAAAGAATTCTTTTTTTGTTTTAACATTAATAAGGTGAGAGAATAGAGTATTTCCAAAAGAAATTAAGAAATGCAGAAGACAGATGCAAGTGCTGAGGCTCCCTGCGAGTAACCACCAAGCCCAATGCAGAGAGATAATACACATAGTGGAAAAAGATGTACAGGGTGGAGAAGAACTCCATAGGCAAACAAACAGTAATAAAGCCTGTGCCTAGTGCACAGAGTTAAGCAGGTCTCTCAACCATTTAAACTTTCTTCCTTGTTTGAGAGAGTTATCTGTGGCAACAAATGCAAAATTCCTGTGAAATTAAGGGGTATGGAGATCATTTTGCTCCCCAGGCTGAGAAGGTCAAATAGATTCTGCATGTACTTCATATCCCTCATTGTAAGAACAGAAACCTACTTAGAGATCGGACTTCACTGGCTAGAATAGATCCAACTCACTTAAAGCTATCATCTGAAACATATTTTTAAAAGTCTTTTCTTTGATTACTAATTTCTTTACTTTTGCTACATAAAGGGACAGTCACTTACTCAACACAACTGTGCAGCAGCTCATTCCCTGAAATAAACAATAGCCTCTTGCCTTACATCCACACCAAATTTGCCAGCATCACTGTTTGTTACAGCCACTTTCCTTTTTTTGTATTACACTTCACTGTCAGAGATACTCTTAAAAACAGGGTGCAGCACTTCACATTTTAAAAATGGAGCAGTGGTACTACAGTGAAACACCAGCCCCACAAGATGACAGATTGTACAGTACTCATAGTATGACACTCATGTTACCTCCTCAGTAGGTACCATACATAAGATACTGACAGGGTCTCTATCAGGATCAAAGCCATCAGGAAAGAGGATCAAGAAAGACATCTATTGCCACATATATTTAAAGATTTTCCAGCAATATGCCAATGAAACAGTGTACTAGAATTGTCAAGTTATCATTACTTGGATGGATTTGGATCAATGTCAAATCTCATTTAAGGACCAACACATGCTTGATATTTATTTATTCCTTCATATTTAAGTAAATTTAGTACTCAGGAAGGACAGAGTACAACAGGATCAAAAAGTAATAACGTACTTAATCTGTGCAGGCAGCTTCAAACTTCTCTTGCCACTGCTGCTGCAAAAGGGGTGAATATTTCTTAATGGGTAAAAATGGAATGAGGATTAAATAATTTACCTTTCACTTCACCCTTCATTTAAAAGGCTACAAGACTAACTTTATAAGCCCAACTATTTTTGTAATGATATTTTGGTTAGTGTTTATCTTAGCTCAGGCAGCTGGGACAGCTTTCTCTATTTCTCACTGTGTATTAAACACTAATGATAAAATTAAACAGAGTGGCAATTCAGATCACTATTCCTCATGCTAGTGATAGATGCTGGGTAGGCAATCCAAGTTTAATTCTTTTCTACCCCAGAATGATTTGCATCTCAGAAAATTAATCAAACTCCTTTTGGGAGATTGCCAAAAAAAAAAAAAAAAGCTGGAGAGCAGTTATATTGTCAGAATATTTTTGTATTTTAAAAACATTTTTGCAATTTTGTAGTTGTTACTACCTGTCAAGATATCAATTCCTCTCTCTGTTACACAGTTATTGCTACAGAATATTATTATTACACGAGCTGTTACTGACAATTCAGCCACATTATTTACTTGTGACATTAAACTACAAGTTTGCTCCTAAATCAGTTAGCTTTAGTCAGCTCAGTGTCTGTTCCTGTGTGTACATATATATGGATGTATATATAAACCCAAACCATAGGTATTAGAACCTTGAATGCAGGCTACACTGAAATGTCTCACTATCATTTCAAAGGGCTTCCTACTGTCATACTGAAATGCCCAGATAGGTAGACTGCTGCGAAATATGTAGGCGATGCCTGCTGACTGGGTTTCAGATGATGAGGAAGCATTTGAAAGCATCAAAGTTTCCTGTGTGGATGTGTGTACATTAATCCCTCCCTTTGTGATATCTAGACTTGACTATTGTAACACATTGTTTAATAGATTGCAAGACTCTGCTCTTCACAGACTGAACCCGATTCAGAAATGTCAGGGCTCCCACCAGGCTTCTTACTGATTTTAGGTTTTCTAAACTTAACATGATGGTTGCTGAGAGACTGCATTGTTTGAAGGTTGAATTTACACCCCTCTTTCATTTGTTGTCTTTGCTATTCACTATTGGCAGGTCTGGAATTGAAGTGCTAAATGCTCCCCAGATACAAAACCTGAATAGTGAAAGGCAGAAAGGGTAGGACTTTGGATACCTTGCCTCCTCTTTAAAACTTCTTGGAAAAGTAGTTTGTCTTATTTTTATTAAAGAGATAATCTGTTGTTATAAATACACATATCCACGTTGCTCTTAACAGAGGAAAGATGCTAGCATAGTTATTTTGGTATAGTGAAATATATATTAGAAAAGCTCAGATATGACGGCAGAGGACGTTAAGCACTCAGACTTGCAGTAACAGTTGTTCAGGTTAGTAGTTAGGGTTGCCATTATTCTGTTCCACTTAATGTTTTCAGCTTCATCCTTCATTAAGGTATTTTAACAAGTGCCATGAAATCAGATATGAGCTTATCTGCCTTGTTAAGCTTGCTGCTTTCAGTTCACAGTAGGAGATGTTTGTATGCTGAGCGGATGAGTGCAGAGAGAATAGCCACAGAAAACCTAAACTGTGCTTCATTTTGAATGATGAGTAGATCCCAATTACTATGCTGTGCTGCATACTAGTACAGCACCTTTCTGAAACAACAGCTTGTCTAAAAAAATAGGCTGAAATCTCATCTAATACATAGAAATGAGGTCCATGGCAGATGGAAAGCCAGCATTTCTACAGTATGTACAATGCTGTGCTGCCATATAGCCTCCCACAGTACCAAGGATACTCACACTGAAGAAAGTATCTTTGTCAAGTAAACTAAAAAATAGGCAGAGTTTAATTAAATAAGCATTCAAAGTTAAATCATAACATTACTAAGTATTCTTATAGCTAAATGATAGCTCAGAATTGACAACAGACTTTTGCTAGAAAGGCAAATATGATTCCATGACGTCTTGCAGGCCCCTGCTTTCTCTAAAAGAGCTCATGGTAGGGATGGACAGTTTGTAAACAGTTCACAGCTCTTGTCTGCATTGTTCTGGGTTCATCTGTAAGCTGCTAATAAATATACTTAGATTCTGTGTGTATTGGCTATCTTCTTCAGGCCTTTCAGCGCAGCGCTCTCACAAAGATCAATCACTGCCATTTTTACTTGAGGACTACTTCTAGCCCTTCTTTAAATCCCTTCTGGTCCTTCCATACAGTCAGCATAATAATTTAGCACTGACAGGACTTGCCAAACTTCCCCCACATCTATTTCCACTTCCCTTCATTTTTCTTGCTCCTTTCATTTTTTCTGTGTGCTGACTCCCTAGTTCCTCTTCTACTAAATTATGCTCTATTATTTCCACAGCCTGAAGAACTCACAGCTGAAGCATTATTTCTAACCTTATTTTGTATTCCTAGCATGTGCTATAATCTGTTTTGAGTTTTATTTGCAGCCAGGATGCTGACACAGCATCAATTTTGTTTTCATGGTTTGACTGGGTAGAAGTATGCTTTACTACAGGCACTGGGATAAAAACAGTCGGCTATCTAACACGAACACAAACACATTTTGAATGAACCTTTTTCTTCCAAGTTGTCTGTTATTAATTCTAAGTGGTAACTGCAAAGCCTCAGCTCATCTTGGAAAAACAGAAGAAAAAAAGGATAAACTGAAATAGTATTTATTTTGCATATTCTCCTTCCTCCCTTTCCCTATTTTAATTTGTCAGCTCTTTTTGTAGAAAATAAACACCTGACCTACTTCAGAAGCTACTGTAGGGTACCAGGTTGTGAAAGCCCCTAAAAAGCTCTTCTGGCTTCTAAAATTTGTATTCTCCATTCTCCAAAAAGCACTAAAACCTAAACTGACTCATTTATACCAGACTTTCTGGTTGAGTTCTTTTACGCCTTAGATATCCACACTTCTGTCTTTAACCCTCTTAGTTCTCCTCTTCTCATGTGAAACTATATTCTATGAATACACTTAAATCTAAAATCCCATATCCATGCTTTTCTGAAGTTTTAGGGAAGGTCCAGAACATGAACCACTTTTAGAAAAGTGGTTCATGCTGAGCAGACCCCTCCCACAGCTTTTAAAAACCCAGTAAGGACACTAAAATACTAATTTCCTTAGCTGTGATATTATAAACTCTGCAGTTATTATGAAAGTCTATGAAAGCTATTATGAAAGCCTAATTTTTTTATTTTAGCTGCAACACTGCTTGGTGAGTTAGTAATAAAAATTATTGTAAAAATATCACATTTATTTGATCTATGGATTGCAAAAATAAAGTCATTGCTGACCATACAAATCCAGTGCTTTAGACAAACAGCCATGAAGAAAGGTATTCTTATTATAGCTTGTAAATAAGCATCACATAAACTGGCATTAACATTTATAATTAAGACAGAAGAAACACAATTAAAGAGGAGAGAAAAACTTGAATAACTACAGGGTTTAACACACAGCAATATAGCATATGCCCAAAGATGTATCACTTTCAAAACAATTACCTAATAATGGCGCTGGAAAGCCAAGCTTCCCTCAGAAGAATGATTATAATCATGGGATGCACATTGTCATCACCTCAAAAGTGATCTTTTTTTTTTTTAAACAGAAGAACAGGTTACACGAGTATTAAAGAAGCATAAAGTTAGCTTTTCTAGCTCCCTGATACTTTTCAGCCTGGCATAGTATAAGAGAGGTCACTAAATGACAAAGAACTATTACTCCTTAGAGTGAGTCAGCTGTGCTGTACTTAGCACAGGTCAAACTTGTTACAAAACTCAGAATAAATAACTCAGGAAGGCTGCTCAGGAAAAAAGCTGATTGCTGACAGGTGAAGCTCAAGGCTTTAGAAATTTCAAATCTGAGACCAGCCCCTTGTTCTTGTGGTGGCCAATAGCTTGACATTTTGGGTACCTCCTCTGTATATCAAAGGTGTACATTTTTATTAATTCCCAGAATTTCTTCGTATCCTCTAATAGGGTATGTTATACAGTGTTCTTAAGAGGCAAAAAGACAAGCTTCACTATCTGCTCATCATCAAGAACCATATGCAAGGTTTTTGCCACAAATAGGTAAGGTATGAGAATCAAACATCCTTACCCTTCTTATTCGGGTTGAAAAACCTGCAAAATACTAAACAATCCCTCACCTGGGGATTCCCAGGTATCAGCAAAATGAACTTCTGTCTTAATCAACAGCTTGCAAAATCTGTGGATGGTCTCTGTGCTGCACCTTCCCACACTGCAGAGCCTGCTGACCAAACTTGGGCTTAGCCTAATAGTAAATAGCAAAAAAGGCTGCACGAACATAGTTCTGTCAGAATACACTGGCTTTCACTCCTACAACAGAAGACACACATCCCGGATTTATACACCCGCTCTCCCCCAAACCTGAGGCACCTAAGCAAGGTGCTTATGTCAGGACAGAAGTTTCCTTAGGCTCTCTGCATAGTCCAAAGGCGAGATGTAGGCACCCATAAGGGGGTCAGCTGTTTGAAACCTGCATCAGTCACCCTTGGCTGCCTCTACAATCAATGAAGAGATGCACACACCTCCAGAGAGCGATTCAGATCTTGTGTACCTCTCAGGTTGAATCCTGACATACACTGAGTGTCATATGTGACTTCCCCTTAGATGACAGGGGAATAAAGACCAGAAAACTTGTGAAAAATAGTATAAAAGACCATAAGATTACAAGCATTACAGAGTTCAGACTCTCAACTTCTTCATGTTTGGGAATGGCTATATTTGAGCGGCATAACTTACATTTACAACTAAGAGGCATCTTGGATCGGTACAATTTCAATGTTTAGTTGAATCTTTTTTTTTGGGGGGGGGGGTAGTGGAGTTTGATGTTTCTAAAACTGTTTCGATACTTTAACTTCTACTTATTGCCAGAACCGAGAAAGGCAAAATCTGACAAATGTTATTGCACTTCAAACTCCCTCACCCCCAACACATACATTAGTTCAGTTTCTGTTTTAACTAGAAGGTACGCAAATTCAGATTTAAAATTTAAACATTTTCTTATCCGTGCCTACAATAAAAGGAGTTAGAAAAAGACAGTTTAATACTCAGTTTGTGACTGTTTGTATACATGCATTAGCTTTAGTCTTTTGATACAGCTTTCATCCAGACTGAATTCTCAAATCTCATATCCAATTACATTGGTCTTCAAAATAGTTTTTCTGCCCCATTTTAGATTTTCTAGTTTCACTGCTAAAAGAAACATTTACTCATGTTGATGGGCCTTTGGTGTTTTTCCAATTTACACTGAACTACCCAGGAGGTCCTCCAATATTAACCATAGCGAGGAAGCCCCATTAACTTGATTGAACTATAGCTTCTATAGCCTGATGCGCCTTCCTCTTCACGTGGCTTTTGTCTTCTGTTGGCTCTGCCTTCTTCTCTGACTCACTGCTGGCTATATTGTCATACAATCCCCCACAGTCATTCTCAGCAGCTTCAGCTTCAGTAACCAGCCCATTACCATGCTGTATCCATGCTGGATATATTTTTTTAACCTCAGTAAAATACTGATTTCCATCTGACCCTCCCATGCACAGCACCACACCTGCTCTTCAGCATAAGCCAGTTCCAGGTGGTATGTTGAACACCCTTAAAAAACAAACAAACAAACAAGAACCCCTTGTGCATGTTTTGTCTCTTGCTCAATTTCTCTTCTTTAGGTTGACGGCTTTATTCTCACTATAAAACCTATATTACAAAAACAATCTTTGCTCTCTCTCCTATCATTTACTTCTGCTACACTCGGGAAAATTTTTCACCTTTAAAAACTAGAGTGATCATTTCATCTCTCTACCCCTCAAATTATGCCCTCATCTTTCAGTTCTACTGTATTCCCTGCCAAACCAAAGTAGCCAATCTTTTGGACTCCTGTGCATATTATCCTGTTCTACACAACTGCTTGTAGCTTCTCACAACAACTATCTGATTGCTTTCTGCTTTCTACCCCTCCCCATGAACTTCATCAGCTGATTAAAAAGACCACAACCCCTCCCTGTAATCCTCTGCCTTGTTGTATAGAGAGGCAGACAGATAATGACTTGATAACACAGATCGTTTCCAATTATTTGAAATACGCATTAGTGTGAAAAGAGGGGGAAGGGAACTGTAGCGCTTTCAAAAAACTGTAAATAATAGAAGCATTCTCTCCCTTTGGCTGACGTTTAACTGCTTGGAGCGTGTAAGGTTGGAGGTACAGCCGTTAAGCTCATGTGTTTCTGTTCAGGGCACTGCCGTATAAAGCGCCTGCTCTTGCTGCGAAGCTGTGGGTGCTCTCGGAACATACATGTTAAACAAAGATCATCTGTTCAGCATCCACACAGTACTGCCTCATTAATGCTTACAGAAATTTTTTACATCTGTATATCAGAAAACTCTTGCACAATTCTAATGGAGGTATCCGAGTTAAAAAAAAAAAAAAAAAACAAGATTTTTTTCCCTTGAGGTAGTGCATTATATGCTGTTTATTGTACTTTATAACTAATTTTGCTAGTTACAGTATTTTGTAGATACAAATGTAACCAGCACAAAATCATTTTCTGCTGTTTATCTTCTCATCTTTAACAGGAAGAAAACAAAACAAAAAAACAAAAACAATCCCTAATATTTATGTCAGTGCAAGAATAGATCAATGGATCAGAGCCAAAACAGTCCTAAGAGGAAAGCAATAGTCTCTTTTCCTGTTAATGAACAGTATGTTGCTGCAAATTCACGTAGGCTTTGATTTAATAAACACAAATGGATGAATGTGCTTAAGGGATGTCATCCCCTTTAGGCTTGAAATCACTGACATGGAAGAAGTGCCATACTTCAGTGAATTGAGCAGTACTCCCTACTCTTTCAAAGAGTGCTCATTGTGGCAAAACAGAAATGAAAAACAATTTAATTTTATAACTAATTCTTGTGCCTTTGCTGAATTTGATTCTTTTCCATTAAATGCATATTAAAAAAGTTGTGTCCTGTTTTACCTGACTTAAATAAGAATTGGATCAGTTTGATTTAAAAAATGTTCAACTTGAACAGAATGTTTTAATAAATTAAAAAAACCCCAAAACTTTGGAGCTGAGCCACCATTTGACCTCATGCAGGTGGACTCATTTTATGAGTCACTCACTTGAGGACATGAGTCCACAAATGTCATGAGCCTCAGCCCACATAAGGCTTCTTGCAAGTCGGGACTTACTTATTTATTAAATGTTCTTTGTTTCAGTGAGAGGCCAAAAATTGTAATATTCAATGATAGAGCAGTGCTTACAACCCACTCTGCAAAATTACTAGTGGCTATCCAGGATCCAAAAGCCCCCAAGCAGCATAATCCCTGTAAAACAGAAACTCAACAGCTGTTTGTCCATTGCTATTCGATCTGCCAAGGGTTAACAGTCCTTTTACAAACACTACTTTCCTTTGCAGAGCAGAGAGACACTTCTTTAGAAGTAAGGGGAAAACAAGCAGGGTGCAAATTCCAGAAGCTCATCTCTCAATGTATTTTTCAAAAACAGTTTGGAAGAGTGGAACTCAAACTGCAATCTCATCTGCACGACATACACAAATAAACTACAATTCTCAGTCTGGCAGCACCCACATTCACAAAACACCACAAGGCTTATAAAGTATTAAAACAGAAATGGTTTAACACAGCCTAACAAAAGCACACCTGGAGTGTCACGTCACTCTTCTACATCCCTGAATTTGAGCTGAGAAATATAAATTGACTTAAATTTAATCCAAGAGTCAATACAAGTTTCTGTTGCGGAGACTCTATTGACACAGATCTCAAGTATAGCCTCCAGCAAGGGGTGCCTAACACAAACATGCGTACTGTGCCCCAAAGCTATATTGATGGATATCACAAGAGTTTGTTCCTTCAATAAGAAACAATTATCAAGCAGTGTATTTTGTGGGAACAAATGTAATCCAGAGATCAATTCAGATTTCTCAAGGATTTTTTTAAAACCTATTTTACAGCTTGACTAATACAGGCGTGTTAACTTGGGCACATTATAAAGTTTCCATAACAGACAGGATTAGGCTCTGTGGGTGTATTTGTTTTCTTCCAGGAAAGCCTTTTCCAAATGCAACCAGAAAAGCTACACTTTCCCAAATACAGAGAAAGCTCTCTCCATGTCTTTGACCTTTGTTAGCTGCAAAGAGCTGGACAGAGCAAACTTTATTCAAGTCCTTTAATCTTCATTGACAAATTTGTCCAAGCACCAATCCTAAGATAGATCTGTGACTTTGCAAAACTGGATCTACTTCAGCAAAGCTGGTAATACGCAGTTGCTTAGCTGCAGTCAGGCATCGGAACTTTGCTATTTTCTAGAAGCGACGACAGAATTGATTAGCAAGGATGGAAATTAAATTCTGCCAAGTGTACTCAAATGCTTCTGAGATGAAACTCTGCCCTACATAATTCACAAAAAATGAGCACAGCAAATTCCAAATTTTGTTACTCCTAGGTTAAGGGGAGTAAAAGAAGCTGGAAGAAGGTATAATACTAGACAGTTCCACAGATTACACAGGCTACACCTTCATACCATGTCAGAGGTACAGCTCATTAACTTAAAGCCTTCTCCAGCATTTCAATGGAGTGATTACCTGTCATCCCAACCACATCAGTCATATCACCTAGTACTGTAGTATATTTTAGCTTAATTCATTATAAATGTCTTCCTTCAAAATAAGAAAAAGGGATCGAAAACTCACCTGATCAGATATATAAACTTTACAATTTGCAAAACCCATTTCTTGTCTAAAAACAGGCCACGAGCCACAGCTTTGTGCTTTTCATTAGCCCTTTTGAGAAACAAATGGTAAATTTCCCTGTTTACCACAAGTGGTGGCAATAAACCACAGAAGGCAGGAGGGTCACAGAAGGGACATTAAACAAAGAAAAAAAAACTAACAGGCCAGCAAATTATGGAAACTTTTGATACAAAAACTATTGGCTCATACAGTTAATTGACAGGTTGCTTAGAAGACTGAAGCTGGTAGTTCATGTGGTGGGAAGCAATAGGAAATTTCTTACAAAGTAACAGATGAAACAGAACCTCAGCTGCCTTTGAAATGATGCCACACATTTCCTAAAGAAGTTTAAGTCAAAGTACATCATCATCTCATTAACAAGATTTTTCTATCCATTAAACCATCCTCAGCTATCATCTAAGATGGGCCTACCTAACGCTTTGGTAAGAGATACAAGACTGGACTCAGCTGGAGCCCTGTGCAGAAAACACCTTAATAGTGTTCTCTGGCCTGAACATTTTGATAGCACAAACCTTGCAGAAAGATTAGCTCAGTCACAGAAGAATTAGCTGCAGCCAGACTGATCATCTCCGTTTCTGAGGTCAACTAATTAGCTGGTTTGTAGGGTCATGCTGATGAAAATATATGGCCCCTGGTTCTAGAGTCAGATCGGTCAGGGCTAGCTTATGGATCTCTGCACCAAACTCCACTGCACAGTTTAAATGAGCCAAGCCTTAGGTAAATCTTTTAGTTCACTTCAGGAATCTAAGCAAAGAGTATTTTTGCTGTTAGCCATCATGCTTAAGGAAATCCCCCACTTCTAAGTTCTCATCACAGAATGCTACGGTTTTGAGATATATGCAGACCCAGCACACTTACAGACATGTACATCATTCTTTTGGGACTGCAGTATCTGTAAAAAGTGTTGTGTTCTCACAGCTGGCAATCCTTTGAAAAACACAGGAAAGATTACAAGTTCACCTTAATGAAAAATGGGTTGGATTCTTTTAAAATAAATTCTAGGCTTTATCTTCAGCTGATGGCTACAACAAACCAACAAAAACCCAACAGCCATATTATTAAAATTAGACCCCTCATGCTGTCTGCTTTCGCATTTCTCGAATCTGACTAGGCTTTAAGTAGAGAACAAGAGAACCCCATAGCAAAGCTTGTTTACAGCATTTTAGTGCTCCTTGAAGAAGGTGGTACTGGAAATCTGATGATAAAGCCCATGTTCGTCAATTTTACAGTTTCAGTTTGCAGATCCAAGTCCTAGATAAGTATCCAAATATCTGGGGGCTTATCCTAATTGTACCCATATTTTCAGAATCCGTACCTTATCCTGCAAGGTCTGGTGCCTCCTGGGTCTTCTCAGAATCCTTATCCCCAAGTGAAATTAAAAAGACAAAAGGATACTCTACAGCTTGCAGCACTGGGCCCTGTCAGATCACTCGCTGCTTATTAAGGCAGAATTAGAGCATATGCGTCCTAATGCTTTGAATAATTAATTATTTCTGCTAAGTAAAGCAGCTCCAACTCAAGAGACCAGGACATACCTACCCCATACCTACTCATCTGGAATGTGAAAGACTGAAGGTCAGGTTCTGTTCTGAATCTTGCTTAGTCATAGCAGGTGCTTAGGCAGGGGTCTGACTCTAGAGTTTTGACAGGAAGCCACATCTCTGTAGAAAGTGGTGCATATGATTATGCAAAAAGTTTTGGCTTTAGCAAATCAGGATTTCCTGATAGGAATTCATTTTGCTGGAAGATTTCATAAGTGGCTCAAGTTAGAACTCCCTCTGAAATTCCCTATTCCATCTTTCACTACAAAACTCACGAGACCTTAGTTTTGCACTGTTTTGTACTTAGCTCAATAATTTTAGTTCATTCTGTGCACGTGAACCAAAAAAATATTAAGAAGTGTTAGCTAATGAATATGGAAGAAATATTTGTGATGGACAGATATCAACCCCAAATTTTATGGATTTTGTTTAGCATATTATTACAGAAGACGGTAAAGAAAACAACAAAAAAAGAATGCTAACCCAATAACAGGATTTCCACGAGTAATTGTTAGATATGCAAATAATACCCACTCTAATACAGAGACATAAACTGACATATGTATTTGTTTTTGCACTTGCTGTCACTGACCCATATCACTAATTTCAATGAATATATGGCAGAGGGGGAGGGGAGCTGCCTTAAAATGAGCAAAGTCTTTTGATCTCATCACTTACAATTACTTGGTATTGTATTACTTCTTGAGAGATTTAAATCCATACAAAATGCAGGAAGTGCCCTTTCCGTGGCAGTGGGCTAGAGAACTTTCAAACGTGGACTGCTGTGGTACTTACTTTTCAAGTTTTGTGTAACAAGAGCCTTTTTGGGTCCATCTGTGTGCACCTACCTAAAATTACTTGCTGTGAGCATTTCCGTGTGGACCACGGAGCTACCTGTGGCTGCTCGTGGTGCCTGGCAGTTTCAGCACAAGCAAGGGGTGCGAGCCGGCCATGCCACGTGAGCACTGGAGGACGGAGCTGCCGCTAGGAACGAACACTAGTTAGCTGTTCCCTGGCTAGTACAAACTTCATGATCTCTTTTGAACTTCCTGTGACCCTTTGGGTTATGACTGACAACTACAGAAATGCTGAGTTACTGAAACACAAACCTACTTACCTTTCCCATATCTGCTGAAGTTCTTTTTTAAGCTATTTTTCCTGTAACCTGAAATGTTTTCTATTTAGACTGGCTTGATAAAGTTGATGAGGCCTAACATTTAGGTTTTCTATATTGATGAAAAGACAGTTTTCGTAAGTGTATTTTTAGTACAAATATTACACAGAAAAATGTGTCATAAGATTACAGATGGACAAAGAAAGATACAGTGAAATGAAGGGTCTTATCTAGGAGCAACTATGAAATTTGGCTGAAACCTTTCTTATACCAACCACAGCATTTATTTCCAAAATAAACTTTTCAAAAATGTATCCTATTAGCAAATACTAACAGCCAATATCTACAAAAATATACCATTATTAATGTTTATTTTACATTTATCCATTCATATATGTTTGCACCACAGTCCTGCCTGCATAAGTCACTTCTGTTTAGAGCAATTAGGTTGAGCGAGGTTGAACTAAACAACTTTGGAGTTTAAGGTTTTGGAAGAAAACCTAAAACAAAACCAAACTTACTCTGCAACCCAGTCACTATGTGGCCACATGCTGTCGACTATTTCATTGTTAGAAGAGACTCTGCTGCTTCCATGAGATGAATACCGAGTACAGTAACACTAAGTTAATGTGGCAAGGCTTAAACGCAGTTTGGCAAAACAGGGCTATTCATTTTCCTGATCAGGTTCTGTTCTCTGCTCAGCATGTTTACCAATACTCAAACGGCATGAAGTCACTAACCGACAGCTCAGTGCATTAAATACAGCTGCTCTGTAACACTAAGTCATCTATTTATCCTCTAACTCTGCTTCTTCAAGCAGTTAGCACCCCTGCCAAACGTACTAGGGAGAATTTGCACTTTGCTACAGTTCAGTAAGCTGAACTCTGAAGCTACTGGCAACTTGGCTGCAGTGTCAAGGCACAGTTACATAACCCACTGAGCTGAATGCCGCCCCAGAGGGGGAAGGAGAGTACACAAAGGGAAAAAAAGAAGCAGGAATCCACATTTCAAAGGCATTATGGATGGAATACTATGAAAACAGTCTTTTAAAACTTCTAATACTTTGGTATTTTGTAGACGTTTCGTTCTTGTTTTCCAATGCAGACCACTGCACACTTTCAATCTAGACAATCAGCGAAAGAAAGTGAAATGCATTAATCTCAGCCACTTGCATATAGTAGGCTGCAGTCTATGGACAAATGACACAAAGCACAATTATCTGCATTCCTCAAATGAACTCGATGATTAAGCGTGTGTAAATTGGAAGTAATGTGGCCAGGCCAGGTCACGGACATCTCTGTCTCTGACAGAAGCCTAAAACAGTAGAGAGGAAATGCCTTTCACTTAGAGTCTCTAACATGGCTGAATAAATGAAATTAAATGATGACTTACAATATTTCTATCATGATGGTAGTTCATTGCAACAGTGCACCAGTCATTTCAGGAAGGATAAGCAGCAGGCCATAGTTCAAATATCTCTTCTGACAATGCCAACTTATTTTGTCCAGCTATACCCTCAAATTTTGTTATGGTACAAAGGTCCTGAGCTTTGTACAAGAGAAGTGCTACATGCAGAATCCTATCACTTTCTTCCAGTTTGAGATCTGGCCCTATAAATCCTTAATAACACAACAGTTCAAAAATAACAAAGTGAGAATTAATATAATCCTCAGCCTCTCTTCCCAAAACTATCTCAGATGGGGATTTTTGTGGTGGTCACCATCACCTAAATGCTGGATTAAGACAAGCAACTTATTTCACATCACTGATAACTAGCTGTAGTGTAACAAGATTCTGTCACTACTAGTCCGGGTTGCTATTTAACTCATTGTAAGGAAAGAAGGAATAGACAAAGGGAAGAAAAATCAGTGCCTCAAAAATTCTGCATCTTGCAATCTGTTTCTTGCACCCCAAATTATTTCTGTTGGGCCTCATACATATTTCACGAGATAAGGGAGAAGATTTGAGATTCTTCCATTTAATAAAAGTGAAGATTTTTCCTATGACAATCAGAGGATCATAAAGGAATTCACTGCAGTTCTTTTTGGACTATTAGGATGAAGAAATGTGAAAAGATTATCCTGGAGATAAATAGCTTCGTAAAACACAAGATAGTTCAGTCCACTGTGCTCAGTTCTATATGCACAATTTCATATCAGGACAAAATATTCCATCTTTTTAATATACCAAAGATACGGATGTTGTGAGGTAACTAAACAAAAAATATAACAACTAATTTAATTAAAGGAGAGAAAGATTTTTCTACCAGTTAGGTGATGGTCAAACCCTTTGATATCATGATTTTATTTAACAGTGATCTTAGCTGCAAGTATCACAAATTGTTATAGGAGCTATATCAATAGTTTTAAGTAAAATTAAAACCAACTCATATTCTTACCTCAGCCCGTCATTAAATTTGATCTTTAAAGCTTAAGCAGAATAGGTAACTTATTTTTACTTTGCATCTCATTTGACCAAAACCAGAAGCAGGTACAGTGGAAACCATGGGAAAGCTATCGTCATGTTGTTTTAATCTAATCCTAGACAGAGAAGTCTGGAAAATCTGTAAGAGACTGTTCTCAATAGAAATTTTCAGTCCAAATAAGATGAGCTTCTGTATTTTTGGATACCTACTCAAAATTCCAAACTAACTGAGGTCTGAATAACTCATCACTTGTGCCAGTCCAAAATTTGGAGAACCATATGAAAAGAAACAAATATGCAAGAAACAAACATACCTAGAAACTGGGCCTTGCACATTACAGTTGTAAAAATCAGGTAATACAGATTACAATAGAGGAAGGTCAGTTATTTTTATTTCCTGTCAAGGAAACATTCAAAATAAAACAAAAAGTATCTTTAAGGATCCAGGTTTGATTTCTTATGTTAGATGACAAAAACAGTTCTGAACAACTGGATGTCTTCCTAGATGCACTGAAGGCCGGGTACAGGTCAGAATGAATCATAAAGAAAGCAGTACTAAGTAAAATGTGACTCTGCAAAGAACTGAGTCTCTTTCACTATAGTGAAAAGGGGAATGAAGAAACTTAACGGGATCAGGCATATAGATCACTCCAGATTAGCATGCAGATACTGCTAATTCTGCAGGCTACTTAATGCATGGTTAGTACAATAATTAACATTGCTCTTGTGCTACTTTTGTATGTTTGAGAGCATGGAGGAATTTTAGAGAGCATACCTGAAGCTATTAACCAGTAGTAAACAGTTTGTCTTCAGCCACATGCATGTTAGTAAGAAGCTAACATCAATGTGCATCTCTCTAAAGGATCTAACAGATGCGTGACACTAAATTATGAAGTCTGAAGGGCAGAGGGGAAGAGCGTGGGTTTTGAAACCAATACAATCTTTTAGCTTCCTTTATCAAGTCTCCGTTGAAAATGGGGAGGGGATTTACAGCGTTGCTTTCATGTGGTAAATATTTTAAATAAATGAATAAGTAAATAGAGTAGGGATTTGGATTTTATCTGAAAACCACTCAGGCATGAAGAGGCCAAAGCACTGCATGCAAATACTGAGACAGTCTTATATTTTCCTCTCTTTCTCTTCATAAACGCTCATAGATATAACAAGCATATACAATGAAAGAAGCATTGGAGACCTTATATTGGGAAATTTCTGTTGTACCCTTCAGAGGGTTCCCTGGTCACTTCCACAAATACTTTCAGAGTGAGATGAAAAGCTTAAATTTCTGATTCTGCCTGGAAGTTCCAGTTAATGTGTCAATCAAATTAAGCAGTTAAAGGTGGACATCAATTCGTAAATCCATATAACTACTGACCACCTTCTGCTCCTTTTTAATAGTTTTTAAATAGCTACTGAGTGCCCTGCTATCTATTCCTAATATTCTGCCTCTTCTACCTGTGCTGCTCAGAAATACTCAGAACCAGTAAGTCTAGTAGAGTTGGGCTCTAAATAACGAGCATTATGTAATAGTGCTCTTCCTAAAAACACTCAGAAATGGAGTTCCCCCATCCTGCCTTCTGCAGGCAAACTTAACAATAACAAGGCATCACACCATGCTGTAAAAGCCTGCAAGCCCCAGGAGAGAGGTCTGCACTATGACAAGGACAAGAGGTGAACAATAATACCACTAACTTGGAGGAATATTTGGACATCAGAGCAGCATAAGATGAACAAATTACTAATCTCAAAGCAAAAGGCCTGTTTGTTTAAAGTTGAGTATTGGAGTGCAAATCTATGCAGTGCCATCAAAAGCAAAGTAAGAGGCAGTAAAAGATAAACAGGTAAAGGGCACATAAGAAATTACCTGAATTACAGATAAACAATAGATTTATGGAGACACTATTTCTCAGAGTACTAGGAGGACAAAGTCCTAGGTTAAAATATGTTAAACTCCTGGGCTAACCAAGAGTGCTATTTAAGAGGGAGGTTGTTTGGAAAATAAAACAGGTTGTTCGGCAGTATTCTAGAGCTTACAGGAAAAGATGGGCCAAGGGGGCACAGAAGCATGCTGAGCTCTCGCTGCCCAGCAACCTCCCCTGCATGTCTTGGCCACCAAAGCCAACTGGACCTCTGGGGAACCTTTTAAAGGTATGTTTCTCTCAGGTGATCTTCTGTTCTGCCTCTACAGAGTCATTTAAACTTGACTGCCTAAGCATCTGCAGAGACATCTAAAATTTTGGGTGTTGGCTTGTATGTCTAAACGTAACTTATGGCTTCCCATCACTGAATATAAACACCACAGCCTGAAGTCTTCAATTATATGCTAACAAATGTTGTGCTCCAAAAACTGTAAATTGGTGTGGGTTTCACTGACTAGAACAGTTGGACTCACTGATCTTGCCTAGGCAGTAATTTTGGGGAAACTGGATAGTGGGATCTCAAACTCACCTATCCACGGCACCAAAAGTAAAGGGGCACATTTGGGTGCAATTAGCAGCTTTTCATGCCAATATTCTAATGCATCTCTGATTCTCTTCATAAATTTATCTATCTACATAAACAGTGAATAAAGAATATACAGATAGGTCCCATAGACAACAGTACAAGTGAATCAATGTTTATAGAATATATTTAGCTCATAGAATAAAAGGTATCACTGTAACTGCCTTTTTTTTTTTTTTTTTTTTAAACAGAAAACAGCAATGTACTACACTGGTGCCGCAAGGCAATCTGCCAAGAGGACTAACTGAATTTATGAAAATGCTTTTACTGAAATAACTTATGCTGAATTAAATGTTTTGCTGCTTTATTATTTGGCTTACTGATCATTTAACTGTCACTAAATTCTGAACTTTAGAAATGGCAATGTTTAATGACAATAAGACGCTGTAGATCATGTGTTAATGCTGATTAATGCACTTCCCAAGCGTGCTGGAAGCATTTGGCTTGCCTTGTACCTTACACTGTGCACCCAAGGCATACATTCATCAGCACTACTGCTCAGTCTGTCATGTCTTATTGCCAAAGTAGTGCACCATTCTCAGTATGTTTGTGTTGAGCCTGCCTCAGTCAATTTACATTACATTGCCCACCCAAACCCACGTTTCTGAGGTTCACCCAGCTCTCAATGATCAGGGGCCTGTATGTTTAATAACATTTTGCTCTGCCAGTCTAATTAACTCCGTCACTGTATCTGCAGTCAGATAAAATGCTCATTTCACACCACATTAATTTTTATCAGCTGAACATTAAGCAACACAAAGCTATCTATGCTTGGTTTAATTTACATACTGACAGAGCTACAAAGCATTACTGCAGTGACTGCAAAGCAAATAAGTAGAACTGGCATCAAACATGGCTCCTTCAAATGAAATATTGATTTGCAAGACTGGCAGCCCAAAGTGAAAAAGAGGAAAAGAAAAAGAGAACGAGAAATGATTTTCCCCTTGTCAGTGCTAGAAAAATCATGCATTTTGTAAGGAGTATTTTCTTAAATGCCATAGCTTGAGCGGAGTATTAAAATTAAAACTTATTCTTTGATTGGCTGAGAAAAGTTAGAGGTTATGATAACATTTCTCATGACTTAGTAAGAAAAGAAAAAAGGGTGGTGGGGGGGAACAGCTGTCAGAGAATACATTTTAGAAGATCTTCCTGCTCTCTTTGCTGGGCTAAATTTAGCTTGGCAGTCCTCTTTTTGTGTATTACGGTTTTAAGGCAAACTTGAAGATAGGATGTATGAAAGACTCTGTGATTCCAGTGCATGAATAAAGATACAGAAGAAAAATTCAGAGAGCCTGGGACTTCATTCGGAGTCTAGCAAAGACCCTTCAGCTCTATTTAGTAGCAGCTGCGACCATACAGTATGCAGAAAAATAAATGTTCACCAGAGTTAACTACATAAAAACTGTCTATGGAAATCAGTCATTCTTAACTTTTCCAGAATGTTGCACCACAGTAGTCAGACGAAAAACTTAGCTCCAAAAATAATAATATCCTGTCTTCCACTCAACAGGCCAAAGTCAAATCTTGGCTAAAGCACATTATGGACTGCACACCATTTCAGCGCTACAGTATACATCTGTCTTTGCACTACATCTCATCTTTGGTTTGAAGCTAAAATTAAAAATTAGGCAAGTCTAACCCGGTTGTATTGCAAAATTTTCACAGATGTGTAATAAAGGAGCAAAATGAATAAATTAGTGCTTTTCCTCTTCTACCTGTATGTTGCTGTAATCTTTTAAATACCTGAGCTAGTATCACTTAATGTATGAATGACTTTTTAAATGTTTTTTTTCCAGTTCCTCAGCCATTCTAAACAACAAGCAGTGGCTCTACTGTACTAAGTAGGTTTCTGCTCACAAAAGTGCATGAGGTCACTGGCACAAGCAACTCCTGTGTAAGCAGACAAGGAAGGAAAACTCACAGGTCCTGGAGGAGAACTGAGTTGCTAATATACAGTGCTCCTTTCCTGAAGGAAAAATCCTGAAGAACATTTCCTAAAACTTTTAAGCTTTTTTTCCAGTGATTCGCTAAAGAGGTGGAATTTAGGGCCAGTTCAACTGGTTTTCTGGCTCTTTTGTCCTGAAAAACTGCTATTAGCGTAGATAGAGTTAAAATTCTCTGTGATATTTGAAATTTTCCCCGTTCCTGCATCACGGCCTCCTGTGCTTCCCTGCCACTACATCCAAGCAGGCAGAAGAGTAAATCTGTGTTGGACTGGGCAATCATGGAATTGTTCCCTGAGGAAACTGGCTACTGCTGCGATATCTTTTTTTGCTGTCGGAAGTCACCTTTCTGAAAAGCTTTTTTCTCTTCGAAGAGCAAGTATAGCTAATAACTCCTACCCAGTAACATTGATATTCAGCTTGACTGGTAAGTGAAAAATCATTTCAAAACAAGACGTGGCATTATAGCTATTTCTCTAGACTGCAATGCAGTTTATTATTGCATTCCAGCAGTCATTGAGCATAACTATTTTTGGAAACAAGTCAACTTAAAATGTCATATTATTTATTTACAAATACTAACATAAATGAAGGGAAGATTTGACTGAAATAACAGTTCAGTGCCTAACTCTGCCTTCTTAATGAACATAACAGGGAACCGCTGGATAATTTTCTGCTTATTCTACCACAATGTTTCCTCCTCCTCCTTTCCAATAACAAAGAAAAAAAAGAAAAAAAAAAGGCAAAACCAGAAACAACCAGTCTCACATATCTCTGAATTTGGAATGGTCAAAAATCACAATCAAACCTAGATTCTAGCTCCAGATAATGCTTGGGAACTGCTTGGTTTATCTCTACAGAACATTCCTTCAACATACGTAACAGTTGGTGTCTCAGGGTGCATTCACTTTATTTTCAGCTGTCCTTTGAAATACGAGAAGCAAAATAGCCCCAAAATACCATTCTAAGGAAAATCAGTGATCGTTTTGGAGTAACTACAATGCATAGAGTGTTGACACACTGAATACTGCAGGCAGTTCTCTAAAATATTAAGTCAGTAGGAGCCCAAAGGATAGCACAACTTCTAATTCAAGGTAACTGGAATAAAGAAAAGAAAAAAAGAGGCTGATTATTTAGATCTGTGGAGTGAACTAATTTGCATCCCTATTCTCACTGGTTTTCTAAAAAGAGAATCAATGTATGTTTGTGCCTCATATCTTTTGGTTCTTTCCCACATTAAAAATGACCATTTTTGCATGTGAAAAACATAGGTTTCATATAAAAGGTATTATTTTCTACTGTGTTATATCTGACTTTTACCAAAGTAAAATTTCCTTCATCACAAGTGTGTTTGGGATACTAAGCATTGAAATTTGCTCCTGGAGTTTGCTCCCAAGAACTTGCAGGACTTCAGCACTGCTGTCACAGAAAATTTAAGAAGTTAATTTAAATTATTTCATGTATCCTGCCACCATGTCATCCCCTGAGAATTTTGCCCAGCATAAGGAAAAGTGTAACCCTTCCTTACAACTTAAGCCTCACCTTGTGGCTAAGACAAGGGTAAAGAGGTCATGAATTCCTGCTTCAGCCTGTCCTCCCTTCCTCTCCTTTCATGCCATGAAAGGGATGTCCGTAACTATTCTCCCCAGACAATAGCAAGGCAAATAACAGTCAAGAAATCTTGTTTGTCTTTTTTTCTGTCTAGCACATGAAGATGAAGAAAACAGTGAATCACCAGGCTGAATTTACCATTCAAAACTGTTAAGCAGACTAAAAGGCTATGTGGCTATGCAATAACACAATGTACCATGTGTTGAAGGAGATCCCTCTGAATCCATTCACACTTGAGTTTGAAATCATGTTTTTATGGCAGTGAAATTTTACTAGTAATTCCAACTGTTTTACCCCCAAAATACTAAAGATGATCCTCATAAATTTCTCTTAGCATCTAAGGCTGCCTTAATGCACTGGAACTGACGTGGCTCTCATGCTTTGAAATAAATCTTGCTTTATGGTTCGGAAAGATTTGACCAAAATTAGCCAGTCAAATTCCCTTTTATTTCCTGTCTCAGAAAGTAATATGGGTCCTTGCCAATGATATCAAACTGAATTTTAACCCTGCTTCAAATCAACCCAAAATGTGGAGATGGGAAGAGTCAGAATTCATGGTCTACATTAGCACTGTCTCTGCAACAGCAAACTAATAAAATCTCTTTTCATATGATTTTTGATTTCACTGGCCAAAGAGCTATTCTTCAAACTGATACTGGATGTGCCATGAACTTTTGGATTGCACTCTGAACACATTTTTTAAAGGGTTCACCCATTTTGTATAGCATTATTTTCTGCCTTTCCCAGAATGGCAATTCAGTTTCTGCTGAGGGAACCAAACTTACCTATCAGTAAATATTTCATCTAAAGATTAGCAGACTCATTTTCACCACCCCCACTTCCATCCAACTTTTTTTCCCTGAACTCTGCTTTTGCTAGCATTTTGTATAGACTATGTCTTTTGATAACTCAAATAAGTAGTTTATTGCTATGCAGGCTTCAGGAATGAAACGTCACTGGCTGAGAGGGAGCAAGTATTGGTCTTGACAGTTTGGATGCTGCTTCTTTTCTCAGAGATGACTTTTTTGACAGCACCAGAAAGCTTTGTCTGTTTTCAAACTCTAAGATATGACAGGGGCTCAGTGTGCAGGATAAGACAGACCATGCCAGGTCAGTGTTTTTGACTACACAAGCTTACGGTCTCTTTGAATTTATAAACTAGCAGAGGAGAAGATGCTAGGGAAAAGGAAAGGGAAGCGTATCTCAAATTCTTGCAATAGGTGTGCTTTCCACAGCCAAACCCTGATGAATTCAAGATGAACCACATAGCCTTTGTTAAGCTACACATCCTGTGCTTAATTGAGAAATGATCCTTAATAAGTCCTGGAGAGCTACAGGTCTCTCTGACTCTCAAATGGGAAACAATCATATCTCACGGCAACTCATTACGTATTCTTTTTGTACCATGAGTTGTTTTAAAACCGTGAAATTAGTTCTGGCAGAGTGTACAGAGAAACACCCATGAGATGAGACTGAACGAGTTATGTAAGGTTTCCACACATTCCTCATGAATGTTAACTCTTCATGGTTAGAAGTTAGGCTGTTTCGATGAGGAAATATTGATGCAGTACATGAAGGAAACATGGCTTTTTTCTTCTGTCTGACATTCAGTATATAGAGCATTTCTGTATGTCTGGCAAAGAGAAACCTCCTTCCTCCATTGATTCTTTTAATGCTCAGACAGTTGTCATGCAACATGACTGGTATCAGTTAAAGAAGTTTACAGTGTCTATAAATTGGCCCAGCTGGAGCTGCCTGCACTCACAAGTAAATTGACCCTTTGTGTGGTGTACTGAAAATTTTTCAAAACACATCAAACCCATTGATATATGTCATGTCACTATGAGAACACATCTGCTTCAGAAAACAAGACTAATACGATGATCTGCCTGATAGGTTTCCCTTGGATTCTAACAAGGATCACAAAGTCTTCCAAAGACTGTAGCCACTGTAACTACCAGTGAACTTTTAGTCTCTCTGGGAGGAAGTCAACCTTTGAAAACTAGCACACGCACCTTTTTGTAGTTGCCACAGTTAGCAAACCGAAGGCTTTTAAACCCAGAATTCTACTGCTATCCTGCTCAGCCTGGAGAGGTAGGATGACAGCTGAGGTTAGGTTAATGTTGTAGCTCAGCAAATGCACATTTGGAGCTGGAAAGAGATTCCTTGCCCTCTGCTGCAAGTAGGATGAAGACCAGGAAACTACACTGGAATTTCTGTTCAGCCTTGAGAGCTCTGACGGGGGCTAGGATGGAGCTGCAGCTCAGGGTGTATTTAAGCTGGAATCTTTTGTCATTCTCTTTTTACAGTGGGGCTCCAGCCTATTGCTGACTAAACTGCCTAGCCCTCCTGTGATACACACAGTCTTCAAAGAGACAGAGGGAAGATTTCATGAGACTGACTGTCAGGACACAGTAGGGTCTATATAAAAGCACATATTGCAAACCCAGCCTCCTTGAATTGCTGGAATTGCAGGTACCCTCATAATTGCTTAGGGTATACAAAAAAAAAAAAAAAAAAAAAAGAAGAAGTTCTCATGAAAATTTTAGTTTGTCAAATTCGTTTGTACTATGTTGAAAAGAACATGTGTGAAAACCTCACTGCTTGCTGGCCCTTCAGAATTATGATCTAATAAATGAACTACCTTTGCAGAGTTTCTGGAAAATAGGTGTGCTCTTCAGAATTTCTTTTCTTTCTTTTTTTTTTTTAAACATTTTGACAAGAAAGTCAAATTCTTCGACCATAACATATTGCAATAAATGATAAAAAGCAGGACAGAAACATTACATTTGCTAGATTCAGTAGCTTAGATTAATAGAAGGAATGACTTTTCATTATACAGCAGAGAGCTAAACAGGTCACCACCACTACTGAGGAAAAAAAAAAAAATCTAGTAGTATAAGCTTATACCTATTTTTCTACATGCTACATACATCCTCAACTTCTGAAATTTCCTAAGTTCTGGGGATAGAAAAAACTGTCTCATTTAAGGCCATATGAAATTAATGAAGGGAAAATAGAAAATTTGCTTTTTAATTTCTAACAACATTTTCTTGATGTATTCTGCTGCATACATAATGAACAACAAAAGTCAGAGGCTTTCTGTTATGCAATGGGTGTTGAAGGTCTGAATGCTACACAAATTACAAAAAAAAGAAGTCTCATTGGCTTATTCTAAAAATGAATTAGGCCATTAAGAGAGGAAACAATTTCAGCTGTTTAAATATTTCTCAAAGCAAATGGGACCCTGGAGCTCAGCAGTACTGTAGTATTGTTTCCAAAAGTCTTATTTTCCTCTCTTTAAACATTCTGGACAATTGCTCTGAATATGATGCCAAAATGTAAAACTGAAAAACACAAAGGATATTAGGATTGTCTGAATTACAGATGTCTCTAAAGACTAATGGCATAAAGATGTGTAACAGACTGACCTTAAATGCCTTATTCTCAACCTGTTTAAAGGGCTTGTGTCAGTTTCCTGTATTTTACTTTTTTACTCAGGCTGATTGAAAGTGATGGTAACCTTTCACAGAAATCTTCTAAGAAGTTATTAAAACTGCTTTGTGCACTGAGCCAATCAAATGTGTTACAAATAGATAAGATTCCTAAAGTTTCTGCCAACTACTGTATATAATGTACAGCGTTTGAGAGGAAGGGTGACCAACAGCACACAAGCTAATACCCCAGTGGAATATGGTATCTTGTTGCAACATGTCAGTGTCTTCTCCCAGACATTAAAATTTAAAGAACCATTCACTGGCAGCTGATAAAAAAACAAACCAAAACAACAAAAAACCCCCACCAACAACAGCAAACATTTTTGTTTTTAAAAGGAAAGAGACAGTTTACTTATGAATGCAGTGATGTGCACTGCCAGAAATTTATCACTTTTTTCTCCAACTGGTACATGTTTTAAAGGTATTCCTGACTAGATGCTTCAAAATACCTTTCTGCCTAACAATGACACTATTCAAGGTGAGAAGGCCAAAAAACTCCCCACCCAAACCTCTAGGGGGTAAGAATGGAAAGGAAGCCATACACTGCTTTAGCCTGACTCACTTCAGTAAGACCTTTTTTTGTGATTAGACAGTTCTTTCCCACTAACAGTGCACTGAGCCTGGAACAATGAATGCGGGGCATGCACGATTGAATGCACAGCACAGACAGTTCCAGCTCGAGCTGAAAAAGGACAACATAAGATATGACCCTCTCAAAAGCTGGTCTGAGTCATCTGGAACATGTTGCATAGCTCAGGGACACCCCTCGGTTTCATTCACTCTTACTAACAACTATTCACAGGATGCCTTGCAGTTTCTTCACCACCTCTGTCACATTAGTAAAACTGAGATGAGACTGAAGAGCCAAATACTTTAACACTTTAGGAAAACTTTAAGCTCATGTCTCTTTGGAAAAAATAGCAAAACTGACCAGTATCTTTTTGGATTTGGGCCTCTCTCTCTGTGATTTTTCTTTTGTGTATATATTTTGGGGAAAGGTAGGAGCAGAAGATTATTTGCAGTCAAGTAAGTGGTTTTGGCAGTAAATACTTTATTTGCCTGGGTGTGAAATAGTTCACACAGTTCAAATTGTGACTTCATCCAAATTAAGGTTCATTACTTCAACATAATCTACAGTCTAACATGCAGGTGAGGTTCATCCAGCTCAGGAGATTCAGATCTACTGATTTATCCTAGTATGATAATTAAACTCTACCTCCAGCAGCCAAAGAAACATTCAGCACCACAAGAATTACTTCAGTCAACACAGTTACTTTGACAACAGCCCAAACAAAGATACCTCATCTCTAAGCGAGCAACAGGATCTTCAGTTGTGACTGGCAACCTATTTGTTATCCCAGTCCCACATACAGGATTACAGTTTATAAAGCAGATGCAGAATCACCTCCCACTTTTGGTAATACTTGCAGACTTTGTAATACTAAAGTAGCAGAGTAAGTGATTTAGGGAATAGCAGACAAAATAATTCTATATTCCACACAGTTTCCACCTTTAACAGTAGAAGGACAATACAAACCATAATACCGTCTAATGATGAGAGTGGAAAGCAGCATAATTCATTTACCTTCACTTATGAAGCTATTTGAACATTTAGCTTTATGGCTTATCTCTTAAGAGCCTAGGTTGCAGCCAATGCATCATTAATATACATTTTGGTTGGTGCAATGCTGTTTGGAATATTTCCCTTTTTCTTAGAAAAGTCTAAGCTGTCAGAAGTCTACATTTTCTGCTCTTGATTTTTACTGTAGGAAGCAAAAAAACATGTTAAGGCACCTGAGAAAAGGAAACAACCATACTCAAGTTGAAAACTGTGACTAATGCATTATAAGTTTCTGCAACTCCACCCTCCCTATCCAAAATAATCTAAGCAACCAGAAGCAAACAAACAAAACTTTACGCATTAAGAGGACATCTTCAGGTGGCAGTTTCAATTCATGAAAAAATAAGAAATGCCAAAAATAAATTATTTGTCTAAACTTCATCCACTTTTATATAAAATTTTGTTAGATTTCTACAGGCATGGCAAATGGCCAATCACCATGCCAATTGTGAAGACTTTACTTTCAAAGAAATGAATTTCTGAATAGGGCAAAATCATTCTTCGTTTAGTTCTGAAACTATGTCTTAATTAAGAGTTGAAGAGTTTGACTGAGATTTTAAAAATTAAGGAAAAAATAGAAGAAAAAAATCTGTTTGAACTGATTTCAGTAGAGTCAAAAGTAACTGAGAACATTGCTTATCTAATGGGAAATGCCAGGTGACTAATTACTGTCTACAATACATCAGCCTAAGCTGCAAACTGAACACGGCAAAAGAGAATATTAGAACTTTACTATTATTCTGTTTAGCCCTATTCCTTGACAAAACAAATGAGTCAATTTTTAAAGGGAGAAATGTATAGCTAAAATTTAGTAATTAATTTCTTCTGTATTTTAATACAAAAAAGCTCAGTATATTAAACCTAGTTCCCATGAATTTTGCTTATCTGTTGATATAAAGCAGGAAACAAGCGTTCACCTAATTTTACCTCTCACATTCAATTTAGTTAGATTTTAACTAGCATTATGAAAGCTGTCTTGTATCATGGTGTCTCTCTTTCAGTGTTAAAATTTAGAAAATGCAAATGCATGAGATATAAAATCTGATAAATAAAGAAAAAAATGCACCTAAGTCAATATTGACTATGCCTACCTCAATAATACTTAAAAGGGAAATTCTTAATATTATTTTTGAAAGCAGATATGTTTATAATGACAAATTCTTTGTTTATATGCCCATTTTTACAGCAGTATGAAGCACCCACTGAAATAACTTAGGCAGTGAGTAATACCAGCTACATGACTGTGTTATACCCAATATGCAAACAGTCTAAAACCAAGAAAAATAATTGGGTATTACAATTATACAATAGTTATGAAATCTACATCCATTCCTGCTGTACAGTACTTCTAGTTGCATGGTTTATTCTGGAAAGCAGTTGTTGTCTGTTAAGTCTTTCTAGATAGTCTGCAGAAATGACAAGCAAAGCAAGCAGGGTGATAGCTGTTAAACTTCCCATTTCCTCTTCCAAAGGACAGAGATGCTACAACATGGTTAGGTCGCTCATCTGACTTCCACTGCTACAGTCACAAGTCTCTTCTTATATTTATATTTACTGTCAATGCTGTGATGGAAATCCTAACTTCATGTATAAATGTACCCAGAAGAAAGGCTGCTGTAGTTGAGACAGTACAGTTTTGAAAACAGGCTGTCTTCTTCTCTTTGGGTTTGTGTATTACGTATTTACACATACACATTCCCTCCTACTTCTTATTCAACATATTCATGACACCAATTAATGGGCACTGAAAACTGCAGTCTTCCCGATGGCTAAGTTCTGCTGTGCAGATCATTATCTTGTACCTAAAAATACTAGTGGTTTCAACACTCCATTTTTCTGCCTCTAGATTTCCCCTCCCTTGGGGGCAATAAGATTTTTGTCACCCCCCCCCTCCCCAACCACACACTTTTTAAAGATTCTTCAGCAAATATTATCTCTATGAACCATCCTTGTGACTTATGCTGTTACTTGAACTGTGGTCCCTGTAAGAAAAATTATCCCAGCTGGAATGATGTCAAAGGTTTAGTTAACTAATAAATGCCTCAGGAATTTACTCTGGATGTTGATGAACTTTTCATTAAATCAGAATATACATGGAGAGCTTTCCTGCTTCAGACAAAACACGCTCAGGACATTCTTCCCCTAGAGACTTGGACACTGTAAACAAAAATCTTATTCTTCAGTTGTAAAGTTACTTATAAGAAATATATTCCGACATTAAGAATTTCCTGGTACTTGTCTGGAAAACTATTCCCTTCTTCGTTATATGAAGTCAGAAAAAGCCTGACAGCAATTTAATCAAAACATGCAAATGAGGTCAACTTTCTTGAAGGGTTGTAGGATTTCCCCAGAGAAATTTACAGAATGTCCTGGCACAGAGGTATTTTCTTAAGTCACTAACTTTGTTTTCCATGGTTCTATACCATTTTATGAGGCCTCCTTGTCGGTTTGCGCTCTCAGTTGGGCACCAATGCCCCAGTTGGGGAGACACTTCATTGTTAATTTAATTCTGAACACATGAAAGGATGATGAACTTCAGGAAGCAATGAAATTACAGCATCTTACATTTCGTCTTCCAAAGTAATAATAATCTGACCAATTTATTCCATATTCAAACTTAAGTTAACTGTTTTTCCCCACTACTGATTACACTCTTTCCTTTATTGCAGTCCACATAGAAACTGACTTCGCATGCAGATTGAGATAAGAATAAAACTAAAGCCTCCCTTTTTTCTTGACTCCATTCCTTCTCTTAGCTCTTCATACTATCTCTTTCCAAGACAATTGCTGAGACTGATGAGCTGAAGAAGCTGTTAAGATCCAAATGTGTGCAATGGGTGTTAAGGCATTTTTATAGAAGCCAGATGAACTTGGCTGAGAATTAGAATGAGCATTCAGGAAACCCTGCCTAACAACCAGAGGAGAGGATTCTATTAATACAAGTAAACACCATCAGCATCCTGCCTTTGCAATACTTTATACCAGTGATACGTCAATGCGAAAGATGAAGAATACATCAGGTTCTCTTCAGCACTGGAAAAACAGACAATTCCATGAGTTATGCAGAAAAGCCTGCATATAATGTCAAATCACCATATTTTGGTTTCCCACAGTTTGGCAAAACACATTAACATATTACAGTCTTCCTGTAACTCACATTTATGCTAAACTATCTGATGAACTTCTAATTTTCTCTTATTATATACAGCTTCCTGCTATCGTGTCTCTATTGAAAGATTGTAATGAGGAACTCTGGCACCCAGCAACCTGTACAAAACCACACATACGCATCTTTCTACAAATAGAACATATTGTACTTAGCAGTACCACAGAACTTCGTCTCTCTGAGCAAGAAAAGCACTGAAAGGACTTCAGCATAAACAGAACAAAAATACCATCCCAAACGACTGATGCATGGGGGTGAGATTTTGAGAAATGCATATAAGACAGCAAAGTACCACAATTTCTATGCAATAATGAGTGGCTGAACACTGGAACATAGCAGACAAATTGCAACATACCCTTTTGGAAAAGAAAGGCAATGCTCACAGCTCAGGATACAAGACTGGCATCTAAAAGGCCCTAGTCCGGTGACTGATTTACACAAAGTGCAATGGCAGTCCTGAGGCAGCCTGAGAGGGCTCTAACGCAGAACAGCTAGTCACCGCTGGTCCAGGAATTCCCCCAAATGTTACAAATCCAGTTCTAACCTCTGATCTTACTGAAGCAGGGCTGGCTTTGAACTTGAATGGCCTTGGCAACCAGATAATGAACTCTTAAAAAAGAATCCATCCTGCATCCAGATGAAACAGAGATTTTTGTAAGTTACTCACAGGTAAACAGCCTCCGACCCATCCTCTCATGCCAAACAGCTGGAGAGTTTCAGAGAGTGGGAAAACCATTCTCTTCCTGTACTTAGACACTGCCCAAATCTGGCAAAATGTCTAGAAAGGCAGGGCTATTCCTGCAAACTTAGGTGGATTTTTTTTCACATATACCTTTGCACACAATCAACATCAACAACTACATCAACAAATACTTAGAACATGCATCTCATACACCAAAGCAAAATTAAGGCAAAGCTCAGTTAAGTATGTACTAAAAAAAGTTGCTGGATACTCTACTGATATATTAATGTGCCTAAAATGTTAAATTTGAAACTTTCATGTACCACTACAGTTAAAAAAAATAGTTCTTAAAATTATACCTGTATAAAAATCATCTCTGTAAAAACTACCTAATTAAGGCTTTTCTGTAATTATTTTTATTTTATCAGATATTCTCTTAACTGAATAATTGAAATCTGAATAATCAGTGAGAAAATAGAGTGGCACAGATCCTATTTGATTATCTTCAGAAAAAAAATAACAAATAGTGATTTTAAGCATTTTTAAGGACTTCTGTTCACTAACCATAGCTCAGCAAATTAGTAATTATTTCCTAGAGTAGCCTGTATACTATATTTACACATTTATTTTCTTACAAATTTGCATTGTTTACCTATTCTTAAGGATGTTCCCATAGTTCTTACACAAAGTATAAACCCCTGTCTCCCCCTTGATTCACACACAAATCTTAAGAAGCAGAATTTATCTCAGCAAACCAATCTGTAATGATCCTGATGCCTAAGCACTTACAAAGCAGAAGCAAAACATTCAAAACCGTACAACTCAAATAGTGCCTGACAGGTAGAAATAACAGCAGAATACTGATCATGACATCATGACTACCTCGAGATCTGTTTAATTCCCCCCGCCCCATAACCTCTCAGGAGGAAACCTGGGAAAGAAATTCCCTCTAGACTTATATTATGAGGCTGAGTAGTGCAAACTGCCAGCTACAGTGGTGCAAAGTACAGTCCAAATTAGGGGGGACACTGGTACATTAGCTCTACCTACTCTGATTTGGACACTATCAGCATGCTGCTGTTCTAAACCCTGAACCAGCTACATGTTCCAGAACAGTCTTTTTGCAGAATTATATTTAAAGGAGAAAAAGAAATTGGCTTCTATTTTTAGCAGCTCTTGATACTAAACCTCATTTGACAAAAATGCCAAAGGGACAGTTAACAGGGAGTTTGATTTTTCTGTCTCCCTTACTCCTGCTCCCCATTGAGAAGGGTGTAATTTTTCCAAAACTGGCTGATACTTTCCTGTCTTGGAGATAATAACTTTTAACAACATGCTAACATTTTTTCTGCACGTTACACTGTGAGCACAGGCATTCTCTTCAGTTATATGCAAGTCGTTTAACCCTTGCAATGCTTTTGATACACACAGATCAACCAGCATTCATTATAGATTAATTTATTACAACCGGCAATTCTGTTCTGAGGCTTTACTATATCATCATCCTTGCTTTATGACGGAAAAACTGAGGCATCAAGTGATTAAGTGACTCCCCAATACCAGACAATGTGCCAGTGGCTAAGCAAGTACCAACACCCATGAATCTGGAAGTACAGGCTCTCACACATCATTCCACTCTCTCAAACAATGCCACAGTTTCTGGCCTCAAAAAACCAGAATAACTTAATGCATCTCCATGGAGTCTGATTTACATCATAAGTACAAATCAGAATCAGACACAAAATATTTAATTAGATTTTGGATGGGGATTTTCAACCCACAGTGATTTGGTACAACTTAGTCATTCATTCATTACAAGAACGAATAATACTGACTAGTTAGTAATAATACAGTTTAGAGGTAGCTGGGATGACAGCCGGGAGCAGGGGGGGGTGAGGGAGGGAGGGGTTATTGTTTGATTCCTATATAATTCTGCTTTTTGACTTGAGTCATGCTGGTGTGAGTAAAAACAGAACCAAGCCCAAGCTAGAAAACCCAAAGGCAAGGGGCCCATTACTACAAGATGTGGGCTCCCTAGTTTCATCCTGTAAAGCAGTTTTGCAAAACATTTATGAACAACCCCACTGAATTTAAGGAAGTACTCACATGATTAGGTTTAAGAACTGAAGATGGAGTGGTGCTTATTGCTTTAAGTGTACTGTTCTCTACCTTAAGAGCACTCTCACAATCCTCAATTTATAATATAAAACCACAAATAAGCTTAAAAAAAAAACAACAAAGTTGTGCAGAGGCTACAACTGCAGTGGCCTTTCTGCATCTCCAGATGCAGACTAATAAATTTCAGCCAGTTAAAGTAAATAGCCACAAAAGCAAAATATGTTTGATGCTGAATATATTGAATTATGAATTTCAATTATGATAAAAAAAATTAAGTTCAATCAATTATCCCACTAGAAGAATAACTTTTCTGAGTGTCAAATTGCATTAAGATTAAATAATAATTTTAAGAAGTCTAGTTAAAGAAACAGTTACTAAAAAACCCCCCCAAACATATAGGTCAAATTTAGCAAACTGTCATAGTCTGAAAAGTCTGAAATGTATCTTTGAGTTTATGGAAGAGGTTTCAAATTATTCTACTACCTTGAGAATGAAGCCCAGGATGTCAAACACACAGGGCTGAATCCTGCAGTTACTATTTAATTAATAAATTACTAAGTAGATTAAGAGCCAAAACATGTAAAAAGAACAAGGGATAGAAAGAGAGAAGTAGCCTCACTCATTCTCATTATGTGCTAGAGAAGATATCCAAATAGTGCGGCTGGAAGTGTATTCCATTCCCTAGGGCTGGTTCTCATAGGACATAGGACACTAGATTCCTTTAGAATTTCATGTACTTCTCAGCAGCCAAATGAACAAACAGGTCAAAGAATTCCTTGTTCACTTCCACAATCTAGTCATCCCTCTGGAACCAGTTACACATTTTCATCAGAAGCTCTGAGTAAGCAAGAAAACTTCTCCAAAGATTTAGAAAAATTGTCCAAGACATAGGCATCAAGCTAACCATGAGGACAGAAAGTGAGCATATTTTATTCTTGCTAGATGGCAGAGTTGCCACTGCAACATGTTCTGCCTGTGAGTAGCCCACAGTCCTGGCAGGGTTAACCATGCCAGACTCCCTCTTCAGAGTGGGCTACTGCGCATTATCAAGACAGACATTTTAGAAGGTATTTCTACCGCATTGAATTAAAAACAGAGAGGTTGTCTTTCCGCTTTTCAGACACTTTCTTAAATGTGTAACATATTGTTCCATTTTAAAATGATTACTTGTTTTCAACTGATTAATATTTGTATCCATAGTGTCAGGTAGTGAACAAACATAAAACAAAAAAAATGCAATTCATCACCTAAGATGAAACTGTAAAATATGAGATCACATATGTCAGAACACAATCCAATCTGTGTAATAAGTATAATTAAACAGAATTCTTAAAGGGGGGAGGAAGAGGTGTTGTTTTTAACTTTACATTTATTTCATTACAGTTTCTAAGTCCAAAGATAAATATCTTCATGGTGTCATACAATGCAAACAGACAAACAACCCCCCCCCCCCAAAACACAACCCACCCAGCCAGAACTTGCAATACTGCCAAAAACTCAAAGAAAGCCAAAGAAGGATTAACACCCAAAAATAATAGGAGACGGAAGAGGCTTACCAAAAGTGGAGTGATTCATTACTGATCTTAGTCTTTGCAGATAGTAAAGGAAAAATTTGCTAATTTGTCTTTCTCTATGGCACTGCAAAGCCCATTCAAGCTTTGACAGAGTTTACTCTATTCGTTCTTTCTCCACCTCACACAGGTATTTGAGTTTGGTTCCTAGCGCTGTGTAACTGTACCATAGTACTAAAAAAGCCTAACAACCCAATGTTGGTGATTTTGTGTTTGAAAAGCAGCCCAGGATCACAAGCCAAAAACTACGAAGAGGAAAAATGAGAGACAAGAAGAAATGAAGCTTATTCTCTCAAGTATATGTATATAATGAGAAATAGCCAGCAGCTTTTATGAGTTTGCTTCTGCCTTAAACACGAAGGGACTTTAAGAGCTGCCGGTAGTTTAAAGAACACCAGGAGACAGATAGGTGAAAGGCATTTATGCTTCCTCTCTGGCAAGGAAACAGAGAGGAAAACTCATCAATTCCTGTACTACCTCCAGATATTTGCTGCCAAGATAGGAGGCAGAAGGTTGGCATTGTTAGTTTCAGCTGGGAAAAACAGAGATGGGTTAGGACTGCTAGTGAAATTTTAATGCTATTTTAGCACATGGTAAGTTTCTTATTCTTATATCATTACAGAAAAGGATCTGAAAATGTAAATCTGAGGCTACGAAATCCAGAACACATTTAGAAATCATAATTTTTTTAAACACATGCATGAGTAAGATGTAGTCTTTCCTATTTCCCTTAAAAAGTCTTCAGCAAGCATACAACAGTCATCAAAACTTGCCATGGGACCAAAGGCTAATAGAAACAGACGCTTGGGACTACACTCCACACAACATGGCCTTTCAGCATTTGAGCTCTACCTTAATTCAGATTCCTTGTTTGTCATCCTAACCATTAAAAGTATTTCTAAACAGACTTGTGCAAGTACTGAATTAGTATTTTGGGTCTTTCAATTTATCCTCAGTCCACAGATCCTAGTCACAGCCTTTGTAGTATTGGCATCTTTGAAATGAAATGCTGTCAACTTTCTTTTTTCACCATGACAGAGAGAAAAACCTGTTGTGGTAAAATAAGGATTGACCAAAAGACTTCATTCAGTTCTGTAAACAAATTTTAGAAACGAAAAAGACTTTCAAGATTAAAATAGAATTCTTACTCATTTTCAGACATATGCCTGATCTGGTTAGAACTGGCAAGAAATACTGCAAAACTCCTAAGACAAATTACTTGCATTGCAATTGTGTGATCCCTTGCCAATCAGAACATTTGAGCATTCTTGCATCTTCCGGTTTTTACATAGCAGAAGAAAAAAACAGAAGAGCACAACCGAGTTCTCATAACTGTTTTTAAACTAGAAACAGACAATCACTACCAAGATGTCAACACTGTATTAGCCTGAAGTCAACTCCAGAAGTGGAATTAAATAAGACTAATGGCAATGAAATTTTAGCTCAGGATTCTCATTAATATTTTTTCTTGTTTTCTTGTTATGGGTTTACTGTATTTTGCTAGTATGCACATCTGTCCAAGAAAGAGGGTAAATTTCATAGCTTATTTAACATTTCTAATGAGCATAAACATTAAAAAAAACAAGTACCACATCTGTACCTCAAAAAAGAAGGGGAAACTTTCACTAACTTTTGAATTACCATTATTAGAAAAATTGGGGTCACCTGATATGAACATGCTAATGCAACTTACATCCTTAAAGATTTTTCCCCATAAGTGCATAAATTAACTGTCATTCAATACACATTTTAACAACTTTAAAATAGCCAATGAATTAGGAGAATACAGATGGGATAGGTATTTTTCATGTATGATTTTGCATGCAGAACATATAACATCAAAACAATGTTCATAAAGTTATCGCCATCTGATAAGTACTAGTTGGCATGAAGACAAGGGCTTCAGTCTCAGAGCAATTATTGTAAAAAAGTGGTCCCACTATATAAGGATTTATGACAAACATCTCTCACACAACTCTCTCATTCTTCTTTTTTTTTCTTTTTTTTCTTTCTATTCAAGCAGCCTTCTAATTTTAATTAAGAGAGCAAGACTTTCCTGGTTTTCGCATGGGATGGGCAGAGGTAGGTCATTGATTTCTACGTCATCCTGAGGCTTCCTAAATAATCTTTGAGCCATACTTCCCTGCCCTCAGACTGGGGCAATAATATTGTCTTTTCCAAGCTGTCTAGCAGGTTCAGATGAAAATTTCTATAAAACAGAAACTCTCTTGCATGTATGCCTCTAGTGCTCACCACACTAAAAGCTTGATCTTGACATATAAATAACAAAGGCAGGATAGGTTAGATGGAAGTAAAATTACTCTACAACTCAAAAGCAGGCTCTTTTGTGAAATAATATATGTTCTGAGAAAGTTTTTAAGGCACAGTTAATAATCCAACTCCTGTTGACTGCCATTAAGATGCCCATACCCTCAAAGCGATTGTGAGGAAGAATGTGAGAAATGCGAGTGAAGGCATTCTGTGAGACTGAATAGTTGGGGGGGCGGGGAGCAAAGGTGGAGTATATTTGGAAAGCTCCAGGTCTTAAATCTTACTTTACTACTGACTTGTTTGTGTGGGAGGAGACAAGTTACATTTTCTTCAAATGTTAAATCCTTACCTCGCAAAACCTCTTGGTGGTGTTGTGAGGATTAACACAGGCCCTAACAGTACTCTGAAAATGAATGAACAGACTTTGCTCTATCTGCAGGGATACAGCTTCAGTGACTTTTAAGCAGGGCTAGCTCGATGGGCCTACCAGAAGGCTTTTGCAAACTGAAACAACTACACACAACTGTGAGGATTATCCGGATCTGGGAAGAAACAGTAGCATTTCAGATTCCAAACAAGTTTTCTGAATTTTCTGAGCTTGTTGTGCATTTTGCCACCATTTAATCTCCATTTTCTCCTGAGCAATTGGTGACTAGAATGTCAGCATCATTTCCTGCATACAGACAACACTATAGGCAAAGTGAGGGGTTTAGGTTTCCACTTTTTTACGCTTAGGCTGAAGTGGCATGGGCTAAAATACATACGAACGGGCACTATCACAAGATGCTTCAAACTCTTAGCTAGTCAGATTACTAAACCAAAGGATATGCATTCCTCTGACAAAACCAAAAGAATACTTAAAATTGGGTTTAAAATGCTTATTATGTAAATTAATTACTAGGAATGTCAACTTCTACTTTCTCTATCTCTATTTATTTATTTATTTTGCCTTTGAGGAAATTTCAAAAAGTGTGACAACAGATTTTTCAGCTACTGAATTCGAATACAGGAACAAAAAGTAAAGCTCCTTTTCTTGCTCTTTGGTATGAGGCCTTAAAACCACAAACCAAGTGTCATTAATCATAATGAAACTGATAACAACATAGTGAGATAAACATTTTTTGACAAACATCCTTGGAAAACTTGACCGTTTCAGCCAGACTTCCAACACAATATTGGCATCAGCTAATTTCCAAGTAGTGGAAAAGAGAAGGGTTCCCACTCGCCCTACTCCCCACAAGTATCTTCCAAAGCAAGGAAAACAGAGCACCACTTACAGTCAAATACTGTTCTGCAGCACTCCATAGGACTGACTGTAGGACTCTTAACACTGATAAGATCAATGAGCTGCATCTGTATCATGTGATAATGTGGTAAAACCAAGCACCCTGACAAAACTCTTTTTAAACCTAACCACACTTGCATTTAAAATAAGATTGTTTAAAACTTGTTCTTGCTACAGTTAAAATACACATGTAGCTATGATTGATAACTTTTAGACAAAGCATGATTCTCTCTGATAAAGTATCTAACTAACATTTTCTGAAACTATTTGCAGCTGAAAGGCTGGCCAGATAGCATTTAAGTGTAATTGCAGGAACCAGGCAGGCTGAGAAAACAGCCAAGCAACATTTTTACTATAATCACCTGTGGACAGTGAGAACACAGCTAAAACAAACCATCAGTTAAAAACTTCCCTAATACTTTGTCAATATCATAAAATGTCAGTTTAGATCACTGTTTGTTTTTTGCCTGAAATGACCTTAAATGTTATAATCCTCAGCTTCAAGCAAAAGGCCAGATTTTCAGATGCATTATAATGTGATCTACCCGTGCGTTTTGGAAAATTTAACCAAAATTGTGTCTGTGCCACCTTCTGGCTGCTAAGCACTTTGGAAAATCTGGATGGAGTTTTTTGTTTGTCAGTATTTCAGCCTGAGCTGAGCTTTTTTGTGAATCAGTTTGCAATGATAACACAACAGATAATGGGAGGGAAATAAATACTAATCAGGTACCAAGGTTTTAAAACATTCATCCATTCCAATACATCTCTTCCCCCACCCCCCGAAACAAAACAAAACTCACATAGATATAAAGGCCCCAGGGCTCTGTAATAAAAGCTGCCATCCACAACCAACTTGAACCGCACAGCATCACAGCTATACTGAAAGGATCATTAGTGCTCTACGTATAGCTGTAAATAGTGTGTACAAGTGCAAGGAAACATTCAGGGGCTAGAAAACTGCACATGAACTATATAATTTAAGAGTAGAAGGAGAAGAGACACATATATTTAAACTGAAAGAGACTTACAAAAGGACTGAAGAAATCTTAACTAGATGTGGTTTAGATTAGAGTCTGGAAATGAGGGAAAGGATTTATGATTTGATTTGACCAAAGCTCACTGTGCTTATGATGTAAAACTGCCATAATCTGTTCCAGCTCAATTTAGACCATAAGTAGTGGAAATATGTTTAGTTACTTTCATGTTATTCAATTTAGGTTGAAAGAGCTGAAGAATGACTAATATTGTGAGATTTCTATTACATCTATTCCCGAATGAGTCCAGACCTGCTTGAGAAACTTTTGCCCAGATAGCACTGCTGGTTAGAGGTGTGATTTTTTTCTTTTATTTTGCAACGGAACTATACCAGCAAAAACTGTAGTATAGAGGCAGTTATACCATCATGAGCATTTTTGCTTGTGTAGCTTACTGTTTTCAGGGAACTGATATAGGCTGCATCATCAAAAGCACTTTTTTACAGTGTAAGTGGTCTTTATCCCAGATAGGTTTGCTGGTAAAACTATGCCAGCAAACAATCTGTAGCACAGTTCAGGATTCAGTAATATGTGTTTGCCATAGACATTTATAGCATGGCTGTACAAAAACTAAGGGAGCAATCAGACCCATAGGTTGCCTGATTACAGAGACAGTGTAAAATTTTCATCAGGTTACAAATGAATCAGGGAATGACAGAGCTGGAATGGCAAACCCTAATTTAATCAAACTTGTAGTGTTAACTAGCTCTAGTATTTGATAAAGGTATTCTTCTTTAAGTTAAACTATTCTCTTTATGTATTTCTATGAAACTGAACAATAAAGCCCCATGTAAACTTCATAACAATAGGCAAAGAAGGGAGAGACTGCTTTCTCGGGACCAGAAAGATTCTTTTGAGCAGCTGTTATATTCTGCTGCAATATGAAGTTCTGTAGCCATGTTCCAGACTGGTACAGAATGAAGAAGTGGTATGAACAAAGGCAATAACATATTGCTACTGTCACATTACTTGTTAAACTAGTAGAACTTTATGATGTGGATGAAGCTTCCCTGGAAACTTGGCTAACTGAATCACCAGCAACACCACCACATAATCCCTGCAATGGCTACATGACAAATCACATAAAAAAAGAGGTTGGACTTAAGCAGTTGAAAATAAAAGTGCATTTCTGTCTCAATGGAAAGTCATCTCCTAGGACCAGGCCTGCCTTCAGTGTTGCAGGAAAGGGTTTATTAAAGTCAAACTTTCTTTTGACATGTAGTTGCTGTAATAATAAACACCTGAATCTTCACCAAAAAATAATAAACAAGAAAGAGAAGGTGCACGACAGCCTCAGGTAATAAGGAAACTATCTAATGTATAATATGCAAATGTACAAAGACTGCCTGAAAGCCAGTTATGTGCAGAATTATTTTTTGTTACACATTTCTAAATTCAAGTTGCTTAATTCTCAGAAAGGGGTTGAGGATTCTAATCAATTTGGATTAAGAACTCTCTTCCATGCTCTTGAAAAAAAAAAGAACAACTTCTCTCTATCCTAACCAGAACCTTCTTATAAGGCAGAAATAAACAGGGTTTTTTCAATCAAAACTCTGTGCGTTCATTTGTGACCCTTAAATGAGTACGGGATTCTGTGAGTCTCTATAGTGCAGTAGAACACATCGTGTTAATGAAGACTAGTGAAAGCACTCAGGCTCATATAAACACCATCACATTCTGCTAGAGGGCTGTTTTGCAAAAATGTTTTGCGGAAATAAGTACCAGGCAAACTGAGGTATGGAGTTTGTAATGCTTTCATTAGCAGTCTTCAGGTGTTAAACTGATCTAACTTCAGTTATGTAGGGAATTCTAGAATATGATATACTGACTTATTTGAGGTATCTACCACTGGAAGAGATGAATTATGGTCTAAAAGTGCCTACTTGTTTGTGCTGACTACAAAGGAGCTTTGTACTAGTAGTTCAAATGTAAATGTCTTCCATGTTGGCACCTAAAGGTCTGTGACATGAATCCCACAGACTGCCTGCTCCATATTTTTACAGCTCTCACATCAGCCCCACTTCTGTTGTGGCTGAGATTCACAGGTTACCATACAGATGCATTATAAAAGGTACTTCCTTCTGCCATTCCTCTCCAATGGGCCTCTACTTAGGCAGGCCCATGCTGCTGGGCAGAGCACCACAGGCCTAGAGAGAGAGCAAGTGCAGAACGACAATCTGCTACAGGCACACATGAGCACTAGAATCAGCTACTCACATCATTCTGCCATTTGGCTGAGGAAAGCAATAGAATGGAAGAAACATTATTGAACTCTGTAGAAAATTCGTGGGTTAGTACCTGGTACAATTTCAGAAGTTCTCATCTTCAGGAATATTTTCAGATTATCCTGTGACTGAATAAACTGGTATGAACATCTAGGAAATAGCTGTCATTATAAATTACTCAGAAAACTGAAAAGTCAGCAAAGGTAACAGAGAAGCAGAGACACAGGATAGCACGTGATGATCTAGTAACACTAAAATGGTTCTTAGCAAGTGGGGCAGTTGACCTTTCAGCAGAAGATAGGAATACTATATGTTTGGTTAGCTAGGTTACTATGAGGAATGATCAAAAAAGTAGATTTAATTTGAAAATATTAGATTTTCTATTGTACTATAAAGTGACAGGATAAGCTAGTCTGGTATAACCTCATAGTGGTTTGCATCAGATGCCTCAGAGGAAACTAACTTCCTTCCTCCAGCCATACTACACATGGTCAGATTTGCAATTCCATGTCATATATCAACTCTGGCTTTCTTACAGACTTCAGATGGTGATTACTTATACTGTGAAGCATGAAGGCATTTTTAAAAATCAGCAAGTTCTTATTCATTATTTTTCTCACTATATATATCTCTATATATGAGCCTGAAACTGATCAACAGAATGAATTCTGCCCTGATTTGGGGTGGGGGGATTGGGAAGTGTTGTGGCAGAATAACAAGGGTTGATGAGTACTGGAAATGGATAATCTGTGGGTTTAAAAATTGAAAGTGCAACAAAATCCAGAAAGCATTAGAAAAGGCTAAAACCCCAGAGTCAAAAGCAAAATAGAGTCTGAATGGAGAACCTATCTGATAAATATAAAAATATACACATATCAGATTATATTGGATATTATATATTAATCACATACTATTACATTATAAATATATAAAACAAATATATATGATAAATATTAAAAAATATAAACTCAATCCTCACTTCATTTGAGCCTCCAATCAAGAAAAAATAAAAGTCACACAACAAGCAGTGCCAATTTGTTATAGTCACCACTGACGATTAAGCAAAGCATTTATTTCTCTACATCTACAACAAAGGCAGATATACAGGTCTGCACCAGTCTTGGTAGCCAGCTCATTTATAACATTAGTGTTGTTGGACATTCTCATATTACTAACACAGTAACTGAAGTTGGGAGTGAAACTGATTCACCAAGTATACTCTTTCAATTAGGAAAAGCAAACAAACAAGGCAGAGAATAAAAATCATGTCACCCAGAATGAACAACTACCACCCACTTTAGACCGAAAGGTCACTACACCACAACCTTGGCCATTATCTTCAGCTTTAAAGGTCAGGTGCTTTCAGTGAAGGTCAGAAGTGTTTGTAGATCTGACACCTAAAATTGCCATGGCGCTTTCAATGCAAGATCAGTAATTTTAAGATATGGCATGACCCCAAACTTCTCACGTAGGTTTCCTTGGTTTCCATACAGCAAAGTCACATGATACAAAACGAGACATTTTTACACTCTACAAAATACCACCGGTCTAATGGGGTAAGTTACAACCAGCTACACAATTTCCCCATAAAATCTACACAAGGTGCTCAGTAAGAAAATAATGAATAAAAACAAACCTATAATCAGGTATGAAGTAACTAGCAGAAAAGGGAATCCAATAAGACAATTACGGTCACTAACCATTCATTTCCTTGACTGTTAGTGTTGAGCTGGCATATTTGTGGCAGTATGCTATGATCTGCAGTTGCTTCTGCAGTATTTCAGTTTCAGGAAATGAATATGTGGTTTTAATGTGAATCCATCTGCTGGACTCTGGTTCCCTGCTACGGTAAGCTTCAACACTCCCCCTTCTACAAAGCCCTAACGAGAATCAAGCATACCATGTGTAGGATTGAGTTACGTGTTACAAGTATAGAATGGCAATGAATTTAAATGGAGAAGGTAGAACTTAGAGATAGTCTGCGGTGTCCACAATTATACTAGCTTTCTTGCTTTAACGCATGATCAAAAACCTGAAACCATGGTGATTCACAAACCTGAATGAAGTAAGAGTTGATCTTTAATGATTCTGAGCTGATTTACAGAAAACATGCAAAGCTTTTTAGTCTTGCATACACAACGCTAAGGGCTTGAAGTACATCAGAATTTTGGAGTTAATCTGAGTCCCAAATAAATAACTAAACCCATGGAAAGCTAATCTGAGACACGATTTCCACACTGCCCTGAGAACTAGAAATCAGTGGTTTTTGCTGAGCGTAAGCTAGCAGCACTCTGAAAGCAGACAGATTTTTAACTGTCACACACCCCCACATTTCTGCTTTGCATGCACGATATCCATATGTAATAGATGTAAGTAATCTCAATAACAATCTTGACCTCACACATGGAAGCACCCACATACTTCTCACACCCACAAACACTTTCTCCCAAAAGTAATTCATGGAATCCTTAACAATATTATTAAAAAAATGTGTAATCACTAAATGCATAACGCAAAATTAGTGATGTGGGGAGCAGTAACTTTTGAAGTGAAATGTTAAAGGAGCACAGTCTGATAGTCTCTTGAATAACCAAATAAAAAAAGTATTATATTTTGACAAAGACAGACAAAAATTAACATTGAACAAAGATATAAAGGATTCATACAGTACTGGTTACTTGTTTCTTCCATTGCATGTGGCAGCATATCATTCAGTGGTATGTTGCTGGTTACTGTTGTTTTAAATAGTAATAGAACACAGTAGGATTTTTGATAGATGCAACAGTTCCACACCAGTTTTTAACTGTGTGCTTATATTCCCTTCAGGTTCAGCAAAGGACATGAATAAGCAAACAGGGAACAAGAGTTGCATCAGGTATTACTGTAAATGTAAAACAGATCCCTCCTCAGAAGCACACTGAAAACAAGCAGTTTACTGTGCTCCAAACTGCAGCCCCCAAGGGACCACATTCTATTTTACTGGAGCAGAACTACTAGAAATAGGCTCCATGCTCTGTGACTTATGATATCCACAGGGGTTGTGTACTTGATGCACTTCTACCTACTGGTTGGCCATGATAATAATGGTGCCTGTACTGAAAAAATATTCTTGCGAGATGTGTATGCATTCCATACTTGCAGTAGAAACACAATAAGCACAACAATGATTGTTCTATGTATTGCTCTGGCAAGATATTTGCACTGAAGATCAGAAATGTTGGTCTTATACCCAAGGAAGGAAAGCGATTTCTCAAACCAAACCAGAACTGAAAACACTCATTCTACTGATGGTCTAGCAATGAACTGACATCTAGGCTACTAATATATTTCCAGGTCTCTCTTTTTCCCTGTGGTGTATGTGGATGGTATGTTGAAGACTTAATTTCATGTAGATTCAGTTTACTCTATGGTGTAATAGAAAGATTTAAGGAACTCTTTATTAAGTTCATACACACAGCAATGCCCAGAGGTGCCCTCTACTTTTTGCCCCCACAAAGGAGCTTGTCTTCTTCTGCACCATTCCCATTCCCTTTATGTCGTGCATGGAAAATCTGCATAAGACTCTGCTTCTATAAAAAGTAGCTTAAAACCAAACAACCATCACTATTTCACACAATAGATTACAACTGTATTTCTTCCTTCATAAAGAGTAGGTTACACAGAAAACACACTATTACATAAAAAGCCACTATGGACTGAAATATTTTACCCTGTCAGTGTAAGAAGAAAACTATTTCTGAAGATCTTTTCACACTACTATATCCAGACTCATTCTGCACAGAATATTGTTGTCTTCAGTGCAGTGGTCTTTCTGAGCTAGATCACTGCTGTAAACAGTTAAGTTTTATGGCTGTCTGGAACTCATCTGTTGAGCCAACAGACTGTAATGAGAATGTCTGGTGAAATCTGAGAGACACCTGTTTTTCACATTCCTCTCTGTTTCCTCAAGCAAGTTGTATCAAAGGAAAACAACAACACTTTATGAACTCCTGCTTCTCCTTTCATGTAGTATTAGGAGATAAAGAAGAGCTCCTACAAAGCCAACTGTCACTGCACAGGCTCAGTAACTGTATTTAACACATGCATTTATATTTTTATCACAAAAAAAGGCTGCAAATGAAAGTTCAGAAAATTTAAGAGGTTACAGGCAGACTATTACCAGAAAATCTCACAGTCATAGGAAAATAAAACCAAATACACATTTTAATTATTCACCTTTTTTCTCCAGTTTCTCCATGCAAAAATGTTCAGCCATTCAGAACAATCAACTCCAACAATCTGAACACCAAAATAGCATATGCATATCTGTACATTTTACATATATGTATCATGTATGAACATGTTACAAAGATGTCCACATAAAGCAGAATGTATCAGCTCTCAAAGGTCACTCAGCAATATTTTAATGAGTCTTTCCATCACTTCCCATTATGTTATTGTACCTGGGAAACAGTAACAGGTTACTAAATGCATTGCGTGCACAGGCAATGCACTTTTTCTGTTTATCCAAGCTGATGTGTGATATGAAGAGCAATTGCGGAGAGCATCAAATATCAAGCTAAAAGTATTTTCATACTCAAGATGACTGTATCAATCTACTTATATAAAGAAATTTGATATAGCATTTAGGATGTAATAAATACAAAGGGACAAGTGTGTCTCTTTATTATTTAATGACTTAACTCTTTGGTTTATTTTTGCAAACAAATTAGAGGCAGGGAAAAAAAAAAAAAAAGATCACCAGACAGTGTGGTTCCTCAGATCCTTAAAGGGTCACAACTATGTTCAGACCTGCCACACCAGCACACGGGACCAATTAATATATTCTAAGTCAGGTTGTCTTGTTTCCCAGTTTGCCGAAATTGATAGCACTTATCATTAGACTTGAATGACTAGTACACAGGATTCAGTACAAAACTAGTCACAAGTCCTTGGTGGTGTTTCTTTTGCTTTCACTTACTGTGTATTTCTGATACAGTGTTAGTAACAACCAAGTTCATTGTTGAGAAGGTTCTTTGTTGAAATAGTACCTAGCTTTTTAGAAAAAAGAAAAAAAATTGTACTAGACCTGAACTCACGTATTATAACTCTTTTGGCATGCTTTTCACTTCTGAAGACTGACTTCAGCACAAGCTGAAGCCATTTCAAAGTGCCTTCAACCACATATCTCAACACATGTACACTCAATAGGAACGATTTTCATGAAAGAACTTCCAAAGCTTCTAAGCAATCTATTTTATTCAGTAATAACCTGAGTTCCCCTCACAGTTTATCCACTTGGTACACTTGCCTTGTAAACTCGGCATGCCTCCTATTATTCCTTAATTAGAATCCTCTGGAATATTTTCATCACACACACAAAATAACGGTGCCTGAAACAAGTGGTGATAACATTATGTTCAGATTGTTTATAGCATTACAAGAAATGCACAGCAGGATTTGGCTTTTGTCCAGATGCATTTAACTGTGCAGAGTCCTCAGCTACTTGTTGGCTTTTGTTTCTGTCCTGTCTTTCACCCATAGAAAGGAGTGGATGAAAATATTTTGCACCATGAAGCTTTACTGATCGTGTTTAATTATTTACACTTTGGCTTGAAACAGAGGGTTCAAACACACAAACAGATCCTTGCACATCAGCTGCTCTGAAGAAACTATCTTTGAGCATGCTCACAACCTGTAGCAAACATGACATTTTTAGGAGTTTTTTTTTTTTTTAAACAGAAAAGACTAAAACAAATTTGATTTTTCTTCCAGGTGAGCTGTAGACACTTACAGCATTAATTGAAGGCCACAGCACTTCAGAGCAGTTCATGTCTGTAGTTCAGGTTTCTCCACTGAAAATGCCGAGAGGATACTTTCTCTAACCTTGAGCAACCTTAATCCGCTACAGGTGTTGAAAAAAGACTAGCATTCCTTCTAAATCCTGCACACATGGTAACTTAAAGTTAAAGTGAAATCATGGCTAATCAGCAAAAACAGGTGCCAGGGTAAAAATTTGGAGCCTTATTAGGATCGTGCTCTTATGTCAGTTTCTATCCATGTCACATGTTGGTCAATATTCTGCTACAATATTTTCAAAGACAAGGAAATAAGCCTAGCTTTCAGTTCTAACAAGCAGTTTACTCTGTGTCTCAGTATCTACATACATACAATACTGTATTTGCTTTGTACCATTGCTATTTATTTCTAACAGAAACAGTGGCATTATTTCAGCATGAAAATATACTGCAGTTCAGCCAAATAGAAAACAGACTTGGCCTCTGAATATACCTTGGGAAATCGATAACAGGTGACCCGTCCAACTAACAATTTTGTGCAGTGCAAAAGGCTGAAATGTGATGACAACCATGGTAAAATTAACTTGTGCTTAAAAGCACAACTAAGATGGGTAGCACTTACAAAGAAGTTGATGGTAAAGTAATTTCAAAAGGAACTGCTCTCATGCATATGAGGGGAGGTTTGAAACAACACATGGTAAACAGAAAACAAGGAACTGCCAGTAACTTTTCATGGAGATACCCCTTTTGCTTTCTTCTACCAGCACTGTAAGGAAAAAAAAAATACCCCAAACTTTGATTTGTTTTCCACGCTTATAATTCCATATTTCACCACATTTTGATGACTTGCTTCAGTGACACTATTTTGCCTTCAAAATTCTTGATTTCCTAAAATGTGAACTCCTGTGTTTACCTATGTGAATTATGTTGTATGATGAAATGACACTACATAAACCAATACATGAGAAATTTGACAAGCAGCCTTGACATATTGGTCCCACAAAAAGTCATCCTCTTTTGTGCCAATATGCTTTTACTCCAGTTCTGTATAACCATTTACACCTGCACTAAATAAACACCTGGGTCTGGCAACACTGGTAACACACATTCTTAAATTGCCCACAGCCCAAATGCATTGCAATTCACATGTATTTCCTAGACCTCTCTGGCACATTCCTGGACATGCACAGATGTCATTAGCTCTTCATAGCACCAAACCAAATTGCCAAGCTACTTACTTGTCCCAAGAAACAGAACACAGACTCTTCCATGGCTCAAGCACATCCTCCCTCAGAGCTCCAAACTTATGCAAATCTTGGATTAATGGCTCAACTTTTCAGGGACAAGAGACAGCTCTAGCAAATACAGATACTTTGCTGGGTCCTATGAAATCAGTCATTACCTAGCAATGTTTAGCTAGTACAGGCTGAGATGTATACATTCAAGTACTTCTCCATTCCTAATAATGAACATACATACAAGTTTCTCTGTCATACTGGCATTCTTGAGCATTCTCTGGATATAGTTTAGAGTCTTCTGAGGACTCTGGAATCCCTGTTCCTAAGCCTGTTTTCTCCTGCAAAGCATTTTGCGTTTTTCTTTCTTTACACCTTCCCCTGTGTGCAGTGTGCCTTTCCACTTCTCTCCCATATCTTGGCTTCCATACAACCCCCTGGGTCCAGCTCTTGTCCTCCTCATTCCCAAATCTGAAATGCTCTACATTTTTTCTTGATTTTAGTAACTGGAAGTAGCATTTGGTTTCCTTGTTTCTCCCCCTGTGAGGCTGGAGAAAAAAAATGGTTTTAACAATGATGCAGCCATGCTATTGTGTTAACATTCTCCTGTGTTAATGGGAGCCACGACCCTTTGATGTTCCTAGCATAGGAAAGGAATGACAGAGCCCTGGTAGCACATGGTTTACTCTTGTACACTGCTTTTTCATGATATAGCAATTTAATATCCTCAGCCAGAATTCACAGAGCGTACAGACAAATTTCCCAAAATGTCACGGTTCAAAATCCTATCAGATCACATACTTCCCTTATACTCTGTGCAGGTTTGACAGACTTATGTTGACTGCAAAGCAAGGTAGTAACACAGATTTATTAGCCTCAGTAACAGAAGCAGGACAGAGTCCAAGTGACTATCAATGACATCATGCTAAAAAAACATGATGTGAAACCATAAGGGCACAAATACCATGGATGAAACAAAACCCTTAAGGGGCAATATAAATCTAACAAGAAGAGCCCCCCCCCCCCTTGCTGCAGTGTTCCTGTAATAGGGAAATGCCATCTTTACTAGTTCAGAGATAGAAGAGGCATTTCAGATAGAAGAGAAAAAGAATATGAACAGGGAAGCAGGTACCTTCAAAGCTACAGAAATAGGACATCTATTTTGACATTGTGCAGAACTACATCTTGCTAGATCTGCATGTACATACAGACTACAGAACACTAGGCAATACCAAACTTCCTTTGCCAGTGAATTGACAAGGATTCATGACCACCATCCAATGACATGGACTAAACACCACCTAAATCCTTTGAAGCATCTAATATCATAGCTTAACAGCAGAAAGAACTACTCTTGCTTCCTACAGTATTTTATAAAATCCTTATCGTAATAAAAAGTTAGTAGAATAATGGCTTGGGAAGAGAATTAGAGAAACAATTAGAGAGTTCCTCTAAAGAGATGGCTTAATTTGTGTGCTCTACTTGTCTAGGCAACACGACAAATTAGAGCAATGTACCAGGATTGAGAAGACTTTGGTGGTTCTCCTTGATCTGCCATAATCAAGTCACATCATCCTTCTGTGCCTTGATCACTTAATCTGAAATGCTGAACTACTTCATAAAGTCGCTTGTAAAACTGCTGAAATGTGCTATGTATGAACAAGCTATTATTATCAGTTTGCTCTCCACCTGGCAGATCTTCATAACAATATCTACTTAAGCATTATCCATAGGGCAGCAGAGTTTCAAGGAACAATAAAAGCTTAGAGTAGAGCTATGAGAGAAAATGTCCCAAAGAGAATCTAAAGCAAGAATACACTACTGCATCATACTATATAATGTATAGTATATTCACATGGAAATATATTTGAACAGACGAATTGACCTGGATAAGAATATGATGGCACAAAATCACAGAATCACAGAATGGTTGAGGTTGGAAGGGACCTCTGGAGATCATCTAGTCCAACCCCCCTGCTCAAGCAGGGTCACCTAGAGCACGTTGCACAGGATCACGTCCAGGCAAGTTTTGAAAATCTCCAGAGAAGTAGACTCCACAACCTCTCGGGGCAACCTGTTCCAGCGCTCTGTCACCCTCACAGTGAAAAAGTTTTTCCTCATGTTCAGATGGAAGCGTCTGTGTTTCAGTTTGTGCCCGTTGCCTCATGTCCTGTCGCTGGGCACCACTGAAAAGAGTCTGGTCCCATCCTCTCGACACCCTCCCTTAAGATACTTGTACACGTTAGTAAGATCTCCTCTCAGCCTTCTCTTCTCCAGGCTAAACAGGCCCAGCTCTCTCAGTCTTTCCTCATAAGAGAGATGCTCCAGTCCCCTAATCATCATTGTAGCCCTTCGCTGGACTCTCTCCAGTAGCTCCATGTCTCTCTTGTACTGGGGAGCCCAGAACTGGACACAGTACTCCAGATGTGGCCTCACCAGGGCTGAGTAGAGGGGGAGGATCACCTCCCTCGACCTGCTGGCAACACTCTTCCTGATGCACCCCAGGATACCATTGGCCTTCTTGGCCACAAGGGCACATTGCTGCCTCATGCTTAACTTGGTGTCCACCAGCACTCCCAGGTCCTTCTCCGCAGAGCTGCTTTCCAGCAGGTCAACCCCCAGCCTGTACTGGGGCATGGGGTTATTCCTCCCCAGGTGCAGGACCCTGCACTTGCCTTTGTTGAACTTCAGGAGGTTCCCCTCTGCCCATCTCTCCAGCCTGTCCAGGTCTTTCTGAATGGCAGCACAGCCCTCTGGGGTATCGGCCACTCCTCCCAGTTTTGTATCATCAGCAAACTTGCTGAGGGTGCACTCTCTCCCTTCATCCTGGTCATTGATGAATAAGTTGAACAATACGGGACCCAGTACTGACCCCTGGGGGACACCGCTAGCTGCAGGCCTCCAACTAGGCTGCGCCGCTGATCACAACCCAAAATTAAATACTTCAGGTGATATTAAAGAAAATTGTACCAATACTCTAAGAAAAAATATTAAATATAACTTTAAATTCACTGCATAAATAACTTCAGGAAGGAGCCTTCTTCACTGCAGAGTGTATCTCAGATCGCTACAACCAGCAGCATAGTTTTAGACATCTGCCTCCAAGAAGGCTGAAATGTAGGCCTCTTGGGGACAGCCAAAAAAAAATTGCTTTTGTCCGTGCATCATCCAATCCCAACTGTAAAGACAGCAAATACAATGAAATGCTATAATGAAGGCAGTACGTTACAGAGATGGTCTGGTGCAAAAGGTGCTATGCAGCTGAGAACTTGCAAAGCAATGACTCCTTAAATGAACTTGTTCAGAAGCTCTATGATGATTCTTCAGTGAATGACTGAATTATTGCATACAGCAATTAGGCCAGTATAAAGGGTTTCTAAATGTACTGCAGTACAAAACATCTGACTCCTCAGAATTTATCTGACTCCAATGGACCAACAGATGAATTCTGACTGAAGTGAAGTTTCTGTAATACTAGGCCATTTATGAAATGAAGGACAATTTTAAATGTTGCCCTGACAGTCCAGAAAGGATTGGGCATAAACCTATAACTATAAGGTAATGATAAAGCATTACACAACTGCGTCTAAAATAGAGATGTGTAAGAAAGAGAAGTAAAGAGACTGACCGTCTATCCATTGCAGTCCATTAGGAAAACCATAATATAGAGTAGGACAAAAATAAGTTCCCTAGTTGCTTTCAGCCTGTTTACACAATAGATCCTAACAAAGCAGTCTATTCACCTCTCCTTGTGGGAGTACAAATTCTTTTAACGTTAATGATGCTCTTGGTTCACGGTGTCAAGGGATACACATTCATAAATAGTGCATAAATAACAGTCATTTTCAAATTCTAGGACTTTCAGATACATACTTTGCCTTTATTTATCTTTTAATCGCATTTAAAAAACACTGCATAAAACTCACTAAATCTACATTAATGTTCAAGATCCAGAAAGCTGGTATAAAAATGAAGTCTCTCTCAATCATTAGGCTGGCAATCACAGTGAGGTTTCTAACTGATGTGGTCTTCTTTAAGGGACAATCAAACAATGGGAGATTTGCAACATTGACCATTCACTTACTTATAACAGGCTGATTTAAGACTTCTATTTCTATCTTTTTTAATACTGGATTTCATAGCTTTTGACAGCTTTCAACAAATACTTAACTTTTTTCATACTTTTTCATTATGAGAAATATCTTTAAGATGATAAAAAGCAGAGAAAATTACTGCCTGAGCTACTGAAAGTGACTGTTGAAGCAAAACAATTATTCTATTATGAATTAATAATGCAATTCATCTATAATCTATTATTGAGTGCTTGAAGAATAGTTTGTACTCAAGTGGACAGAAATTCTCTCTAGAACCCATTTACTGAAGAAGATAAATTTAAGGGTAGTGTCACATTTTGAAAAATGTTATTTTATTGGCTGTAATTTTTCATGGTACCTGTGGGGACTGGATGACAGCTCAACACTGCAATTGTCCTTCATGTTGATATCCTTTTTTTAGTTGAAACTATCCTGGGAATATACTAAAAGTGATTTATTTGTCCCTGGACCTGTAAAAGGTTTCAGGCAGGTGAAAATGGATGTACGGCTAGTTGAGGAGAAATAAGAAATGAGCCCAGCATACTTATTTAGCCAGAAAACTAGCAACCAGTGGGGAATATATAATCACTTCACCTTACAACCAAGTAAGACTTCTGACGGCATTGTCTCCTTGCTGTGTGCAGTCAAAACCCAGCCAACCCAGAACCAGCAGCCCACTGTTACAATAATGGTACGTCCTTTGGCATCTATTTTACAGTGTCATCCTCAGAAGCCAAAGATGATGCTGCATGTGCTGCTGTGACTAATTTTCCAAATGAAATAAGCCTCTCGTATTAAATTTTACTAAGAAGTAATAGTCAATGTTCTCTATCAATGGCCTATGAAGCTCCTAGTTCAACAAATTCAGCTAATTTTGAGATATAGAGCCTGTACTTATTACCATACATAGGCCAAACCTACTTAGCTACAGATCTGTAATTCTGTATTAACCCTCCTGACTATTGGGTCAACTGGTACAGAAAACATTCCCTCAGCCATAGCAAGCAAGATAAGGAAAAGAAAAGAAAGGCTATAAAGTCGTATTTGAGCTTTATAACATTTTTACACTCATCATACATCCTCCTGAAAGCAGGTTAAAAAAAAAAAAAAGCACATATACCTTTAATTTAAGTAGGTCAAGCATTATTACTATTTAATGAAATTCAGCCTTTTGGGCTCCAGATTTTAGAAGTACTGAGACTACCCACTGTAGTTTATCTCAGGCAGAAGACTACAGGGCTTAGAAGGATTGAAGCAATCTGCCTAGATACATCCAAATGCAGGATCAGATATTTGCTCGAGAAATGACAGTAGTTGGAGACTGTCTTTTGGTTTATTCTCAGCAGGTAACTCACTACCATTAGTATTTAGAATCAACAAAATCCACCTCTTACTGTTAGTGAAAATAAAAAAAATGGAGCAAGTTTCCACAGAATTTCCTTGCTTTTGGGCTGTTCAATTTATTGCACCATGTGTAGATGAAGAAATTATCTACTGAACAGGCCTTATGCACAATCTTTCCTCCTCTCAAATCCAGTTATTACTGCCTAAATTATTCAAGCAAAACATCCCCAATGGCATTGCACTATTTAATTATTTTAAAGATGAGTTATGCAGACCCACTCTAGAAACAAGCAGGTTTTGAAATAATGTGCTCAGAAAAATACTGCTCACAGCATGATTTAAACTGAAACAAAAATACTTATTAAAACAAGAATAGCTTTTGTTTGAAAAGTACAAATGCTTAAGTGTTTCAGTTACCAGGTTCTGCCTCAGAGTGCTGCACTTCAGTAGCATGTATAGCATTCCTTTAATGTATACATATGAAGTTAAAAAGATAATGCAAGACTTAACTAATTAATATATTCTAAGTCCTTTGGCTGAAATTTGGCTATACTGTATTCCTTGGATGAAAGTCACTACAGATATGTAAAGAATTGAGACATTTTTAACAAGACAGAAAACATACCACTTTTGAGCAGCCTACAGCATCATACTTGCTACAAACCATGAACCCTTCCCACAGGTATGGCATAAGTGCCCTTTTACAAACATATATTTTTCACATTTATTTATGCAATGTCAAGTATGACATCTACTATAATATGCACAGTTTGCAGGAGGAGAACAGCGGCATCTATCCATGCTGTAAAGTATGTTCTGGGTATGTTCTTGTATGACAATGATGAAATTATACCCCCTTTGTAATACATTGTCACTTGTTTGTCCAAACTTGTTACTTTGGCTAATCTCCCAAGAACATTCTCCAAACTCATTTTGGAAATACATTTCAAATATTGAATGCTCATGTTCAGAGAATGTCAACTTATTCCTCATTTGCTTTGGTTCAAAATATTCTCAAGTAATTGAATTATTTTATTCTTCAGAAAAGTTTTTTTGTTGTTGAGGGAGAAATACATATTTTCACTAAAAGCTATCATGAAAGTATCTTTTCCTATAAAATCCACTCAGATGCAGCCTTCAGTCTTTGAAAACAATAAAGCATACTAAAAACACTAAGACAGAGAAAAATTGTTATCTAGTTAAAGTATTTGCTATTACAATTTAAGATATTTCTATTTATGATACTGACAAGGTAAGCTTGAATATTATTAGGTTTTGGTTGGGTTTTCACACTTTTGTTCTTAATTTTCAGTGCTACCATTATAAAATGGAAGCAAATAGCTTTGTGACCAGGACAGTGAAAGGCACCACAGTATTTCCATTAATTTCTTTAATACGGTAGCTTCATTAACCAAACATTATTGCTACCAAATAATTCTACATGATAAAAACTTAGTCATACAGATTCATAAGCAAACACTATTTATTTTTGTCTTTAAAATCAAAACAGTTCTCTTTCCTCAGAGGTAGCAATATGCACTCCAAAATCTCCTTTTTTCCTGCTGTACTTGGCCACCTTCAAAATTAGACCAAGGTAATTATGTGATTAGACAAGGGAAATGATAAGCATGCAGGTACTCATTGCAACCTTGACACTATAATAGAATACAAGACTAGACATTCCTGTCAAATTAACTCTGTAGAATCAGTCAATGTCTGCATACTGAATTATTTTAAACAAAGCAAAACTAGAAAGACTGAGACATTCTGCTATAAAACTGATAGTTTAAAAATAAAACAAATGGATAAAGAACCTCAGAGCATTCCCAAACCACTAAGGTTCCATGGCTAAGATGGGTAATAATTTACCTATGGAAGTAACTATTCCTGTGTGGTTATACTATGTTTTTAATGACTTTTCAGAAAACATCAGATATGACATCTGAGCTGTTGGAATACTGCCTGTCCCTGTTATGATGCTCCCAGAAGCAGTAACTTGTAAGGATGGAACAATCTGGGATGTTTTTCAGTCTGATAAATATCTTGATAATACTGGCTCTATGCTGTTTTGAGAAGCATAGAGCTGTAAGGGGAAAAGTTTTCTGAAAGTAAGAGCATGGAGTTTTGATTCAACATTGTTCAAGGCCACTCAAGTGGATTTCAGGTAGTCTGCTGCTAAGCTTTTGAGTTCAGCTCTCAAGTGCAATGTGCTCTAAATACATGACCTGCATTGAACCGCTGCCCTAGCAAGCTGTAGCTATTATTCACTTCACAATACAAAGTCCATAGTACTAGAAGCCTGGATCTACATGATATATTATCTGCTTTATGAACACCACTTGCTTTAAGAGACCACAGCCATCCAAACTATGCACAATACCATTTATCAACTACACCTCACAAAGACATTTTTCATGTCCTCCACCTCTTTTTCACCTAGATACATTTCTTAGGCCAAACAAGAAGAGAAAAGAGGGTCTTGTGTGAGACAAACCTTTGGTGTTTTCTGTCATAGAAGACTTCTCCACTTAACTCCCATTCCTTCCCCAATAGGGCTGAATTACAATCCCTGTCCAATGTTATCAGTCTTTATATGTCCTATGTAATTAATAGTTTATGGACTGACTCAATGAACTGAGAAGTAATTACTAGTGAAGTGAGAAATGTATCTCTAAACAAATGTAATATTAGTTTGTCTCTAGTGCTTTTTTCCTTGATCCCATGTAACCTTACAGCAGCAGAACGAACTAATTGACTGTTCCATTAGAGATTAAGGATAGATTTTGTGGTTTCCTAATAGAAGCTATGAATGGCACAGAATAATTAGCTGAATCATATTTCTCCTTCCCCCCCTTTTTTTTCTTTTTTTTAAAATTCACAAGACACTAATGCTCATCCATTTTACATTTGATGACTGGGTATTTGAGGCCATCTTATAATGTAAAGACAATCAAATATTTATTCTCAGATGAATAAAGAAAAGATGCTTTCTTGACACACTGGCGTACTACAGCTGTTTTGTCCACAGAATAAACAGCTGAGCCTCTAACGATGAGGTTACAGAAGCATACGGATATATATTGAAGATAATACTACATGAAAGGAAGCATTAAAAAAAACCTTCATCACTATCACTTCATAGGCAACCACTGTAAAAAGACAATGAAAGTAAATTCTTGCTTTGTTCTGGTCAGGGTAAGGCAAGTTTTGAATGAGTAGGGCAAAAGAAAGAACAATAAGACTAGTGATGAAATTAGTCCACTCAATTTTATAAATAAGGAGGATTGCGTTTGAAGGAATCTTCCGAAACATTTATTCCACATTCTTTCTCATTCTTATATACTTCAGTGCCTGAACTGATGTATAAAGTAACATTCAGACAGTAATCTGGATGTCAAATAATGCGATATGGACTAAAACAGCCATCCAAAAGAAGCCTTCACACTTCTATCGGTCCATCCCTCACGGGAACTCCTTTTGTATCAAGTACTAATCAGAACGCAATCATTCCCTCCATTACGGTGAAATTGTTTAAGGCTCCAGCAGTCTAAGTGAGTTTTTGATACTGAAACTATGTCATCTCAAATCTCTGCATTTTCTCTAATGATCTCTGATAGCTTGTATTTCTGGACAAGGGTATCTTTTTCACACGTGTTGGCTCTATTCCAGAAAGAGGAATCCATTTCTCAACATGAGGTCACAATAATTTGGTACTGAAGCCAAGTTAATCAGAGAAATGTCACTGTTCCACTCGAGCAATCTATAAACTAGGAACACTCAGCAATTTGCTTGGTACGTGGTGTGAAATATACACCCCAAATTTTGCAGGCAGGTCATATTTCAGATGTCGGATTTATGTTACCAAGCACTGTGTGGTGAAGAATTAATTTTCCCTCCCAAAAGTACTGTAGGCATGAGTTCATTCTACAACTCATCATGTTTGCACATCTGTCCTGGAATGTACAGACCAGGTGATCAAGTGTCTCTAACTACAATTAACTATGTCAACACCACAAAGGAAAACTAAAACAAACCAAAGTGAACCACTGCTAGCACAGTGAAAATCCATCTTCCAAGCAAGACATTTATCAGGGAGTATGATGTTCAACATACTGTCTTTTTTAGTAGGAAAAGATTTGGGGACTTTCCTATATTCAGGATAGCCAAATTCTCTTGCCGTAGATTACTTTCATATACTATTTAAAAAAATCAGTACATCTCAACTTACACATTAACCCTTTCAAGCCACACACCTGAATTTTCTTTCAATGCTTATCCTCAGTGTTTCACATTATGATCCTTCTAGTACACTAACAAAGAATCATTTAATATCAGATTAATAAACTGCCTTTCTTTGATATTGAGGTATGGGGGAACTAATGAAATAAAAAAGAGAAGTAGGGAGTACATTATTTTCACAGTGCCCTAAATTCTGTCCTTCCCCTTGCACCTTAATAAAGACAGATGTGATCTCTTCCTGTTGGGCCAACTGTTTAAGAAGCAAAATTTCTCAAAGCAGAAGCTATAGATATAAACTTCATGTTTCTCTGCTGCATGGTGAGAAGGAATTATTCACGGGAACGTAAGGATTTTTTTAATGAAGTTTGACTAATCCAAAGACTCATTGGGCAAATTGTGAAAAATCTGCCTTCAAGGATATCTTCTCTGTCATTCATCAGTGGGCCTGATCTTCGAGACAACTGTAGGTAGTACAAACTACCTGCTAAATACTAAATGGATGTGTGTAAATGAGTCCAAGACTTTGCAGTGCTAAATTAAAAATGAGAAATTTCACAATCTCCCCTGAGGACAGTTTTAACAGATGGCCCAGAAATAATTAATATTTTGGTAATAGGATCTTACCATTTCATATGGCCAATAGAGGGAATAAGAAACTAGCTGTAAAAACAGCTAGCTTCTCTTCTCAAAGGAATTCTTCAAAGGGAACCTGTTTCCTGATCTTCAGTAGAGGAAAAAAAAGTGTCAAACAAGAATTTCAATATTTTGAAGAATTTTGTTGTACCAGAACTCCAGCTTTCTTTTTAGGTTAATCAAACCTTTGAGGGTTTAAAGTCTTTGGTTTTAGTAGTCTAGCAGCTTCCTGCTGCTTTATAAGTACCCATTTGATGTACACAAATCACCCTGCTTGTAACAGAAGTTGCAATGTCAACAGCCTGCGTAAAGCTTTAGGCTTAGGCCATTGCTTCTTTGGTAATCTCCCTAACTATTCTTAGGTTTAGATTTAAATTATGATATTGCAAAAACATTTTCTTGTGCTTTTAATACGGTTATCCAACACTTCCTATGCAGGGTTGTACTACAGTAAATTTATAATTACACTCTTGTTCACCTTAAAGAAGATTCCAACAGGTTTTACACTTAAAAGATAAAGAGAAGCAATAATGGGCACATCTGTAAATTAAATAGATGATGGAATGCCAGGGGAAATTATGGCAATCTGAAAAGTGCCACAGACAGGAAAGATGTCCGTGAACATTAAGCATTCTCAACAGGATGGACCAATGAGAACTGACTGAAGCAAGAGACAAAAATGGTTTAAAAGTAAAAAGGGTGCAAATTACCTGAATGAAGGCTATATAGGGCCTCTCCTATGATCTGTCCACTGTTCACTGCCAATTATGTAAACAGCTTCTGTATGTGGCCGCATCTATGCTCATACGAGTAAAGAATTTGAATCTGGACATTTCTTTTTAAGTACACAGTCATTTGATCCGGATGTGCAAGCAACTAATTTCACAAAGCAGGAAGCATGATCTCACAGACCAGCCTTACAGCAGATCTTGGGTGTATGTGAATGAAAACCCAGAAGAAATTTGCTCCCATGTTCAGGTTTTGCAAATGTGCATTTAGCCATTGAACAGAACATTTGCATCTTCATTTGCTACTCAAGGATAGTGGACACAAGAACATATCTGGAGTTTTGATACTGAGAACTGCTTAGAAAAAAATACAGATTTTGTGTCATGTGCTGGAAAGAAATATTTCAGACCCTTAACATCCCATTCTTCTACCTGAACCTAACAGAATTAGGTATCAGTACTTTTGAAATCAAAATACCTATGACAGATAGCCAAACCAAAAATGTATCTAGGATGCCCTTTTCTTCAAAAGAACTATGAAAGTAAGCTTAACCAAATCCATTAAAAAACAGAAACAAAAAATATTTTTCCAGTGTTCAATGCTGATTCATTGAAATTAACCTCTAATTAAGGTTAGAATACTATGAAGTTATGCAGGTACCTATACCCTTTAACTATGAAGAACTGATTCTTTCCATTTTTCTTTATTTTATTTATAAAAGAGATAGGAATAAAAACGTATGACTCCCTTATTTTTTCCTGTTTAGATTTTCATTTTAAGTCTGATTAATCTTTATTATATTATGAAATATGTCAGACTTGGTTTTAGTACAAACACACATTTAAAATCTATCAACAGATGTAGAATTTCCTTAATTCTTGCCTGAATATAATTAATCAAGAGTACTTGTTATAATGTGGCAACACAAACCAACCACAGGCGAGGAAGGTTTTTTAATTTCTTTTATTCTTCCCATGGAAAAAAAAAAGGTCACTGACAAATACAAGGTGTGAGTGAAATTCAGGATATTTAATGTCACTCTAAATTGCCCCAAAAATGTGAATTTTTAAAAATTTTGAAGGAACTTAACTAAAGAGAGGAAAGCAGCTCTTCAGCATGTCTCTACTACTAAGGCAAAAATTGCATTGTGCTCCAGGATACAATACTACATTATGGTGTTTGACAAAAGGCAGTGAGATTTGCCACTTAAATCATCTGGATAGTCTGTGCAGCAAACACAAACTGTGTAGCTTTAGACTAAGTACATTGATTGGAATTAAGGAAATATTTAAATATAAATAATAAGAATAAATTAAAAATGTGCAGAAGTCCAATTTGCCTTTAAAATACTGTATTCACATCACTCCAGTATGCGCTATAATTTTTATTTTTACTCAAAACAGAAAAACATTACTCTATTAATATTAACACTGGTTAACAGCCATGGTTGCTTTCTGTAGCAAAGCCAGCAGATGAATTAACTATGGTATCAACTACACAGACAGTTCTCCTAGATCAAGGAAGAGACAGTTTGACAGGAGAATGATGGGAAATCATGTGAATGTGATCCAAGTTCTTTTTAGCTAAGCAGTGTGACACCCTTTTATTAGACCAAGACATGATTTGTAATGCAGCCTCATTTTCCTAGATAACTCTGTAAACTGAGCACACATGCAAAACCAGGGAACCTAATCAGAAGAACTGGAAAAACTGATGGAGCTAAACCACTCTCTGTAGAGTCTCAGTACTATGGTTGCCCTTTACTTCAAACAGCCAGTATTTGATGCTACTTTTTACATTTTGAAAAGGGACGTACTGTTGGATATTTTTTAATTGCTCATAAAAAAAGCAAAAAGCAATGCAAAGACATTTCAAGAAAGCTTGTTTATCCCTCTTAATTAGCTTATCCACAGTAAAACCAGGACTTTCTGATCACCTGTGCAAATTATTAGAAAATGGAGTTAAATCTAAAAGTGGGCATATCTCAAAACCTAATGAAATGTCTTCATGTTCAGAAAGTACAATGAAAATACAGAATCTAGTGTAAATAGAAAGCAGGATCAGTTTTCACAAACTGCTGAACAGGCCACATAACACACCAAATGAAATCCAGACTCTCAATGCCCTGCGGGCTAGAAAGAGAACTGGAGATCCAGGAAAATCCGAATGTTCCTACTTTTTCACAGTAAACAATTCTGATTGACTTTTCTTCCTCATTCCTGTACATACACGAACCTCATTAACAAACACGCATCAAAAAGGTGCTTGAGAACAAATCAGGAATTGCTCCTTTACAACAAATCAGAAGTTACTGAGAAAATCTTCTATAAAGACTATCAAAACAAGTCCCTTAAGGATCAGTAGGAGCTAAATCCTCTCTCAAAGAGAATTTTTTCAACAACAGTAAATGGGTTTTAGTATCTGAAGATCTTAGAAAATACACTTTTTTCCCCTCTGAGAAGGCCATCTGAATAACACTGCATTCTTCAGAAGCACAGATTCTATTTCTTCCCTTTTGTTTTTATACAAGCTCTACCTTTCATAGCAAATACAGCATTTGGCAGCACTTTAAAGCAACAGCATTGATGCTTTTTTATTTCACTGGTATTATCATAGGCTAGGAGAGCCTTTAGGAACATTTGCCTAACATGAATGAAACAATTAACAAGCTTTGAGCTACCTAGGTATTTTTAAACAATAGCCTACATTATGTCTGAAAATACACTGAGAGTTAAATTTCAAATTTTTTTAAATACATACAAACTAAAAAAAATACATACAAACTAAAAAGCCCTATTTGCTTGTCATACAAGTCAACATTTGCTCTTTCACTCTGTAAGAAATTTTTGTTGGAGACTGGTTTTAAGCAGTGAGAATCTCGACACATGTCAAAGCCTTTAAAACTCACAGTTTGAGAAATTAATATTTAACATGCTGTCAATGAACAGCCATCATATTTATTGTCTTAAAATCATTTGGACAAGTCTTTCATTTTGACTTGTCACTTGAGCTTACATCACTAACAGAACACAGTGTCTGTCTCTACACTCCGAGCTATTGTGAAGTAAATAACTGCAATCAATAAGCATTAGAAACAATACAAAATTTTCTCCATACACAGAGAATAGTCCAGTGAGATGTGCCAGCATGATCACATTCACATCCACCTCCTGGACTGTAACAATAAGCTTGCTTTTCCCAAACATTCTCATTATTGGAGTTTACAAAGCTGCTCTAGATTGTATGCTCTTAGCACTAATCAATAGCAAGACAGAAAATCACTTATACGTTTAGCTTATGAATGGACCCCCTTATTTGCCAATGTTTATGTTTCTCAAATACTGGCTGAACATTTTCCAGCACTCAATTTTCTTTTCATCACAACAATTCCTTTCCAGAACCAAATATATAAAAGCTTCAGGTTGGCAAATTATGTACCACCACAACCATTAATCAACAGTTGGTGCAACCTAAAAGCAAACAATGGTTTAGTTTCTATGTCACAGGTGGGCCATTAAGGAGAAAAAGAGGCAGCTGTTCATTGAACTGGAGCATTTCTATCACAGAACTTGCAGTATTTCCTATGTAGAGAGGGAAATCTCATCTAGTAATGGCGTAAGACTAGCTATTGTACATGGAAAGTATCCAATGACTGCAGGCAGCCAGTCTACCAGTGCACTGTTGCACTGTGTCAGTTGCCTGAAAAACAGCATGCCATATAAAGTAGTTGTACAACACTTGTTCTGTCCATTTTTTTGTGCCAATCTTCTGTTGCATCTAAAAACCATAAACCTGTAAATGTTATCATACTCTGATTCAGCAAATGAAGAAAATGCATGAGTCTAATTTAGCTGATTGAATTCATGAACTGAACATTAAGTTTATGCTGTTTTTTTGCCCTAAACATCTAATGCAAAATACTTTTATCATTAACAGCAGAGAATGGCTAAAAGAATCTGAACTCTAATGCAGAACCTTTCAAATGTAGAAATGTAGAGCTCAGTCAAAAAAAAAAACCCAAAACAACAAAAAATGAGAAAAGTAACCAAGTAACCTCTTTCTGTTTTGGAAGACTGTTTCAGCTTTTTATTCAATTGCTGTTTTTTGTTATGAAAAAAAAGAACACAAAAAAAACCCTACGGATTGATCATAAACAGTTCACCAAGTTCACCAGTTCACCAGCACTGGTGATTAAAGTTGGCTTGCTTAGCAATTCTGGAACAGTGAACCATAAAATAGAGGATGTTCTCTGATCACATGCAAATACTTCCGGTGCAAATGCTGATAGATATAATCCCAAAATTTCATTAGTATGAAGAACTGAATTCAAAACTTTATACCTTGTGACTTCTGTTTTCTAACAGCATATATGAACTCAAAACACACACATCTTCTCTCAGAAAAACCTTGTTCCTGGAGATCCTGAGAAGACAAGCTCAACTGGCCTACTAACAGACTGTCAGCAAAATGAGAGTCTCCAAATGGTCAGTGTCACTATTAGGCAAGCATCACAGAATCAGAAACATGTTAAACCACATAAACTTATTTCTCCTGCCTGCCAGACTGCAAGTTCAAGAATTTTTATAGTCTAATACAGCTACAAGAAGCACTGGCATTTGCAGTATTTTTATATAATCTATAAAACGGGAACAGCTACCTCTTTATTACCTTGTTGCTTCACCAATCGATACACTTGAACGTCTACTGAAAAAGAAAAATCTGAAATCTGAAAAATGTGTACAAGTTAGTACCTTAATCTACATGTTTTCTTTGTTACCAAAATGGCTGAAGGCCCAAATACCAACACTTAAGTCTGATGAGACTACATTGTCCAGTGCTGCTTACACAGCGAACACTATGGCCATGCATGCATTAGAGCCACACAGACATAAAGACAGTACGTGGATCAGCCGTAAAAATATGGATACTGACTCTTTAAACTATCCAGGAAACTCTTAAAAGTGTTAATCCAGCAAGCCCAGTCAAAGGTGTTAAGAGAAACATGCTTATCCAGGCATTAGAGCCATAGCTCAGAAAGAACAGCTTTATAAAGAGGTTCTTTGAGAAGGGCACTTGCTCTTAACAGCTATGATAGACACCTATCAGTATCTATAGGTTGTTCTGCTTAGCTTTGAATACACCTAATGCTTGCAGATCTCCTTGTATGTCTTAGGAAAGGGAGCTAGAAGAAGGTTATAACTAGTTTTCCTCTCTCTATTGGAGGAAGTTACCAAAACTCGTCTTTTTTAACATAGCATCTTGATAGGAGAAAACAAAACCCCAAGAGTTATGGATGAGAGACAAAGTGTGTAATTTTAGTTTAGAAATGCGAAGAATGAAGATATTCAATCAGTAGTTTACCTGGGGGTTTTATAGTTGGTCTATTCTGTTGGCAAAGCAAAACACTGTTTCTCTGTACCACTACAATTTTAGAAGACCCACTGAAATTCAGTAATGTAGATTAAGGGTGTTTTAATTTACCTGCACAGTTTGCTGTACTCTAGCAGCGCTCTTCTACATGACAAGAAGTAAACAGATAGCATGATTTGGTGGCACTTTACATTAACAGAAGTAAAGCATAAGTGAATGTCCACTTTATGCATTCTTGGGAATATGAAATATTCCCATGTAATTCAAATTTCTATATATTACCACTTTTACAGAAGCATGCAAAAATAAATTAACTTATGAGAAAGTATTTTTAAAGAAGTTTTTGCTGTTGCCTATGCATGTATTCTTATACAACAGGTTCTAAAAATTTTACATAAGGGTTTCCATTACATATAATCTTTTATGAAAATTTCTGTTATGTCATGTTATTCATTAACAGATCAACTCAAGGTTTAAAGAAAATAATAACCAATATATACTGTTCCAGGCTAATTCTTTTTGAAGCCTAAATTCTAAAGCTGTAGCCCTTAGACTTCCTGAGAATTTTCCAATAGATGCAACAAAATAAACTAGTAAATTTTAAGCTGATGAATTATAAGCATCCTTCTCTATTCAAGTATAATCAACAGAAACCACAAACTGTCAACTACAACATTATAGTTTCACTCTAATTGTAAAGAAGAATGCCAAACCTCAAAAGGAACCAATGAGAAGCAGTGCACGTTCCCTCGCTGCATCCATCTGTATAATACACTTGAAGTGTTATATGCTACTCTACACTAAGATGTGTTTTTCTTCAGGCATACCAAAGGGAGATCAACTTAAAATACATACATTACTCATTAAAGATGCTGACAACACATTTTTGCCAGTTAGAAGTTCCTCCCTTTCAGACTTTTTTTCTTTAAAATCTCTGCTAATAAAAGACATTAAATAAGGAAACATATGAGCTGCCTAACTTTAGATTCAGAAGTTATAGAGTTCTTCTGAAGCGCATGATTTCTTGAGACGATACTTCAAAATACCATATACCTTAAAATCTCATATTACACATTTGCCAAGACAACACACAGCCCTACTGGTTATTTTGACTTATCTGAACTATAAAAGACTCATTAACATTCCCTGAAATGGTGACAGTTCCTTGATTATTCTAAAACTATTTTGAAAACATGAAAACAATACGGAATTCTTCTTCTCCCTTTATGTAAGGCTATAAGCTGATTTTAAGTCTGCAGAATAAATCATGGACTTCAGATATTTTTCAGAGTCATCATTACGTTAATACACACTTAATTCAATAATTAATTTTTGGAAGCATCCATAACACAGACTTTAAGTCCCACTTTTCTAACTTTTAAATAAAACCACCTTGTGCTAAATCAGTGATTTAGTGAGGCACACTAAAGCTTTAAATTTGGACAACTTAGCTCTCACTAGCACACAGCTATTCAGCTGCCAGCCTCTCTGAAAAGTACTTTCATTATAGATCAAGCCCAAATAACTAGTACCTTTGCCTAAAGTACCACAGATTAGGTATAGCCGTCACCCCAGGGAACTCCCTTAGCTCCCGGTGCCTCTGCAGGAGCTGCCCTTTGTCTTGCTATGATTTTCAGAAGTACATCTCATGGCATTGTGGTAAGCTGAGACCTTTATGACTCTTTTTCACTAGCTCGGGCAATGAAGTTCTATGATATATGCTGCATCCTCTTTGAAAAGTGGTCTGGTTACATGTCAGAATAAAAATTTGGTCTCTAACTCAAGCAGCAGGCTAGCTCAGGGCAGTTTTAGCTAGATGAGGCTGCAAGCACCCACCAGCAGAGAGAACTGTGTGCATAGAAAGAAAGCGAATTAAGTAAGAACCAAAATAAGAATCTAGACAAATTCAAAGTGAAGCCATATCATAAGAAACTAAGAATTTCAAATAATTTCAAGAAATTCAGCAGATGAATCTTATAGGACTCTTCATCATTTTCATTGAAATGACTCTCAATAAAATCCTTAAATATACCCAAGTTGTCAGTGAGTGCTGAACAGGAACTTTTGAGTGCATTTATAAAGCTTCTCAAGAGGGAAAAGCATCACATATTATTAAGCTTATGAACCTAGTCACACCAGTCTTCATACCAAGACTTGCAAGATATACTATGCTAAAGCAGTGGCAGATGACTGTTATTCACAGACATTCTTAACTCTTTTACTTGCTTTGGAAACACAGTGGAATATGAAAATGATGGTATCACAGACAGAACCTGAAGTTTTCAGCTGTTAGAACAAATACGGCAGTACCAATATTGGTCTAAAACAACCATAGATAAGCATGAAAGGTATCAGAGCTGTAGAAACAATGTTACTACTGCCAGTTACTGGTTTGCTTCCTGTGACAGTTACATAATAGTTTGCTAATTTTGCTTAAAGCTCTTATTCAGAGGAGTTATATCAGATAGTAACCTCAGACACTACACTGATTTGCAAAATGTAAAAAGTATACCAATTTCTTGCTGTTTATAGTCATTTCATCCAGCATGAAAATGAGTGAGTGATTCATGGTTTTGGTACAGTATACAGGGCAAATTTGTGGAGGAACGTGAATGCTTCTTTCAGACAAACCATCACATTCCACAGGGGTCTGGACAGAATCTGTTGTTTTAGATACACTGACTGGAAGCATTCTGAAGTACCACTGTTTCTGTTCTAATTTGCTAGGTTCTCTGCCTGTATTTAATCTAAAGATTTTATTACCTTAGCTTACTAAATAATTTCAAGCAGAACAGGTAGTTTTCTAGCTTTGGAGATATTTAGGTTCAAAAGCAAGAAGAAATTAAAGATACTAGGAAGAAAATGATTTGTGTTAGTGGGATTGCTGATGCACTAGAGATACGAAAAGAACTACTAGACAGGGTTGTGTACTCCTGGAATGGGAACATACTGCACCAGTAGAATACATATTTTATGCCCCAAATTACTTCAGAATTATTAATTACTGGATGGTTTTTGTACAGTTGTTTACATAGTTCCATTGTGTAAGAAACTTTATAGAAAGCCTGTAGAGCTAAAGTTCTGGATTAGTAGGCAACTGTAACATATCTCCAGATACTAGATGATGTTAACTTTGTGGAAGGCAAACTCTGTGCTACCAGTTTGAAAGACTGAACAAAAAGTTCAAAAACGTTCTTCTTCAGATGATCACACAGAAATAAGTAGCCTTTAACAAGTAGCTATAATATAGTTCTCTCAGGACTTCCCTTGATTTCAGGAGCACATAATGAAGTCCATGAGTTACAGCAAATGTGACTAAGAGCACATGAAAGCAGACCTTATAAAAACATACTCAGTGATCAGAGACATGCTTAGACAGAAATTCTCCACTTGTAGTAAACTTCATTGGAATGCAACTGGCATTGCAGAAGAAAGATTCTTGTGCTTTTTACATAAACACATTTACATAAACACACAGAATAAGAATGATGAGTAAATCCCACTCCCTTCCAAATTAAAAACCAGTTATTCAGTTACCTTTTTGATCCATCTTTTTACAGCTCTGAGTACAGCTCAAGTAATCAAAGAAGTTCTCTGCAGTAGAACTGGCTAGCTGAAAAATGTTTTCAGACAACCAACCCAAAAAATTATTGAGTCAATATACAGAAAGCTGTGACTGTAAGTCAGTCCTTGATCTTGTTGATAGGTTAAACAAACACCTGGCCAGCTCAAAAACCTGATTGTTGAATTATCTTCATTCACTGCAATCAAAGTTACTATAAACTCCCTCAGAAGCTTTTTGAAATGTTCCAATTACAAAGTTACAGTCAGAGGAAACCCCTCTACTAGTTATTTTCCAATCAGCACCCTCTGAAAGACGGATTCTTTAGAGACAACACAAAGAAGAGGATAAGGAGAATTTGAGAATTGAAATGTTATAAGTATTAATAGTCATAAACAATGCATGCTAGAGAGAGTTCAAAGTCCTTACACACTTTGAAAATACCTGACCATAATGTTTCTTGACACCTTAAGGGATATTTCTTTAAAACATATTCTCAATTTGAATCTCTGAAAACTTCGTGCTGGTTTGCATATTTAATTGAAACACAGAAAAAAAATAGTACGGTGCATCTAGCTAAGACAAAAGCAGAAAGCAAACAACAATCAACAGAAAAATACATAACTGAATCATTTCCAGGGTAAGAACTTCTGTGTTATTTCTTTTTAACATAGATTGATGTTTGCATATAGCACAATTCACATCTGCTTGAAACAGAAAGAACTGCGTAAGTATTTGAAAAGCCAGCTCAATGGAATGTCCTGTCAAACTCTGGATTTAGATAACAAAGATGATTGTTTCTAGAGATCAGTCTAGGGCCCACTACTAATCTATGGACACACCGGTTAACCCTGTTACTACTACTTTTCACCTGTCCTTGCTAACGACTGACAAATGAGGCTGGCAGAAATAAATTACTGCAAAAGGAAGCCATGCATTTGGATTTGCAACTGTATGTACTATCGAATACAACAAACTGTCTGGAACTACTTGCTTCTATAAATATTTACTCCTCAGAAAAGAGGAAACTAGGTAAGGAAGAGATTCTCCAAGAAACACAGAATAAAGGAACTTAGATAAGGACAAATAGATGAGGTTGTAAACCTCTGAGAGCCTTCCATTTCATGTAGGTGGCTACCTAATTTACTTGGGCATATACCAAAGAAACCACAAAAAAAAGCATGAGAATTAACTTAAATTCAACTTTAGAAAGCCCAGCTCTTGCTGGTAGTATGGCTTGGCATGAACAGCGACAAACGTTTTGGTCACAATTATACATTTCTCTAAGAGAAACGAGAGGAAAGTCCACATGACTCTTACAGATGAGGAACAGTTACCATTACCTTTGCATAGAGATTCAATTACCACTGGAAGAGGAGGGAGTTCTATCATTCACTAAAAGAACTTTAGGTCCCAAGTTATATAGTCTTTTATATAATCAAGTTACTAATGTACTTGCACATGATTAACAATGAAAATACATGAAACAAGCATTTTTGAGAGATGGACTAAGTCTTCTCACACTCTGGTTTTAAAAACAGGTCCAGTCAGATAATAAAAATCAGCATTCAACATGTTCTGATCACAGCAACTCATTTTTTCCATGGCAAACCCCCCAAAACGAAACTTGGAGGCAAACTTTGCCTCAGAAATAAAGTAACACAACAACTTTTTTATGCTGCCATCTGGTGGGATTTAGTGACAACACCATCTACATTTAGCAAAAACTAAAACCAATGATCTGTACTTTCCATCCAATTTACCCTACTGGAGAGTTCTTCTTTTTGATCTGAGTTTTTAATCTTACTTCTCTCTTCCATATCTTCTTCACCGGAGATGTAGAAGCTATTTTCAGTAGTAACTTTGGTTTTGGCTATGGCTGCAAGAAGTACAACACCACTCCTGGAGTAGAAGACTACTGCTTTTCATCAGTTTTGTATTTGTCAAGGTTGAGTCTGTTATCATCAGAAAGTAAGACTAGTAACAACAGCAGTTATTAAGCATGAGCCCACTTTCATAGTTAGACTGTGTTTTGTGGTGCTTTAGTCTAGCTAGGCTTTCAAATGACCCAGTATTACCATTTTCTGTTTTTTAAGCAGGCCTGTCTTCCCCTTCAAGAAAGATTAGAGATAAAGAGCAAATGAGGAAGATCAACATTATTTTCACTTTGTAAGAAAGAATTACAATAGGGATCTTCTGAAAGGGGATTCTGACACGCTGAGCAGACTGCTTTATGATGTATATCACTTTTAGGCATGATTTTTCCCTTCCTCAAATAAAAACTAATGAAAATAAAAGGTTGCATCTATGTATAATCTCCCAAAGCATTTTCGCCATTAACTGTTTTTGCTGCAAACAGATGTAATGCTCTTTGAGAAAAGTGCAAAGCAGCCTTTTTCTAATTCATACTGTTAAAATCATTAAATAATAATTAAAAAAAAAAAACCAGGAAATGTCCCACAAGCAGTAGCAGGCACTCAAATGAACAAATGCAACAGCTGACAATGGACAAGCAAATGATTCTACACAATATAAATGTTAACTAAAAAAGAAGAAACAAAACCCAAGTCAGTGTTTTTTTCCTGATAAGCAAGTATCAGGGAAGAAATAAATCCATTATTTGAAAATCTAAACCAAGTATGAGAAAAAAACCCACACTTTCTCCCCACATAACTAGCCAGCTTGATTGGCCACTTCAAAATCTTGTATTACTACCAGCTCACCAACCATATAATTCTAATTTGTTATCACAAAGCAGGTACTGTACATGCTTATTTAGGCCATCCACATGACAGGGTAATTTGTAGTTATACAATTTCATGGTAATTATAGTTGGAATTACTAGGTACAAACTGGGCATTTCCAATGTAATTACCAAAAACTGACTACTAGAGGCTCAGTATTGACGTGATTAGTAGAACCCTTGCAAAACAAAGCATTATGTAAGACTGACTTGAAGGGAGATTGTTTTCCCCCCTCTTCCTTTATATTTGTAATTGACAAAGAAAAAAATGCTAGAAGTTGGAGACTGACGCCAACATTTTTTTGGTGTGGGTGGCACTTACCTGCTATGAACCGATACAGGTGCTGATTCTGCCCCTTCCTATTTGTTATCTAGGAGGACAGAATTTTTCCAATATTAGCCCCCTCTCAAAGAATTTTATTTGCTTTTCTTCACCTTAATTGCCCAGTTTCAGAAAGACACCAGTACTGCAACCCTTTCTGGTATATTCATTATTACACAGTTTCTGCTTGCGTTACAGACAGAAGAACACACCTGTAGTTGTGCAAGACTGTGGGGGGGAAAAAAAGGCTTCAAAACTTTAGATCATGAACATGCTCCTAGCTGTATCTGATTGATTTATGTATAAGTGGTGCAAGAATTAAAGGAGGGTTGGGGCAATACACATTCTGTAAACTGTTTTCCATGAATTACCTTCAGTTCACAGTTCATAGTCTCATCAGAGAGAATTAATTCAGGGAAGCCTACTCACATGGTTACAGTATCTGAAGCCCAAGAGATGGTGCTGTCTTCTCATGCTGTGATGATTAAGCCTTTGTATCAACATCTGGAAATGAAGCAATGGGCACATGCAAATATGCAGAGCATAAATTCAAGCATCCCAGTGATATGACTAATAATAATAAATAGAACCAGGTAAGTCAATAACTATCCTAAGGCAGTGAAAGACTAAATGAGACACTCGTAACTAAAGCAAAAAAGACATTTTCAAAATATGTCTTCCTATTAAGGCAAGAGTTAGATACCATGTATGAAACTTTAGCTCTATCAACAATAAAGAAAAAAGTTAGCGTAAATAAACTTGAACGCAATTTTAAACTGAAATTGTTTTGTTATAGCTGCTCGTCGTGTACAGATATTCTACCATACCCACTATGACATGCTGCAAACATATGCCAATGGTTGCAGACAGCAAGCCAAAATTAGATGAATGTATGAAGTCAAACACCTGAAAAACTGACAACTAGGGAAGATGGAAGAAGCGATGAGGAAGCAGCAGGTCCTCAAGGTTATTCAAAGAGCCTCATTCGTGGAGCTGTTTCTCATGCTAATAACGCAGCCCCAAACATTACAAGTACTTTTTAATCAAAATTTAAGAAATGAGATTGAATACCAGTGAATACTTTGAAAGATTTTATAATGTTCAGTTTTCTGTGTACTATAAAAAAGAAAATACAAGGCCTTATAACTGAAAGTGAAAGCCAGTTAGCTGGGGAGAAGATACTACAGGAAGGACACAATCATAAAACAACAAAACAAAAGAGATACTCCTAAACACTGAATTCCCAATCAAGGAACGGAGGTGGGGGAACGGGACGCTGTGTTGGAGGTGGTTCTGCCTAGTTCATTGGAACTAGATATTAACTATAGTTGATTTCAGAACTGACTGTTAAAAGGTGCCTGCAGCAAACTTTTTCTCTTACTGCTTTTTTTCCTCCCCTGGGACTTTTGCTGCCTGTATAGCTTCCCTCCCCTGCAAGGCTCTGCTTCCTTACTGCACAAGTAGTTGCTAATACTTTGGCAAGACAACCAAGGGTGGGAAGGAACAGAAAAAGGCCTAGAAGCAACACTCACATTTAAATTACAGAATGAAGGGAGAGGAAAAGAGAGGTAAGCAAGAATACGCAATACACTTTCTAGCACAGGCCAGAGCCTTGTAGAAACAGCTTACCAGGCCCCCTGACCAGGTTTCAGCTCAGAACAGTATAAAAATATGTTTTAATATTTAAAGACTAGACCTATCCAGTGTAGAACTGCTGCTCCATAAGGCAGCAAACCCAAGCAAATCTGCAAGCACATGTTTCCCCTCAACGGTTTGACCTTGCTGCAGTGGTTTGCTGGGGTGGGGGGAGACAGGGACTGCTTGGGCCCTGCTAACTGGGCAGCTGGTTGACAGAAAACCTCCCAGTTTGGGTGCTAGGCTGGCCACTGCCTGCTTATTGCCAGCACTGTATGTCCTTGCTGAGGAATTAGGGCTGGAGAGGTAACCAACTCGAGGTCTGCTGCCGCTCATCCTCATGGGCTGCTCTGCCATCCACAACTGAGCTAAGGGGCTTAGGTTTTCAGTCATCGTCCTTTGCTCTTAAAGTCTCTGATCTCTAGACCAAACCAAAAAAAAAAAGTCACCTTGACACCTCAGAATACAGCCTAAACGATATCATTTCTACAAAAACCTGAGTATGCTATAATCACATGCTTGCCAAATCACACAAAAAATGAGAAACCTACACGAAAATAAAGCGTCAGCGTCCGTCACCGGGCAGACCTGCAGTGAGAGGTAACTGCTGAGACAACCTAACGGCCGCTGCGCGTGGGGGCGGGGCGGGGCGGGGGGGCCGCGCAACGGCCGCGGCGCGCGAGCGCGAGGCGGGGCCGGCGAGCTCCGAACTGCCGCCCGCCCCGTCACTGCCTCCCTCAGCGCCCCCACAGGGCGGGGCGGTGCTGATTGGCTGGCCGCTCCCGATGGCGGGAGGGGCAGCCCGCGCGCCGATTGGCAGCGGCTGCGCCCGCGGAGCGCGGCGGGCGGCGGCGGCGGCGGCGGGCTGCGCCGCGCCGCGGTGCACGCCGGTCCCGCCGCGCCCGCAGCAGGCGGTTGCTGTTAACGGACGTTTCCCGGGGCAGAGCCCCCGGCGGTCCGCAGGCTGCTGCCCCACAGAAAGTCAGATCCTCGGGGCAGCGTGAGGAAGGTAAGGCCTTGACGTATCCCTCCTAGGCTCTTGGTTTTGATTTTTTGCAAAGCAAAATTCGCTGGAGCTAACCGAGAGCAGTGCTATAAAAACAGAGTATTCCCCTTGCCTCCACGCTCATAGTGCTACTACACCACATTAACTTTTTTTTTATTATTAACATCACATATAGATAGAAAAAGAGAGGAGAAAAAAAAATCAGAGACAAGGCTGATGCTGTGCCTCTCTCCTCATTAGCAACATAGGGAATTGCACTATCCTGGAGAGAAGATACTGCCCCCCTGGGAACAGAAGGGACCTCTGGGAACTGGTAATGGGATTTAGAGCCTTACACCTCTCTGGTATGCTATAATGTTTTCTAGCTCCAAAGTATAGCACCCTGCAATGAATCTCAACCCTATATCCTGTGCAAATTTACAGCACCCAAATGTTATAGCAAAGCCTTCCACCCAGCAGCTGCAGTCACACAATATTCCCAGTTCCTTAAGTGGCGCTGCTTAAAGGCTGTCTGCCCCTGACAGCTCAAAATGTTCTGTTTTCCTCCAGGCCAAATCAACACCTACCTAAACAATATGGATCCAGCATAGGTTTCTGAGTAGCATTTAGTTTATAGTCTTAAGATTAAATGATCAATTACAACAGTTAAAAAAGAAATGATGGAAATTGCTATCATAGTTTCAACCACAAAGTCCACTTTTCACTTCAGTGATATTACCAGTCTTCCAATGAATAGCAGTAGGGAGCCCATGAAGAGCAACTGTATACAACCTACAAAGCGTTTGGCAAAATACTGCATCTTCCACTGACTCACAGAATGACATATAAGAATAATTTGCCCCTGTATTCAGAAAATCCTTAACTGGAAACAAAGGAAGTGCGTCTGGTATTTCTTTTGAGAGGCTGGAAAGGCATCAGAAGAGGAATTCATTTTCATGATCAGTGTTATCTGATTAGATTTTGTTCCTGTACAATAGCTTTCTCAATCCCTAGGTAAGAGAAAAGAGAAACTTTATTTCACAGTTCAAAAAAGGACACAAAAGCACCCCTAAAATTCAAGAAATTTGTGGTTACAAAACAGATTAAGCAGCAATGTCAGAATGAAATTCAGATCTCTTGAAACCCAACCCTAGTACTCCTTCTTCCAGACCATTCTGCCAAGAGACATTTTGTTCACTGACTGATTTAAGAAACTCCTTAGCTTACCACTGCAGAAGGTCCTGGCTCCATTAGGAGAGAGGAGCCCAAACAGCAAGTGCATATGCTGCCCATAGAGCTATGAAAACATGAGAATTTCAGATGCTATCCCCAGCAAAAACTGAATGGTTATCTCATTATGATAGAAAAACACGCTGCTTTTTTTGGCCAGGCTTTGAAGGTACCTCTGTTTCAAATTACTCATGAATGATAAATACTCTGTGAGTCAGCTTATTTAATTTCTTTTTAGAACACAGTTTGTTAAAACAACTTCAGATTTTAAACAGCTCAGCATCAAATCTACCATTCTTTCTAGAAGCAATCTCATCTACCTCAGTATTTATCTGCTGAAAAGGATTTTGTTCATTCTTTTATCGTGCCCCTCAATTGCATAACCAGTGTAGGCAGCCACCCTCTCAAATCCTGTAGCTCTCCCTTCCCTGTTTATACTAGATCTTCTCAGAGAATGCTCACCCGTACTGCCATAATGGGATAGTTGGTTGAAAGTCCTAGCATTTAAACAGCGATAGAGGGCTAGGATCCACAAAGGTTCCCCAGACCAGTTTCTCTCTGGAGTAGGTATATATTAAAAAACAAACAAACAAAAAACAAACACACACATAAAACATTTTCTGTTGGTATGGAAACACCCCACTTTCAGCCTCACATCAGTATCCTTCCTTTCCATCCACCGTCATGTAAGAATCTCTCTCAGCAACAGGATACTAGGAAAGAACAGGGAAGAATGTTATTAGGGAAGAGGATAATAATGGCTGACTCCATAAAGACAGGCTGGAGGGGGTTTGATATGGGATTGATAATTGCACACTTCAGCAATGCATAGAGTAGCACAAAGATAAGAATTAAAGAAGAAAGTGTGAGACAAACATATACACTTCTGCTGGGACATCCAAGAGGACTAAAAGTGAATGGTTTTGAGGGGACTGAGAGCACTTGCTGTAAAATTCTGGACTGGTATCTTGCAGCATGTAGTACTTTCCAGTGCAGAGTACACGTATGTATACATCATGTATCTTTTCTTTTCCTCCTCCGTTTTTGTCCTTTGGTTTGAACACCTACCTACTGGAAAAGCATTGTACAATGTCCCTGCTGTGCTGCAAGTCTCCTTTTCGGTTCAATTAATGAGCCATAAATAACACGATGAAGGTGTCAACAACGAGTGTAATTCATCATAACTTGTCAGAGGGGCAGTTCTTGGGAGGAGAATGCTCATTCGCAGTCTGGCGTAACACGCTAAGATTTATTCCTTGCCTAGTACCTCCCCCTTCACCCTCGGTTTGCCAAAATTTATCTTGTGCTGGAACCCTCACAGGTGCACTGCTTTGACAAATATGCTGTGAAGTCTGGTATTCATCACAGGCAAGTCTTTGTTGGGAAGGAGGCAGCAAGAAATAAATTTGTTTTAGAAAGAAGGTTTTTGTGATTCAGTGTGCTCAGGGGTATGGGGAGAGGCAGACAGGCTCATTATTTTTAACCTCCCTGTGTCTGCAAGAGAAGAAAATGAGGTAACGCAGTTGATGTGACATTACAGTCCCTGACTTCATTACTTGCCGCATGGTTAAACAACCATCTAGGTAATTACTACTACTACAGTCTTACTTAGCTCCATTTTCTCCTCACACTTGCCTCCAATGGATAGGACCAACTGATGGCTACTGGTATCCTTTACGGAGGGAATTTTGCGCATTGCCAAGTCCTTTGTATAAATTAAGATTCACTGGTTCAAACTCATTCTTACAAACCTAACTTGCTGTGAAGCTACTAAAACCATTTTTAGATTCATGAAGGCAGCCCTCTAAAATAATATACTGAATTAAAGAAGATCATCTAAAACACTTGAGATTCAGAAAGCAGATAAAGGCTATGCTGGGGTAAAAAGCTAAAACAATTACATTGCTCCAGATTTGCACCATCACAGTTAACATCAAAGCGTAACTGTCAATTAGTGACTTCTCTGAAGCTCAAAATGCAACATGGATGGACCTGAAACAGATCCAAAGAACTGGAAATTTTCAATATGTAAAAATGAGGGCAAATCCAGCTTTCACTGAATTTAATGTGTGCAGGAGGGCATGATGCCTGTAATGGTCCAAACCAGTAATAGGGATTTATCTAATTTGTCTAGTTTGTCCAAGAGCTACACAGTTTGACATTCTGAATCCAAAATTGGCCCAGTTCTACCAGAACTGAGTCTGGGGATAGTTTGAAAGTAAATCTGTTTCAGATTACCTGTACAAAAAGCCCTCAAAGCCATCGTATTTGAGTGATATGTGCCTGCCAGTTTTGTAAGGGTGATACAAAAGTGGAAGTAGTATGTTCAGCAGTAGATCCTCAGAAAGTCAAACCCAACACCAAAAAGTATGACCCTGATATGAAGGACCTATTTACTAAAAAGAAAGAAAAAAAAAAAAGGCTTTTTCTCCATATTCTTTGGACGATCCAATTTGAGCCAAATAAATTTTTGCCAAGGAAGGAGAAGCTATTTAAGACAAGCTTGACAGTCATTAGATTTCTTGAGGTTATTTCTATGAACAGAGCTAAATATTTGGTCTCTGGAGATTGGATTTCTAAGGATGGATCACACAGATTTTACCAGTTTTTCCTCAATAATTTACATTTCTACTTTTTAAAACTGAAAGGCTAAAGGTTAAAGTTAAAAATTACAGTTTCTATGTGTACAGAATACTGGCTCTTCATAACCAGTAAACAAGTCAAGTGTTCCAGTTTGAAAACTAGGGTGAGTTAAGATAAGAGGGAGCTGACTTGTATGGTCACTATTACCTGTATGGACAGAAAGAGGAAACTCCGTTTTCATTCTTCAAATCCTCTGTGAGGGAAGCCCAGCTCAGCCTTGCTTATATGCCCTGAAAAGATACACTGCCTGCTCAGTTTTGAGACTACTCATCAACAGACTCGGAAACCAACTATTGAGGGTGATAATTCTCAATTTTTCCAGTTTGCTGAGATCCTTATTTGAATTATATACAACATGATCCTTTTACATTTACATAAAGAATTTTAAATCGTGTCAAAATTAATTATGCTAATTCTGCAAAACTGGTGTAGACAGTGTTTGAATTACAATAGAGAATGTTTGAACCATAAGAGCATGTAAGAATAAGGAAAGTTAAAGTATATGTGCCTTTTATATACTACAAGACAGTTTTCAATACTTTGTAAGCCCTCTTTAGGGTTTCTGATGGGAAGAAGGGATGGGAAGTTGCAAAAGTTAGTATTGTGACAGGGCAGAAACAGTGCACTAAAATGTATAGGAGGAGGCAGCTTACTTTTGTGAGTGGCTTTGCTTCACAGCTGTGCACTTCTCTGAGGTATATTTAAGCCCTCTTTAGTCTAGTAGGAATGTTGATGTCCTTAGGGGAACCATGACTATTCAGTCATCTATATTCAAACAAAGGCAAAGGATTGCAACTTCTGAATGCTCCAAAACAAAAAACAAACAACAAAAAAAAGTGCAACATATATGAGTAATGTCCTGCTCCCTGAATAGACACACTTACTCTTTTATGGTAAGTCACAGGAGGTGGCACCACCAACCCTGAAAGTCTGCAAAAGGACTGCATCAACCTAACCCATCAGCCTACAGGTCTGAAAAGTCAGTGGGCTCCATTGCTCCCCCTTCTTCCACCTCTCTCCAGTGTCCCTTTAGAACATGCAGCTCACAGAGGCCCTTCCTCATCAAAACTGGCAATTTCTTCTAAGCATTAAAAACCTTATTATTTAATACAGTTCTGGTAATTTTGTGTTTCTGAGGTTGACCTAGTGCTACCACAGCATTTTTCACACAGAAAGAAAACAAGCTTTGTACTGGATGTAAAGAGATAGGCAGCCTGTAATTGTATGCTTTCAAGAAATGTTCATCCACTTTTTTTTCCTGAAGAAAAAGAACAAACTTTTGAGACTTGGAACTGCCAGTCTCTTGGTCCAAGAAATACCTAATTAGCATAACAGCAGCAACATGCAAAACAAATTAACTGCTGTAGGTCATAGTGGCCTCCCACTGACACAGATCTAGGCAAGCATTTTTGTTTTATTTTGCTTTGTTCTAAAGGTTGCTCTGGTCTGTTCAAGTCTCCATTCCCTCACACCATTTACCCCCAGCTTCTTACAAGACAAACACTGCAGGAGATGCTCCACATTAAAAATACCTTTTAAAACAATTAAATCTAAGATGTTTGGATGTAGCTTGTGGTTCTTACCTAATGATGGCATTTAAAAATCACTTGGTAAGGAAGGTTTCTAGGGGAAAAAATGCTTTCCACTGACGCAGTAAGGGCTTAAGCTCTGCCATTGCTCATCTGAGAGGAAAGACCTCAACCAGCAGAAGCGAGCGAGTTAATACAGAAAAAGCAAACAGATAAATAGCATTTCACAGCTGGGGTGACAATGGTGGTTTGTAGCCAAAATAAAACATCTATGTAGAAAAAACAGCAAGTGAAAAAGGTAAATAGCTCATTCACTGTTTGGGCCAGGTCTTTAGCTTGTTGTGGAGCTGAACTCTGCATAGAAAAGAGAACATCATACAGCTTCTTATATTCCCCTGATATTGAGTGCTGGGCTGTTTCTACCTCAGTCCAAGCAATACTTGTGTGTGGAAAACACACTCCATGTTAGTAGAAGACAGCATAGGAGGACGTGATATAGGATCCTGAACAAGGAGTTTCTTGACAAAGGAAAAAATGTCTCAGGCAAACAGCCCAAACGGACTCAATCTCAGCAAATATATCCAGCTTTACAGGATAGATGTGAAGTATATGTGTATGTGTGTATTCACAAACATGTGAAGAATATGTATGAATGCCTTTACTGGAAAGGGTCTGTGTTCTAAGAAGATCTTTTCCATCAAAATATGGTATCTGTCACCCTGTTACTATTAAACATAATTAAGGGGAGCACATGGACAGCACACTCAGGGTGTAGGTCTCAGCATTCTTGACCCAGCTCTGGAGGTGGGGGGCAGAAATAGCTCGAGGCCACTTTTCAATTTTCCCTGATCATGGTGCTGACTGGAGTCCAAACTGACTCTTGCCAGAAGTTACAGTTGTGACTGGCAGGAAAACAAGAACTGTATTTCATGAAAAATTGGAAAATACTTTTCATTCTATATTGGAGTAAAGATGAAACCCTTGAGAATTTTGCAAGAGTGCTATCTTAGAACAGTTAATAGTCTAGTAGCTTAGGCAGCTACTCGAGACATGAGTGCCAAAACAGGCAGACTAAGGACTTGAACTTGCATCCCACATCCTAAATGAGTTCCCTGATGGCTAAGCTAGAGAGTCAATCGCCATACATCTGGCCAAATGAATAGTTAATCATTATTTGAAATGGAATATCTCCAAAACAAGACTGAGAGTTACAAGAGCTTGTTCTGATTTAAGCACACCTCCATTTTCCACATCCCAGAAATCAGGCTGACCATCCTTCTCAGGTGACACACTTCCTTTCTGGTTGCATGCCAGTGAATATTCCTAATGGAAATATTCAACTTTCCATTTCAGCTAAAATGCCATTTCCATCGTCTAAGACAAAGATCTGCATCTTAGGCTCCAAACTGAAAACTTAGATTTTAGAGGACTCTTTCATCTGTAATTTTATCAAATGTATTAGGAAAGCTAAACCATATTTACTAACAGAGGCCCTTTTCTCAGATGACAGGTTAGGATATGTTGTCACTGCCTGGCAGTCAAATGTTCTCTGTTTACTTAGAATAACATTCTAGGAACATGAACTTGTGGGGGGGGCGAAAAAAAATTCACACTTGCAAGAAAAAAGAATGTATATATACTCACAGGCATTTATTTACATATACACATATGATAGGTAATTTTGTAAAAGCTGAAACTAGCTCCTGCACACATCACCATTGTCTTCATTTTGAGCTCACTGTATCTGAACTGATCTTTTGACTTCAACACAGCAGGGACAAATGCATTTACTTGTAAAACAAAGCAAGAACTGTTTGGAGGTGGACACAATAATCAATCCAGTTGCCACAAAGGCAGTAAGTATTCATTTACCATTATGTGACCTGTAGGAATAATATATTGTGCCTTTTGCCAGCAGGAGCCTTGCCAATTGCACCACAACTTTGTCAGCAGTCACAACCATCTTTCACAACCTTTTGTTCGCTGCTCATTAAGTTGAATTTATAACAGTGGGATAGAGCGTTTTCTGGAGACCATTCTTCAGTTCTAAGTGATAATGTTGATGCTGCTTCAAGTCAGCACTTGCTGTTAAACTGTCCTGTAGATCTTGCCTCTTGCATTACCACTCCTAGTTCAGCTTTGTGCAATCTGAAGAATACAGCACTTTCTCTGAGCAGGAAGGAAACCCTCTCAATTCTCTGTTTAAAATAAACATTAGAGCCTGTACTTTGTATGGCTGTCATATCTGAAAAGGCCTCTAGAGAAGACTAAACTGGCTTGTAGTACCGTAAGTGAGCCTGCATCATAGGTTTGCAAAAGCACTTGCACTGTTCTGGTGGTGTTACACAGCAATTAAGACCACTCATGGAAGTTACTAAATTGAGACTATGGAATGACATATGCAGAAAATAACAAATTATTCTTTACAGTATTGGAGGCCTGATTCCCCATGCATGATGGTAGCAGAGCTGGCAGTTATATTTCTACAAATTTTTAATAATCATTAACAACTTAATTCCCATCTAATCACTACAGAATTACTATATTAGAACATGTGTAATTTTTTTTTTCCTCTTTGCAATATTAACCCCATTCAAAATTTGATGAGACACATTCCAACTATCATTCTATCAGTTCCCCAAAGTCTGTGGTCAGTAACCTATATGCAACTGTGGGATAACATAGCGGCTGCTGTGCTGATTATTTCTTGAACATAGAAACGGTCAGCTGCAAGTTTCAAATATACCTTCTTTGGCTTCAGTAAAAAGGTGGATGAACTTTTCTCAATAGTGTAATCTGAGCTGCCAGTAATCAACTAAGATGTCCTCTGCCCTACCATAACTGTTTATTTCCAAGTGACAGAAAGGTCACATTTGGACTTGATCCCTTAGAGACTAGGAGCCTTTTTGTATCAATCTGAATATATGCAGTATATGAAGTATATATATATTATGCTGTATACTCTAGACCTTGCTTTGCTGGATTTCTTTCTATCACCAGGAAGATGAAATAAAGGAAGAAAGCAAGACAGACAAAAAGCAATGATGTGCTCTGTACTGCATTGCAATGTTGGCTTCAGAAGATTAATTAATTACAATAATACAATTAAGATTGTATCTATTCTCATATTCATAGTCCACCCCATCTATAAACTACCACTATTGAGGTGCAGAAAGCTGTGATGTAGTTCCAAAAGCCACTTACTAATCATAACTGCTCTTCTACTGTAATTCAAAAATGATAAGGAAGTATGGAGCTTACAGTTTTGATACAACTAAGGTGCTCAGGCAATTGAATATTATTCTAAAGGCTTTCAAAATACTAAATATTGCAAAAACATTCTATCTTAAGTCACTGTCAAACCTTGTCATTATTACTTTTAAATTTTATTTACTTTATGATTTGATTTGAAGATTCAAATAGATTTTTGTACAGTCTTTATATAAGCAATTTATACCATTGTTTCAAATTAAGAAAATAAAAGAAGTCTGTGAGGAATGTTTTAAATCATCTTATTGTCTGTTATTTAAAATCTATTAAATGTTGTTTTCCCAGACATGTGACACTAACTTTGGCTAATTTCATGGTCACCTCATGAAGTGATTTTGATTTGTTTTTGATTATAAGTGTCTCTAAATGAATACATCAATATTTAAGCTTCAGCTCAAGGTGGTTCCCCCCCCCCACTGATGATAATCAAAAACCAACCTCAGATACTTTGCTTGAGAGACCTCCTCTTCATGAAGCACAGAACCAGGTCACGGTCACTTGCTTTCTTCCAGCCACCTAATCATGTTCAGTGTTAACTGTAGACACCTAAATCTTCTCTTTTCCTTCTCTTAGTGATGCCTTGTGGGAAGCTTGGGGAGTAACTAGTCCTGCTCACTCTTTGCTCTTCTCAGCTCTGCATTCTGGCCCACTAAGATGTATGTGCTGACACAGAGCAATGCTCATGGTGGTAAAGATCTCAGTAAAATTTATCCCTGACATTACGAAGAAAAGACAATTGCTTAGAGATTAAAAGTATGAAGACTCTCATTATTTTACTCCAAAGCAACATTTGTATATGCCAAAGCACACAATATAAGCATGGTGATAAAGTTTTTTTTTTCCCCCCTCACCTTTGTATTTTACAGTTAGGGAGCCTGTCTCAATTCTCATTGAGGTCAAGGGCCTAATTCAAGTGCTTCAAGCTACTGCACAACATGTATTTTTCAGTTCTTCTAGTTTATGAGTGATGATACCAATATTAAGACTGAATACTAAGTTCTCTTAATGACTAATAATCTGTGAAAGATTTCTCTGCTCAAACAATTTATTGAAACTGATTTCTTACAGATAATTTCCCTAAACTGTCAAGAAAGGAAAATGTCATATTTTCGCTAAATAACATCCAGGGATCAAGCAGAAAAAGAAAAGGAACCAGTGAGAGCATATTTAAATGATGAGTCTGGAGAAGCACGACATACATTTTAGCCTAAGGACATTTCTCCTATCAGCAGTGTAATGCCAACGTGATAGATGGGACAAGTATGGGTCAGAGCTCCCAGAATTAACGACTGAAGACTCTTTGGAAGAGAATGGGCAAGAACAGACTGATAGGCCTAATTTTATTTTGAGGAGATGGTCTGAGGTCAAATGACATAACCTAACTCAGCACTGGACAGACCTGGGCAACCAATCAACGCTAATATTATCAGTAGAAAAAAGTAAAAATATACCAAGATGGAAATATAGTTCCTTATTGCAATGTATGTGAATTATTTGCCAGTCATATACTGGCTTATAGGCCTATTTAAGCAAATATGAGGCCTTCATAAGCTCCAGTGAGACTACTAAAATATACATATGTAACTAAACCCATGGAAAGGTCTGAAGAATCAGATTTCCAACTATCTAAATCTGAACATATTAGAAGGACAACAGTTCTCTGGGGAAGAAAAAAAAAACATTGGCATGCTAGGAGGTTGAGTTTCTGCCAGCTGGACCAAGTCTCCTATTGGTATTGATTCATGAAACAGTCATTTACTAGCAGTATTTATATAGCAGTTATTTAATAGCAGTATTTCACAATAAAGAAAATACTTTGTCTGCATACAATCTTAAGGGAGGGCTCACAAGCAGTTTGAAAGAAGATGAGAGTTCAGATGATCTCAATTGGAGACTGATATGAAACAAGATAATTCATTGAAGATAAATGCAAAATACTCAGCTTTGGTAGGCATAAACAATTGCACAAATACAAGGGGAAATGACTGAGTAGGAATGATTCAGAGAAGGATCTAATGCTTACATTTGTATCAAAAGCTGAACTAAGTCAACAATATTGCAAACTACGCAATGTTTGTTCTCCCAGTGAACTATACTGGGAGGTGTAAACAGGAGCATCATGAGGGAGACTCCTTCCATTTTGCTTAAGTTTTTCTCTTTTGCACATCTCAAGAAAGACACTGATCATCTGGAAAGAGCTCAGAGAAGAGGAGTGGATAATATGGACACATGGAAACACGAAAAGAAACTATTTGGTTTGTGGTCTAGAGGGCTCACATTTTTCTCTGTAACTCCCAAGGATAACTCAAAAAGTATTGAGCTTAAATTGCAACAAAGCAGATTTAGGCTGGACATTAGGAATATCTAGTATTGATTACCCGAAGAAGTTACAGAATCTCTATCTTTGGAGCTGTTTAAGATGGGCACATCTGTCAGCAATGTTTTTCAGATAAACTGATCGTACCTTCAGGTAGAGGGATGGCTAAGATGACCTTAAAAGGTACCTCCCAACCCTTTTCATTATTACCTTTTGTGTTTGCCACAGACAACAATGTTAGAGAAAGGATAAAAACCTGTAGATAATCCCCAAGTCATTGCATCCAGATACATGGCTTATTAGAATAGAAATGAGTTTGATAAGTATTTCAGGGATCAAAACAAACAGCCCGGAAGGCGTTCTGTCAACCACAGACTATTAAAACTAAACAAAGAAAGTAGATGTTCTATCTTGGAAAGAAATTAGTAATTAACAGTATGGCCTTCTAGCCATGTTTAGGACCAATTATTAGCTAACTATATTTCCTATCTTATTACATGTATTAGCTCAAACTTCATTTGTTATAATGCTTATTTCTTAGTTGCTTCCTCCTTACTCCACCACACAGCAGTTGGAGTTCTGTAAGTTTCAGCTCCAGCGCAGTTCACCACAAAGACTATTATAAAAACTAAAATAATTGTTAAGAGCAACACAACAGTGAAAAAGAAATTTCCATACATCTACAAACCATGCAAATATAAAGCAGACAGGACATACATCTAGTAGGTATGAAACTCATTTTTCAGCTGAGAATTGTCAACACCACGAGTTATACAACTCACTTCTTTCAAGCAAGATGAATTCCAGAACCCATACTCCCAACTCATCGTTTATTCACCTTAGATCAGGGGCAAGTACAGAAAAAAATGCATTTCTACTGCTTCAGTTTGAGTTCAGCTCCATTTAATAGCTGAATAAAGCAACAGTTTGCCAATGTAATAAAAATCCCTGAAAGCTGCTGTGCTACATGTTGAGAACTGTCTGGAAGAAGCATTCCAGGATTTTCATGACTGTAAAATAGCCTGTAATGATCGTTATTCACAGACTTCTATTGCTCTCCATCTATGGGGTAAATAAACAAACCAGAACACGGCTAATCTTTACAAGCACAATGAATGAAAATGTTGTACTAAGCTTCTCGCAGGTTCATTCTTCCAGCAACTTAATTATGTTATGCACATGAGAATAACTTACTGCGATATGTGAGGGCTACAGCTTCTGGAGCTGAATTACAAGCCTGTGGCAACATCAGCTTCTGAGTGACCATGATGTGTCCCGCAGTGATGAGAGAGAAAATCTTAAAATAGAAGTGGATTTGTTACAATTTTGCTTAACTGTCAAAGGTGCTATGAAGGCTAAGTATGATATTTTTGAAGTACTTCTTAAACCAAGGACAAGAGCAGTTAACGTTTTCAAATGCACCCCTATCTTATTTTCCCAAGGACCTTTGTTGTGCTTCATTCTCACAGAAAGTCAACAGGAGCTGGTGCTTGTCTGTGTAGCCTCATTCAAGTCAAGTTAAATCAAATTAAATAAAGTGAAAATTACTATGTATTAAAGATCATTAAATTCTTTCAAAGACTCCTCATTCAGAAGTAAAGTGGCTTTCGTCAGTTCTCGTTTTAATTCGTTTTGGAAGTGCTCTAGTATTCATTTTGGCAAAACATCAGCCTTCAGACTTTTTGTCCCAAAAGCGCAAAGACTCAGATTAGAACCAAAAGAAATCAGTATAGAGGTTGACAGAGCTTTTAGGAAAAGCAAATGAATACTGAAAACAGTGATTTAATCAAAAACAACATGGTAATTACTGGCATTACATTACTCTTTAGAAGCAAGATTGTTTTCCCTGACTTATATCCACCCTCCTCCCCTTCAGAAGGAAATTATTTCACCTGCTATAGATTGGGAATAAAAGCAAATGATGAATTTCCCTTTCTGTTTATTTCCTGAATACAAAATCTGCCAAATATAACTATTATTGCTCCTGATTCAGATTCTGAAATCCTGCATGTATAATGTTTTTGCTCTAAGAACTCCCTGTGTGAGTGGCACCCAAAGGTTGGTAGGCAATGATGGTAGGCTGGGGTGATGGTACAGGTAATGTCTGAAGTAACAGCTGAAGATGTAGTCTCTAAATGAGTAAATCAACTACTACTGTAGATATTTGCATTGCAGGGGCATCTTAAAGTTCTTGTCAGGATTGTAGTCCCACTTCTCTGGGGGAAAATAGACAAATTATGATCCCTGTCCCAAAGAGTTTATAATCCAGTAGCCCCTCAGGAAAATAAATTAAACTGTTACTTGCTGGTGTAGAATCAGACAAACAGGGCTGGAAGGGATCTCAAGAGGTCATGTAATCTGCATCCAGCCCCAAGTCAGGATCAGTAATAGCTGTGTCATTCAAACAGATGTCTCTGTCCTGCTTTTATAAGTCTCTAGCAATGAGGATTCCACAGCCTCTCCAAGCAATCTATTCCAGTACTTCTCTACTCAGAGTTAGAAAGATCCCAAATACCTTGCCTAATACTCCCTTGCTGCACTTCAGTGAAGTGAGTGGTTCACCTTTTCTTAGTGATGGACTCAAGCAACCTCAAAATTGAATTTCAAGATAATTTTCTTTACATTTTCAGAGGTAAATGACAAAAAAAAATGCAGAATTACAATTTCAAGCATTCAAAGGAAAACATTTTATTCATAACATCTTTAGAAAAAAACCAGATATGACCAGTTGATTTACTAAGCAATGAGCTGGAAGGAAGCACTGGGTAATGCTGTATTCTGTTAGATATGTTTTTTACTGCAGACAATATGCAGATACACAGTAGGAAAATGTGGCCCACAAATGCTTTCATGATTCTAACAGCACTTTAAATATTGATGCTTGTCTGCAAAAGCCAACATAAACAAGTATTACTGCATCATAATAATAATAATAATAATGAGAGAAATTTGTCTTTATATATCTCAGATTGTGTAGAAAGAATCAGAATGGAATTTTCTTCTGTGTCCTATAACCCTATACTTTAGCACTGGTGCAATGCAAATTCTAAAGCAGGTGAATAGTATAGTAAAACAGCCATGTTGCAGGGTTGTTCTTTTTCCAGCCCACATCAGAAGAACTGGGTGGTTTCACAGTAAGGGATATGATGCCTACTATGGCATAGTACCTCTGGCTGTGATGGTCTCTTCTTAGGTGAAAATGAATATACTTCTGCCACCAACAGGCACTGCAGTTTGGAGAAGCAGCATAGCACAGTCTAAAGTGATATATCCATTTTTGAAGGTTTGTCTTCACCTAACAAAGCACCTACCTATGGGAATTCAGAAGCAGCTGAGATCAGCCCTTTTTGTTAGTATATAACCTATTTTAACTTCTTTTACCTTGTACCTCACCCTTCCCAGGTAAAACATTTTACTTTAATGATGTTGATGAAAATAATGATTTTATTTTACCTAAAGATTGTTAGGGGAAAGAAGAAAATTCTACCCACTATTCAAACAAAAAACTGCAGGAGTCTCAAAATTGAATTTCAAAATAAGTTTGTGTTCCTCTTAAGAGGGAAAGAAATGGCAGAAACATCCAGTGAAATGCATGGGCCACAGAATGGAATGCAGAAAAACCCCACAGCTAACATTAATGAGCACAAATGTGGAAAGACGAAAAAATCCCCCCAAACACCAACATTTAAAATACATAATATGAAATGGTGGGTTACTTTGCCAAACATGAATTCAAAAGGATGTTTTTATTCCTGCCGTCTTACCTCTGGTTCTTTTCCTGTGCTTTCCTTTAAGTAGACAAATGTGACAGTATTTTTAGTTGACCCACCCTGAGGGAGAAGAGACATACTGACTTCTGCAAAGTTGTTCATTCTTCATCTTTTTCTCTCTCAGCAATATTGTTATCCATTCATTGTATATCACGCAATAAGATCTTTCTTATATATCAGCTGATTTTCTAAGAAGTTTTTTTGATTTTTGTTTCTTTGCTTCAGATTTTGAATGGGAAGTTCCAGCCTTGAAACAAGATTTGCAAGTGCCACTATGAAATTAAGCAATTCCTTGTATCTGCAAGGATAACCCCACAATAATGTAGGAAAGAACATTATTGATAGAGCAAGCTACTTTAAGATCTGATTCAATGCCAAAAAGGAGAAGTGCAATACTCTATGTTCTGCTATTTGAAAACGCCCTTGAAAGTGTGACATCTACCAAGGAAAAAGCAAAGAAAGTAATTCCACAACATTTAAATCCTTCTGTATTTGTTATCAGTTTGGCAGGGCTCCAACGGCAGAGTGCTCTGTGCAGCTCAGAATAACGTAGGTGATCACTAATTTAATGGCATAACAAGATATATAACAGCAGGAATAACCAGGATACTTTACAGTTTTTATCTTGAGCATAAAACTACTAATTTCTGCTTTTGCTAGTTGTACACTATATATTGCTATCTGTTTTGAAAAAAGAATCACTTCTATACAGTTACTACCTTTTTCTTCCTCTATTTATATTTGAAGGCCTTTTTTTGGGGTGGGGGTGGGGGGGGTAAAGTCTGCAAGCATCACTGCTCAAATTATTAAAATCCCAATATCCCCACCACAAATGCAGAAGTCTGGCACTTTCTTCGTTGACTAGGGAATGAGCTGGCAAAGCTAAAACCTTAAGCCAAGCTTTTAAGATTTTTCTGATTCCAGTCTTTCATTTTTTCCCCTCTCTCTAAATCTTGGAGTAAAAGAAGATTAGTGCAGATGGATGAAAATATTTTTTTCCACTTCAGCATTTGCTGTCACTATTCACTACTAAGCAAGTTCTCATACAGTATCACTGGAAAGATGGAAATTCCTATATTTCTCTTAAATATAATCATCTTGCCACAAAAAGAAAAGAAAGAAAAGAAAAAGAAAAAGAAAAACTGACTGTTTATTTTGGCCTGAGTTTCCTGTGATTTATCCTGCAGGAGAACCTGTAAACATAGTAACCTCTCAAATTGATGCCTTGTCTTGTATTCAAGTTCAGCTGGCTGCTTCCGCACCACACTGTACCGGGCAGTTTCTGGCTCACTGTGCCTAGCCAGTAAATTGAGCTGGACACAGGAAAGATGAAAACATGCAGACTTAAAGTAATCCCCCTTGCTGAGCACTCAGGAACACGGCTGGATTAAGCATGGGGGCAGGGGGCGACTCCAGCAACGGGAAGGCCATCAGGACCTGATCACCGCCTCTTTTAGGGTGGTTTAGGGCCTGTGTATTTTGAGGGAGTTACAGTAGTGCAGAATTGGAATAACAAGGTAGGGAATCAGGCCCCTTCAGCTGCAGTTTTTCTTGATTACAATTTTGAGTACAGTCACTCACAGCTATAACGATTTACACATTCCATTAATTAAGTGCATACAGTCCAATACTTAGTTATAGGTATCTAAATCCTGTATTTAAACAGTTGTATTAGCCAGTTAACATGACCAACCAAAGCGGGGGGGGGGGGGGGGGGGAGACGAAACTGGCATATTTGCACATGGAACATTTGCAGTATGTAAAAGACGTAAACAAATAACTTTCATCCCAGAATTTTAACTTAGAAAAGAATCAGCCTGTTGATAGTTTCATTTTCCTAATAAATATTCAGATTACAAATGAGTTCAGTCACAAGTGATCAACCACATTTTTGCAAGTAAAAGAAGTGGTCACACTACAGAATTCAATGTACCAGCATTAAATGCCATTAAAACACCCACATCTTCAACAGGAAAGAAAAGCATCTGCTTAGTCAATCATAGGAGGAGAAGTTACTATCATCATAAATTGCCAATGAAACTAAACTGTACCCAGGTTATTTAATGCTATTTTAAAATAATATTTTAATTACTAAATATTTGCATAATTATTAAGTATTATTAGTAACCAAGTTTCTTTTCAGTTGGAAAATAAAAAAATTAATTACCACGAGACCTGCATAAAGAGAGAGAAATAAACTTTTGGACTCTCCAAATCTGATCTAAACTAGTTTTACTATTCATAATGAGGATATTTTCAGTTGTAAAGCCCATGGCTTATCTGAAAAAACAAAATGAAAAACCCCACGACATTCAGCAGCTCTGCAGGCTACCAGCACATGTGGATGCTGCAAGGATTCTTAGCACATGTCACAGCACACTTGGTCCCCTGGCTTCCCTGCCCCCATTCCCCTCTTGCAGCGCTGATCCCCTGACTCCATAAAGCCCATCCTTCTAACCCAGTAGCCTCCCAGTCTGCTCTGATTTTACATGGGCTGCAGATTATCAAGGCAGGGATTACACAGATAAAAACAAGAGGCACATGCACCTTGTATTCTTTTTATAGAAACATACATAACGCTAGATGCTTTATATATAAAAGCAGCTTTTTATAAGAAACGTTCCTCTGAGGAAGGGCTTTAACACACAGAAAAAGCCCTGAGGTACCTTCTCTTTCTTGTCAGAAGTCGAAGACAAGTTTGTTGGGATCCCCCAGTGTCAGCTACAGACATAAGTCAGGCTTAGCTTTGTTAAAACTTTCTGACCATCACAAGCAGAACAAAAATAAAAGATTCTTCCCGTTTCCTTTGCCATTTCATCACAGGCCAAAAGCTGATTTTTAAAGGCATCCTGGACAATAACCTAAAGCAAGGTTCAATTGAAATGAATTTTGAAGCTCTCAGTTCAGGAGGTACCTCAAAAATCTATCTTTAACTGTAGAGAAGGTCAGGAGATTCATCTGTTCCTCCACAGATCAGGGTTGAAGCACACAATTGCTCCAAACTACTGGCAAGACCGCCTATTGCTCTGAATGACATTAAGGAAGAAGTTTGAAAACATGCTTGAGAAGCATGTGTAACGGTATCTTTAGCAAATCATTTACACAAGCTTGTTTGGAAGTACGGGGTCCCTTAGCCAGCCCTCAGCCTCAAAACATGGGCTCCCCTGATCCTTATCTCTTATCATCTACTGAAAAAGTTGACATTAAAGCTTACTTAAAAGCCCTCCCCCCCCCATACACTAGCAAGTGTATCCTTTTTGGTAACACTACCTGACAACGGAAGTTGTTCCTACCACATCTTTATGCCACGATAGGAAGAAACGTGTCTTTATGACACTGGATAGTGGAGATGAACAAGCTGAAGGTCCTCTCATAGCTCAGATTCTGAGATAAACTACAAATTAGCTGGATTAATTACAAATGTTGGGATCAGCTGAAATTCTGTTTTGCATATGAAAGTATTCACTAATCCTGACAATCAGAAACCAAATATGATAAACTAGTTCACCCATGATTAAATTACACACACAAAGAATCTCTCCAGAAACACTGATCCTGGAATAAGCATGTCTTGCAACTCACAGTAATCTAACTGCCTGGCTTTATAGCAAAATTGAACTTCTAGCTTCTAACGTTTATACTCAGAAATGCTGTACCGATCTGGAGAAAGAAAATGTTTTCTCTTCCTCCTCCCTCCCTCCCTCCCCCCAAATCTTCTTTGATTTTATTACCAAGATCAGAACACAGAACTTATTATTAGATCAGAGATAGTAACGCATAAGATAATAAATATCTGGAGTTAATTTTATGAGCACTTTGCTGAATTTGATATGTTCCTCTCAAAACATCTTTTACAGAATTACAAGTTATGGAATATATTTTTTTAATCTTCTAGATGATAATGGGATATTCAGAAAAATGTCATACTTTTGCATTCCAAACCTTTTAGAGTTCAGTATTCTCTGTTTACTATATTGAATGTATCTTGAGTCATAAAATACAGACTAGGTTAAAGAGAGGTCATACAGAATTCTTTTTGTTACACCTCCGATACTGCTCATTTGGACATGTCCCATCTGAATTCAGTGGGCTTTGAAGTGCCACTGCTTTCCACAATCTGAAAAGATAACAGAATAGCCAAGTTCTTGAAAGCTCAATTATATTAGAGTGTCAAATTATTTAGTTATTTCAAGATTTAGTGTATTTAGACAATTACAGGACTACCATATTGCCTATGTTTATAAAAGGGAAAAGAAGTGAGTTACAGTTTGGATATTTAAGAAGTTAGGATTGAAAATGTGAAAATGATAATATTCAATTTCAATAAAAAATATACATCACACTTGGACAAATGCACAGTATACTTTAGAAGCTTTCAAAAAAACTTTTTTTTAAAAGATTAAAAAGCATGGTAAACAACATATTAAACTCAATTTAAAGTAATTGCAACTGAATCTCTATGATACAACTGTTCTGGGATCTGTTACACTTTTTTCCAGCTGTTAAATTTATATATAAAAATACAATGAACAAATGTGCATACTGAATACTAGAAATCAGCATAAACATCAGCGTATTAAAGCATAAGCTTGCAGAAAGTTTTGCATTACCACAACTGTTTTGTCAAAAAAAAAAAAAAAAGGTACATTGAGTTTACTAAATTATGAAAGCGCTAAATTCTTAGGAAATCCAAATCTACATCCTAATCCTAATCATACTGTTACTATTGGCTATCTAACAACCGTTATCTTTTACCCTGGAAGTCCTTCTAATGCTGTATATGGCAGAATGAATAATGCCTATTCCGTTTTTACAGATATAGAAGTAAGCCCAGCTTGCAATTTTGGATCCAAATCCAATTTCAGAGGAGAAAGAAAATATGATTATAAAAGTATAACATGTCTTTATACGCTTGATTGGGTGAGGTTAAGAAAGTTTTCAATGCACATGTCTCAGCTGATGAGACCTTTGCTACCTACATATAGGCAGGAAACTGACATTAAATGAGGAAAGTTGGAATGAAGGACCAGGCTGTGCTGGTTAGAAAAAAAAAAAATACCATTAAGAGGTATTATTATTTCTATAAACATGCATTATTTATGACATTGCAAAACAATCCTTTGATTGCCTCCATTTTTAATGGTTAAAGACAAATCAAAACCCGTAACACCTTTGAAACTGAAAGGTTAAGTACGTATCTGAATGCTTTGAAACTCATGTTTTGTATGATATTGCCAAATAAAACTTTCCCGCATATTTTGGCTAAAGTCAATAAACAAGAAACTCAAAATTCAAAGAATTTATTTGGAATGAAGAGCTAATAACATTCAAATAATATTTCTAAAACAACTTTCTGGCAAATGCAACCAAGTATTTAAAGTTCATCCTCTGCTATTGTTCCAATTAAGATCCTGACCACAGAAAAGTGGGATTATGTAGCAAGTTGCATGCTATTTAGCAGAACCTATTTTCTGGAAGAGAAGGGACAGGAAAATATTCCCTATGCTTACCTTCTATCATAAGTGTTTATGCCTCATGTGTTTTGTCATGTGCTAGGATGTTGACATGAACAACTCGACAGTATAGCTCCACTACACAAATTATTTTTAAAATCAGAAGAAAAAGCACAAACTTTTCAAAAAGAATGCTACATTCTCAAAAGGAGTTCAGGGTCACCTTCCTTATACTGCATTTATTGTCACATGGTTTCATATTGTTTAATATAACAATTCAGTATCTATTTTAGATAAGACATCCTCAAAGGTCTGAAACTACCTCTCTCCTGTGAGATAGGAAAGGGTAGATAATTCTATTTGAAGCCAGACTTCCAGAAGTCTTCAGTCTGTTCCTATGTCAGATCACTTGAACTACTGTGTTTCAAGTTTTTCCTCCAGATTTTTCCTGGATAAGGAAATATAAAACACTGTTCCATCAAGCACAAACACTATTTCAGCATGTAATCAAACAACCTTGTTACATCTAGGAAAGTTTTAAGAGATACTGTAAATAGAAGCAGATTTTACGTTTTCTTCATACATAAAACACTATAGCTGCAACTGAAAACAAATACATTGGAAATAATTTGTTTTATTTTTGACTGGTAGTTCTTGGTTTGCACATGGTAGCTTATATTTAAAGGTCTTAGCAGAATAATTGGCGTCATTTTATTGTAACTTTTACTATAGCCATTTCATCAATATTTTTACATTTCCCAGCAAAAAAGTAATCTCTCATAATGATGAGAACCCTGTATATCTCAACACAGAAGAAAAATATATGTATTTTTAATAATTAAAGTTTCAAACCTAAGGAAATAACACTCACAACTACAGCAAACAACCTATTTTGTAGGTACCTGATCATTTCCACATGAGTCAGAAGTCATGTCAGTTCTACTCTACCTCCATTAACAATAGGAGCTACTAAGATCCCCTTCTCAAATGTATTTGAAATATGTCTAGACCTATACTTATGTGCTTGTGTGTGAACCTGTGAACCGCCAGTCAATTGTAATAAGCAGAGTCAGCTGACGAGTTCTTGCATCTGCTAGGGATCAGAAATACTGGAGTCTAATCTCTTAGCTTCTGTTCAGAATGTGCAAAGTGGCTTCCACCATTCAAGCAAATAGTGCCTGAATTTCAGGGAGCCGTCAACGCTGATGAGTAATAATACAACAAGCCCAGCTTATACTACTGCAGCTTTTATGGTTTCAGCCACCTGGTTAGTGCAGACTTCCCATGAGAAAGTTTAAAGAGTCAAGATCAATGGCATTCCCACACACTGTCTGGTGCCACCACACCTGAGGTGATCAAAGTAAGATGAACAAAATTAATTTTATTGGCTACATTAGTCATAGCTTTCATGATGAACAGAAGTTTAGACTAAAGCAGCATCTTGTTAGGAGCCCTGTGTTTTGGTTATATCCTGCAACTGCTCTTTCACCCTAGCTATTATAGGCTACGTGTGTGCAATTAGAAATGAAGTGTGAGAAGGCTGCACTCTACTGAGCAGCAGTTAACACAAGGGTCATGCTTCTGTCATCTGTAATCAGAAGCCTACGATATAATATGCAAAGCCATATTAGCTTTGTGATCATTTAGTTTTCCCTACCAATCCCTTAAGGTCAGTTTGCATATAAGATTATATAAAGTTATAAAGATTTCTGAAACTAGTCAATTGGCAAGCAGTTCCCAAAGTTCAGTATTTACACTGAGTTTTGCTCTTTAACATGTGTGTATATTGCAAAGATGCAATATTTGTGTCTGCAGTGCTAGCTGCACAAACTTATTCCATGTTTCCACATAACTAACATTTTACAACTTTTTAATCTCTCTTCCCCCTTGTGCTGAATCTTATATCGCACCAATTTCCTTAGCCAGTAATGATAACAGAGGGACAACAACAACATCAGACCTCACTGTGAAGGGACTTACATTGATTTTTTCAAAGGGATTTAGACAGGTAATTCTCTTGGCATCTACTACAAAACTTTGCCAGTAATTAAGGCTCTCATAACTACAGGGTGTCTCTTCAGGGCTTTATAAAAACAAGCAAAATGCCTGCCGTCTGGAGGCGTGACCCAACCCCCTACCATGCTTCTGACAGCCCTGCTCCACTACAAGAAGAACTACTTTTTGTTTGTCTGACTCCCCTCCCCCCTTCCTGCAGATAGCAGGATTAAGGAGGAAAGTGAAGAAGGAGGACCCCTCAGATACCAGCACAGCTCACTGCAATCCTACAAATACTAGCATCAAGACCTTGCCTTAAACATAGAAACTTAAGGACCGTATGTTCTCCCACATATATTCCAGTCACTATTCATTTAAATTTTAAGGCAACTTTTATTTATTTATATTATATAACAGGTTCCTTTATTACGTTGGTATTTTGCTGTGTTTTATCATTTCTTTTAACAACTGCTTTCAAACTGTATTATAGTGCATTATGGCTGGCTAGTAATTCAATCACTAACAGCCAGTAAATGAGTAATTTTCCACTGGTGCAATGTTCCAGCAACAACTTAAGAAAACAACAATGAAAGTTAAACATAAATTAGACTGTCAAACATATGTTTAGGAGCTGGAATAGTCCAGAATGAGATCATTACTGGGTAATGCATGCTCATTCAGAAAATTTCAGGATCAGCTTTCAGGATCACCTTAATTAGAAGAGAGGTTTGTTTAAAATATAATCTCTCAAAGAATTTCACTTTACTGAAGAAGTCAAAATGTTTTTACTTTATTAAAATGTAAGCATTCATTATCAATTTTGTGTGTAACAGTGCAGTGTTTTAGCTATAAATATAAAGAGTCATAAAAGGATCATCCCATTAACTACTTCACCACACAGTACCAAAAACATAAGAAATCTTATTACTTAACAGAAAACTTTAATGGAAAACTGTTGACTATCCAGTGTATCCAACAATACTGAGCTGTATTTCACAGCTCATAAGTCTTTTGGGCTGAAACATTATGATTTCAACACTTTTGTCACTAATAATACACATGTGGAGGGATGCCTCCCATGTGACACTATTGAATTATAAAATCTGCGATAGAAGAAAAAAATTGGAATTGCTTATTACCTAACAGACTCAGAATATGCATATGTGTGAATACACACGTGCACATACACACATATGCACATTTTAAAGTCACCTAATTTTTTTTAAGTATGGCACTTTTATTTGTACTAAAATGCAGAAATAAAATTATTATTTGTGTTAAAAATTTATCTGTATGAAGTGTAAAAGGTTTACTTACAGATAGGAGTTCTGAGCCTAAGAAACCAAAATGGCCACTAGGAACTTGAAAAGAAAAGTGTTAGGTGGTTTCAAGGACAGAAAAGCTGTATTTGAAGCAAATCAGTGCTGCTGAGGCACAAAAGTCTCATAAACAATCTGTGATGGAAATAAAAGAAACGCAGTAGAACTCTTACAACTGTTCCTCTATAGTTTCATCCACTTTACCAATAAATCTCAAGCTCTGGGTACCTATATTTACAGTGCTTTCCACATAAAAGATCTTTTATTATCAAGTCTCATTATAACACAGCTGTCTAAAGACTATTCAATATGATGTCAAAACTGGGGCTTGACTCTGTGTTGAGTGACATTTGAGTTGCAGCACCTGTAACTAAGTACAATGTGCAGTACAAATCTTGCATGGCAAATACTCCTAAGTCTGTGAATGGATTTTCTTCTACAAATGATTTAGTTTAGTTTTTTTAGCTTTAGCAGCTCTTCCAGCAGCAGAGAGGGTGTCTCTCCACACATTATCAGTATTATCATTCTGTCAGTTCTACCACCAGCTCACTCATCAGCTATTACAGCACAGGAAATTTTAGCAATTTAAGACAGGAGAGCATTTCTTCCAAAAGATCCATTAGAAATTTCTGATAATAACCATAGAGGTGGGTATGAGATTTCTCTTTTACCATCAAAAGCAAAATGGTTACTTCTCCATTTTGGAGCATCTGATGAAAATTGGGGGACATCTGCAGCCCTTTTTCTCCTTGTCAGGAACTGAGCAAATCGTGTTTAAATTGGAGGGTTTTTGTCTGGTGTGAATAGACACAATCCTCATTTTTTTCTTACGTATATTTTTTATTTTGCTTTTCCCCTGTACAGGTTTCCACAATAATGCAGTGGCTCTTGACTCTTCACTAGAGCATGGATACACAACTTTGCTGGAGAGGGCAAAAGGAGAAAGCAACACCTGGAAAACATCTTCAATCCAAGCAGAGATCCAGTCAACTCTACTTACTTGGGGATAGCAAGTACAATCAGAGCACAAAGTGATATGGATTTTGTGTTTAAAAATGTTCTTTGTGAAATGTTTATTGATGCTCCAAATATAGACACATTCTGTGGTCTGCTCCAGAATGTGCTTACTGAAAGCCAACATAACAAAGTCACCTCTCCCACGGTTGAAACAACCCAAATAACAGCAATAAAAACACTTAAGACATCAACAGATATTCCAGGTCCTTTGGAGGCAGTACTCACAGGTGAAAAGATTCAACTCTCCAAGCAGAGGCAAATTAAATCCTAACGAACTATTAAGGAGACTAAAAATCAACGTACTCCTAACTGTAGCACCACTAGTGGAATTACTTCAAAGTGCTATCTACCATAAAATAATTAATCTGTTAACTCTTGTGACTGCTACCTGCTGATCCCTAGAAAATGAACTTAAAAGGAGGCCCAGCATATTCTAATGCCCAGAGGCATTTGGTCTAGGGGCCAGGCAGGTTGCTACAGTATTCCTGGCTTTGCCACTAACCTGCTGGGTGACCTGGGACAAATCACTTGACTTGAAGATGTCTTTGGGAACAGCTGTATCTGTCATGAAGTCACGTGCAAACACCTAGAACTGGCACACCTTCCTATGTGGAGACAAGTCCTTTCAGGGACACAGGCACTCTGTTTCAACCAGAAGCCAACTGAAGTACTGCTCCCAGACTTGGGGCACAATGCCGTGCTAGGCAGGGGAAGGACGTCAGATCACAAAAACAGTGAATCTATGTTAACGTAGAGTTATTCTGTCTCCCAGTCATGCTGGTTACAGTGCTACAGACATGCAGCATTACTGCTTCTAGTGCTGGATGTTCGTCACTGCTGTACTGTGCAGCACAGTCCTCATCTCTGGGGTGGAAGATGGGCGATACTAACCACGCTCAACAGAACCTGAATTAGGTATCTGAATCTGCCCATTCTAACCCTATTGTTAGCAAGGAATGGATACATCACACCACAGCTCACAACTGGAGCAGCCATAATATTCTCTCCTGGTCCTTAATGATCTTATTCCTCAAAAGGTCAAGTGGGGCTTGACCAACATTCCTGGTGGAAATTTTCCTAGTAGCAGCTCTGATGAAAATCCCTTTGTGGGAAGAGGCCTAGGAGCTCAAATTTAAGCTCAAATGTCACCACACCAATAGGCAGTGATTCATCAGTCATCTTAGCTCAGGTTCCCTGCCCCTGTCCCTCCCCCCCCTTTATTTTTTTTCTCTCCTGTTCTTTTTTTTAACCATAAATGCAGTGATGTTACTGAAACCATACCCTTCTAGCAGCATCATCAGGAGAGCATCCTCTTTGGTGCCATAGGGGCATTACATATTAACAAGGGCAGATATCCTAATGGGGTTTAGTGTATCTGAGAGGCAACTGTAGCTTTTTATCAGTGGATGTAATAACAAGATACTGGCAGGACGAAGTACCCATCTGCAGAAAGAGAGATTGGAAGCATCCCAAGATTTCAAGGTAACAAAAGAAAGGAGGATTATAAACATAGTTAAAAAAAAAAATCTAGACAGAGGGAGAAGAAATGAGGAAGAATAATGACTCAAACTTTTTCTGAGTCTGTACTTTCCTGTTCATAGAGGCACAGCTGAGACAATGCAGCTGGCTCTATGACAAATGTGAAAAAATAAGCCAATTTGAGCTGGTTGTTAGCAGTCGGAGCACAGTGTCTCAGATAAATGAGCGTCTGCTTCAGGTATGGCAGCAGATCTTCCTGCACTGTTCCTGAGAGACTTGCCAGGATTGCAGCAGCCCTCAGCCATCAAAAGCAGTAAGAAAATGCTCTTCAATCTCCCATCCCTAACTTTGGTAAAAGGTGACCTTGAAGCAGAATTTTCTTCTTCTTCATGCCCTCCCCTCTTCACACCAATTCCATCCTTTTTCCTGTCTTACAGCTAGACATGTTTTCTTATTTAACAGTAGATAAAACCAACACTCCCCAGCACAGTTGCTCAAAGTGATCTGTGTGGGATGTCACACCTCTAACTGTATCGCTGTCTCTAACTCGTATTTTCAGCCTGATCTGACGTTTGCCAGGAATCCCAGTTTGGCTTGGAACTTCTTGTCTGTCTATCCTTGTCTGAGCTAAGAGTCTTTATCAGGGAAGGGGGGCATAGAAAGGTCCAAGCAGCACCCTGCACCTGCTTCTCTTCCTCATCATCATAACTACTAAAGCAGTTTTCTCCCTCAGATACATATTCTACCTGCTGAGGTTGCTCTAGGTACTATACTACTTTTCTTCCTGTTTAGGGGAGTGGGGAGGGGGGGGAGAGGGGGAAATCACATCCACAAAAAAGAGAAAAAGGAAAATGAAAAGAGAAAACAACAGCCATAGGAACCTTGTTCACTCACCCTTGCCTTCAGAGCCTTGCAAAGTAAGAACTTCTTTGCCTCCCTTCCTAATTCCACAGTGAAGAAAAGCTACATGGAGTGATCCTTGCCAAGGGCTGAGAAAGAAGGCTTGACAGGGAGTAGAAAAACAGAGAAGGAATGAATAAGCATCAAGGGCAAAGAAGGATAAAACTCCTTATACTGAGGAAAAGGAAAGGACCTGACATTTCCTCTATAAGAGACAACAGAGGTATGGGCCTCTGTTGGCCACTTCTGACAAACACAGGGCCAAGAGGGTTTCTTTCAAGGGCCAGAACTTCACCAAGGGATAGGAGTAGCTATATGTAAGGGACAAAAGGTTTCCTCTGGAGGTCAGTAGGCATCCATGCTGTAAGACCTCTTGTGAAACATTCCCCATTCAAAACTTCCTTCCGTTCTGAGATTGTACAGCATTTATATCATGTGTATGTAAGTGTTTATATCATCACATCATTATAACAGAAAAAGATATTTTTCAAGCAATGAAACACAATGTTGTCGTCTGTGGCAACAGCAGGGGATTTGGCAAGGCTGTTTAACAAACTCTGGTGAGGAAGAGTTTTTGAGAAAAATAAAAAAAATTGAATCTCTGATCACAAAGATAGTACAAAATTCTCTATATTACCTATCCTGTTTATCCTTGAGCTGGCTTTTTTCACTTATTTAGAGATCTCTACCGAAAAACACTTTTTTATTAAAGTTAACATCTCAAGACTCTACTTGTGCTCGTCACTGCACCAGTATAAGGTGAATGACTCCTTGCCTTGAAGGACTTGCAATACTTATTTACACATGAAATACCATTTCAAATGGAGTCCAAGCTCCTATGAGGAAGCCACATAACAAATACACACATACACACACACACACACACACACACACACTCTCTTGGTCACTGCAATTTATCCTGCACTTGTGAATTTAACCTTACACACCACATCACCGTGAGCCAAAACAACTTGTAACTACCTACATAATCAGGTCACAAAACATTATCCAAATTACAGGTGGGGACTGGGACAAATAGGGCAAAATGATTCAACCATGGTCACCCAGCAGATTAGCAACTGACCCAGAAATAAAAGCACTATTTTCCTAAAGCTGCACACCAATTTCTTGGCTGCACTGTAACTGGCAAGAGGAGAAGAGAACCTTACAGTAGGATTTGAGTCATCTGGAGAAGACCTGCAAGTAATCCTTACTTAAACAAAGAGGACTCCTGAAGAGATTTTCTTCTGCAAATATACAGGCTTGTTCTCCTATTCCATTTTCTTTTCCGAGAAGACTTCTGCAATCTCATGCTCATGGGACAAGAATTGGCTTGAGGCCACAGATTTCACACTTGGTTTCATGAGCAAAATCTAAATAAGCCTAGATTGCAAAGAACGTTGTGAGCAGCTGAGCTGCAGATGGATTTTTGGGAAGGGCAGGAGAGGTAAGAATTTAAAAAAAATCTCTCCAACATTTAGAACCACTTAGAGATTGGAAAAGCAACTTCCTATAAAGTGTTTAATGTTTTAAATGGTTTACCAGCTGGAATAGCAACCTTTTTAGTATTAACATGTCATAGTTTGAGCCACTCAACTGACAGAAAATTATAAAATATATTTAACTTGTAGAGTTTTTTTCTTTTAAACAGGACAGAAAAACAACTTTCCAGAAGTAGAGTTTTTTGTTTTTTGTTTTTTTTTAAATAAAGCCTGAAAGAATGGTAATGATATTAGCTACACATTAGTTTCCAAATGTTAAATAAACTCTCCTCTAAGAGGAGACTTACTTACTGCTTCAGCAGTAACTCACTCAGCAGTTTCATTTCATAGGGGCTTATGCAATCATCTCTGGCTTTGATCCACCCATGCACATGCCTTGCAAGCATTTCTTCAAGTGTCAAAGCCTCATGTCTCAGAGTTAAGTACCAACTAAACAACAGAATTTGAATTCATCAAAAGCAGGCATTAAATTTAATGGGATTTCAATTAGTGATGGACCAAAATCCAAGCCCTAAAATCCTCTCAAAATGTAAGCAAGTCTGCAAACCCACAAGTAGGCCCATACCATTTTGAGATCAGAACCAAGTAAAACAAAGTTTCAATTTAAACAGCAAAATTCAATCCTGTATTTTTCCAGGTCTGAACAAAGCTAAAAATCTTTGCAGTTCATACAGGCACAGGCACATCATAGAAAATAGCACAGAAAAGAACAAGAGTATCTAAAATTTAATTAAGAAACAAGCTAGTATAATGCTCCATAATGACATTCATTCAGTACAAATCTTGCAGTTATTGATGGATATCGTCCTCGGACCTCAGGGCTCCGATACTTGAATTAACATGAGAATATAAAAGCATTTAGTTTCTAGCTAGCTTTTGTGGTTAGCCACAAAAGGAGACATGAATACATAAGATAACAACAGTAAGTGAGATTATGGATAATGAGTGTTATGGGCAGAGAAATAACAAATCATGGAACAAGAAATGCAATTTAAAAAAAGTCAGACAAAATTTCCTGTGATATGAAGGAAATGCAGGAAATGCACAGAAGAAATGCTTAAAAGATAGGTGCTGAACTAATACGGGTGTCACTGGTTGGTGGTGCCCTAAGTTATGGTCTAATCCCTTCCCTGAACAGGTTTGCATTAGCGTAAGAGTGAATAATTTCAGTGCGGCAGCTATCTAAGCTGTAACACTTCAAATATGAGACTCTGCAGATTTAGCAGCAGGTGGGACAATACACATTATCCATACCATGGAAACACCTTGAGAATTTTTAAGTGCGCATGGGGAAAGCAAGAAAGCCATATGGAAATTAATTTACTGCACGAGAGATAAAATTGTTAGCTGCTATGTCAGTCACATTGCTCTCATAACTGATGTGTCCAAAACAAAATTTTTATAAAAAGTATTTAACATGTTTGACAGACACGTACTCTGCACCATTTAAGTTATAACCCAATAGTACAGACACTAGTTATTAGTTGGAAATTATGGGATCTCAGTGGTATTGCTGCCACACGGCAGGCTTTATTTTGTTTAATTTAACAATAAACTCATTATATTAACTGAATTCAATAGAAACAGCAGGGGGAATCCTGTTAATTTAATCTTGAACATCAGAGGGCCTCTGAATGTGCTAAAAGAATGAATACAGCAGGAATTTGAGGAATGGTTTCATAAAAAAGAAGGAAGTTTCCATTTCCTCAGAATGCTCATACTGAATTTAAAATGAGCAAGTCTGATTTGATATTAAATGGTTTAGACATATGGTTACTGTTCTAAACAGGATGCTGTGCTTGATTTGACCTGGTACAGCCATTCTTATGTCTTTTAGTATGGATATATCCTATATAGCGGTTGCCATAAAAACACCATTTCTACCCATAGGTTAGTATCAGCAATGCCATTGTTTCTTTTCAAATGTGGAAAGCAAGCAGTTTCATATGCATCACGGTTCAGACAGTAGCTGTTAGTCAAAAGTGACCATAATACTGGCCTCGTCATGGGCAAATCTTTGTTACCAGTGACAAAGTCTTGGGGTTGAAACTCAAAGGACTATTCTTAAATTACTTCAGAAGGATAGCAACAAGCTCTGCAGGTTTCCACTGTATTAATTTGTGACCTTCTTGACTTCTCTACTGGAAGAGCACCCTGGAGTGTTTGACACCCGCCCACCTTTTAAATTGAGCAACTCAAAAACCCTGCCACTCCCTGAACATCAGATGTAGAAGCAAGGGATATGGGCATACCTTGATGCATTCAAGCGCTTTCTCTAAGCGGAGGCAAGTAGAGACACATGAAAACAGGTAATTAGTAGAAATCCATATTAATAACTTACGTAGGTACTTCCTCTGCTTCATATGGGTAGTAACTACCAACCCTGAATACTTGCGAGGATAGAAAAGAAGTCACATTCGTCCAGCACACATCCATGCCCTGACACAAAAGCAAGAGCTAGTGTCGCTCATGATGGTGCTCTCAGCCATGGACACCAAAAGCGTATACCTGCCTGCTGCACATCTGTAAAGACCAATGCCAAGCAGAATCCGGACACCCATAGCCAAAACCTCCAAAGATGACGTAGATGACCCAAAGATACTATATCGATGAGGAAGACAAACTCTGGCAGGTTTCTGACAACCAACAGACCTGTTCAAAAGGGCTTTCTCAAAATGAAAATTAACACACAGAGCTGATTAACTGCACAAGAAGCGGCAGTTATCCTGCTTCACATACACACAGGGTTGTGCAACAAACCAGGAACAGCATAAAGGGTTCCTTGCTGATCTGATCTGTTGTCCTTTTAGGAGAAAATTCAATCATCTTTGATAATGGATATTACCAAAGAAGGATAACTACCTCTCTTATATCCTGGATTAAACATTAATCTTCTAAAATATACAGTCATCACATAGATAAGCACTTTGTTTAAAAAGTTCAGAATATTCAACATAAGAAGTTCAGTTGTGAGTCTTCGTAAGTCTGTGAACCGAAGAAAATACTTGGCAGCAGCCAATACTGACCATTCTCAGAAGGACAAGCTTACAGGCTTCTGGCATGGCTAAGTATATCACTGCAATTAACTCTGAAAAACGCTGGAAATCTTACTCTGTGCTTTGTGGGCATATACTAATTAAGCCTCAATAAAGCTACAGAAGCCATGGTGAGAAAAGTATTATTTACATGTTTTCCAGAGGCAGAAATGAAGGCAGAGACACGGTGAGAGCCTTTCACATAGTCGTATACCAGTCTGGTCACAGAGCTATTAACAGATGCCCGGACTTCCGAGTCCTTCAGCCCTTGCTCCCTTGGCATAAAACAACACTCATCTTGGCTTCTAAATTTGGTGTGGAAGACATTTTTGAGAACATGCTGTCAAATACAAAAAAAGAGATGCTGGTAAGCAGTTTTTTTCCTCTAAACTAAAAAGACAGGCCTCCCCTATTTTGGTCCCTGGGTATAGCCAGCCTTGTTCTTTAAGTCCGGACCTGTAGACTCCTTAAGACACACTGACCAGAATGACTCTGACAGTCAGTGCATAACATGATTTGAGGGAGGACAGGAAAAGCAAGGTAGGAGAAGGAAAGGTTGGAGGAGGAACACTAAAGTTAGGAGAGAAGTGAAACCAGAGGCAAACCCCACTCTTCAGTGGAAGAGATTTTATACTTAATGTGTTCTTTTTGAATTTTGTTTTTAATTGTAAAAATCCTGAACACACATACACACAGAAAACAAACAAAAAAAATCATGGTTTCACTTTGAACCAATGTATTCCCTCAGTGTTATATTTCACACTCGGAAAAAATGTTTACAAAGGTTGTTTCTGTTTACAGCAGGAACAAACCCCAAAATTCATAATGGTTGCAGCCATAGGAAGTTTCCCATATGCTCATGAAATCTGGATACCTTAATTCTGAAAGGAAATGATCAGATAGGACAGAAACATGCAAAACACTGGTGGTTTATGAAAGGTAAAGAATATACACCTATTTATCCTTTCACATAGGAAAAGGATGTGAGGAGATTCAGAAAACTTATGTAACCAAATTAACCAGAGGGACTCATTGCCACAAAATATCGTGAAGGCCAAGAAATTAGAAGAAACTCTTGGAATTTGTACAGGTAACTAATATATCCCCTGTTTATGGGGACAGATAAACTATTTTGCTACGTACAGTCTTTGTATCTTTTTCTGAAACATCTGCAAATGGCGCTGTCAGAGACAAACAGATGGGCCACCAACCTGATCTGATGCGTCTTCACAATGTCGTGCTGACTCCAAGGAGGGAGCATGGAATGATTAGTAAGGGAAGTCTGAGAAATGCATTTTCCTGCCTTTGACCAGAAGAGATGTTTAAATAGCTTCAGTATCTCTCCTCAGCACACACACACTGCTTATTTACACCTGGTATTTCATCCCACTCCACCTTTGCATACTTTGTCTCCTGTTCCACCTACGCTGGCAATGAGGTTTGCATGCCGTTCTTCCTAAACGGATGCCGCTCGCAGGATCCTTTGTGCATGGCCATGTCCCAAGACTCCGCACAACCCCTGATGTAGCAGGACCCTGCTTCATGGGTGTCACAGGACAAAATGTAGATGATTTTCAAACCCTCTGCATGTTTCACGGTCAGTCACTTTGCAACACACAACAACCCCCCCTGCCACTTCTGAGATTTTCTCCATTATGTAAATTACTTATTATGCACACACTCTTACCAACAGCGTTTCTTGACACAGAGAAGATTAATTTGCTGTTAAAAATGGAAGACCTAACATCAACTAACAAGAAACTATGAAAGCAAAATGAATTTCTACTGTTTTAACAAGCATAATGCAGGGTTTTTTGCTTGCTTTTTGAGTAAGCCTGTGACCTTTTCTCCTCCTCAAGGCTATTTATGCTTCTGCATAATCCTGGATACCCACAAATGTCTTTACAAGCATCAGTCAGGACATTTGTTTGGAAAAGGCCTTAAAGCCAATGCAAGGTGCAGGATAAAGCAGAGTTCCTTAAAGCCAGGTCCAAAGAGATCCTAACAAACCTGATGCATACATCAAAAACAGTGGCAAAAAAACACAAGTAGATCAGCTTTGGTGCTAAAAGCCTCATGCTGTTGAATTCTGAACAACACTCTACAAAGGTATTTTGAGCTTCTTAATCAGGGGCTTCCTGATGAGCTATGAAATAGTACAAGCTCAGCACTAGCCCATTACTACCATCAAAAAACAAAAACAAAAAAACCCCAAACACATGACTATAGCTGTAAAAAATGAACTCATGGCTAAACCAATCCCTTTGCCACAGGTTCTCCAGTCCTTTTCAGATAACGGGATAAAGTTACGATAAAATGATTACAGGGCATTTTTCAAAGCTCAAAGACCATACAAGAGTCATAAAATTAAATAACAGAATACTAAAACCTCATGAACAAAAGTAGATTCAAAAGATCCAAAGTAAAAATCCCTGTTTTGATTCTGTGACTGTTCTGCCAGGGTAGAACCTGGTCACAAGTCCTCTTCATTGAGCAGAAGTAGTGTTATGATAGAAATATGTTTTGTACTGTTGTGTATTTAGTAATGAAAAACAAAATTCTTTTTACATCAGAGCGAGGAGACATGCGTCTTCCCTGTGCGCCCAGTCAGCCTCCTGGAAGCCAGTTAGTCAACACCCTTTACCCAATGGGGATTTACATTGATATATTTGCTGAAACACTCTGAAAGATACAGTTATACCAGGCCAGACCACGATGAAGAGTTTACTAGTTTACTAATTTGCAAAACCTAAAAGCAAAGAAATAAAAGCAGGCAAATTAATAAACACATAAGCTGCAAATGCTGCTAACTCAACTCCCATGGAACGTTTTAACAAGAATCTCTCTGTGTGCAACTGCTGTGTACTACAAAACAAAAGAGGTTCTGAGGCTTTACCTTAGTGCCCAACAGATGCAATGAACTGACAGTGCTCTCATTTCCTGAGCTCAATTTTATAAGTCATTTCCTTTTGATGTTAAATTTTAGAACATCTTTTTTAACACAAATTTAAATAACTAAACACAGAACAATTTGGAGCATTAAATAGCTAAAAGTAGGAAACTGCTATGTAAAACCTCCCCTATTTATTTGTCTTATAAAATACTGCCTGAACTGCAAGTGCAGACTGGAAAGTATTTTACAATGCTCTGTGCTTAAGCTGCTTTTATCTTTTCAGAGAAAGAAGTTAAGAGCAAAACATTTTAGAGAATTCTCTAACTTTCCATTACAGCTATATCATGAGCACTGTCTTGCAACATCTGTAGCTATGTTTATCAGCACCTCTCACAGATCTGCATATTGGATAGACTGTTGTCTGAATACTACAAATTTAATCATTCACCCAATATTAAGTGCACATCAGACTGCATTATAGACAGTATACTAAATATTTGTGGACGCTTACTAGACAAGTCATCAGTTAGGGGCCAAAAGGTGAGATTACTATTTTGGAAAAATGCAGTTCTCTGTTTAAATGAATATCAGTCAAGCAGTCCAATTATGAAATAATAATTGCATTTCCAAGCAATCTATATTTTTTTATGACATGAATTAAAACCACATCAATTTTGTTGTTTAATCACCTCTTGTGATTCCTAAGTAATGCCTTTTTAAAAGTTAGTAATGCTTAAAACATGTGCTAAAATAACATATACCACCATGTTTCCACGATTTAGGAGCACATGTGCTGCAATAACATGTGCTTATTTCTTTACTATTAAATGCCAAAGGCTGTTTGTGTGGTAAAAATGAGTAAAACCCACTAATAACTAGATTGTAATAGGAACAGTGTTTTATGGTCACAGAGGGACATATGCCCTTGAAAAATGCTATAGGTCATTCATAACAATTGTACTTATAATAAGAAAATTATATTTCCTTACATGCTGGTGTAGGTGATTGGCAAATACGCAAATGCTAATATTTCCCACTTTTGTTGGAAAGCACCAATCCACTGAACCAAAAACCGCACAGTTTTCAGAAAACATTCAGTGAAGTTCTGTCATTCAGCTTAGAATCACAGAATAAACTAGTTTGGAAGGACCCCTGGAGGTCAGCCAGTCCAACTCCTGCTAACTTCTGGGCTAATTCAAGCCTAGTTCAGGTTGCTCAGGGCCATGCCCACCTGAGCTGCGAATAGCTCCAGCAATGTGAACATCTCTAAGCTCGCTGGGTAACCTGTTCCAGGGCCTGACCCCACGCATATCTAGCGGGAATTTCCCTTGCTGCAAGTGGGCACCGCTGCCTCTCGTCCTTTCGCTGCGCGCATTTGTCTTCTCTATAAGCCTCCTTTAGAAAGCTGAAGAGTGCAATTGGATTCCCCCTCCTCCTCCTCTGCCAGCTCTTGGTCAGGCTGCACGAAGCAGCTCTCGGCCCCTCCCCAGCTGTCGGGTGCTGCAGGGGCCCTCTGCTGGACTCGCTCCAGTTTGTTGATCCCTGTTGGAGGCACCTCTGTCGGAAGCGCACACAGTACTCCAGATGTGGCCTCACAAGTGCTGCATAGAGGGAAATAACTACTCGCCTTGCCTTGCAGTTCAGTATGTTGTCAGCCCCCATTCCCACAAGCACACACAGCTGGCTCAGGTTCAGCTTGTCTGCTGGCACCCCTAGGGCCTCTTCAATAAAGTTGCTCCTTTGCTAGCTGGCGTCCGGCTAACTGTTGCTTAACTTATTCCATCGCAGGTGCAAGATTTTGCATTGGTCTTTGAACAGTTTTACATAAAACAAGAGGGATCATCTCAAGAACAACAAATACCTTATGGCCAGGCTATTTAGCTGAGATGTGGAGGGTTCAGCTTTAGACCCTTACATTGACTGATTCAGATAAAGATGTTGAATCTAGGTCTTTCACAGGAGAAGTGTGTGCCCTAGCCATTCAGCTATGAAGAAAGAATCCTTTATTTACTCAAGCTGGGAAGAAAAAACAAAACAAAACAACTTAGAGCTTAAAAAAAAAAACCAAAAAAAACCTACCCCAAAGTACCTGAAGTTATCCTTTTGGATATATATCGCTTGTCAGAATCACAGCAGGATTTTTGAATGTGGATGCCCCATTTATCAGCTGTGGAGAAATTATGTCTTCTGTCTGCTGGTTTCATAGCATAGCTGAGGTTGCAAGGGCCCTCTGGTCCTCTTCCTTATACTCTGCCTTCACCTAGAACAACTTTAAAAGATCTTAATTTTGTCCAATACAGAGCAGTGAAAATTTTGAAATCTTCAGAAGGCTTCTGGGAATAGCCCCATCCTCTGTTCCAGGGAATTCACCACTAGTCCTTAAATCACATACCAAATTCTAAGCTTTCATTTAAAATGCTTTATACTTCTAATCCTCCCAATCACAGTGCAGCACAAAAAAAGCAAAGAAAGAAAAAACCTGAAGGAAGTGTAAACTCATACATGTCACCCGAGTCTGCCAACAGTCTAAAGCAGTATTTGCACACCATGAACTGTCTAATTGATTTCCGGGGGCTGTTAAAGTTGATTTTCAAGGATGACAATTTAAATGCCAGTGTAACCAGTTATTTACAGCTGATGTCAATGGCTACAGCTAACTCACGTTAACTAACAGCCCCCAAACCCACTCATGCCTCTCCAGGTAAGAAAACCCACAATGATTTTGTATTCATGGCAAGGGTGAGGGCGGCGGGGGGCAGACAGGGTGAGAGATGGAGAGAGAGACAGAGAGCAAGAGCACGAAACAGCAAGAGCGCGCGGGAGAAAGAATGAGAGCGAGAAGAAGAGCAAGAAAGAGTGTGAGATAAAGAGAGAGCAAGTGAAAGAGAGCAGGAAACCCCCAAACCACTCATGTCCTTCCTGACATATTTTACAGTGTAGTTAAGCTTTGTTAGAACAAATAAAAGAGCAGCACAATCAAAATAAATTCTAATAATTATATATAGGGCATTCTGGGTTGGATTCAAGTCTCACTCATTTTCAGTATCATTTTATTGTGGAAGGGCCTTTTCCTTCCCCCCCCTTCCCCCTTTTTGCGCTTAATCTGAAAGATTTTCATTAGTAAAACACAAATTTTTAATGCTCTATTTTCTGCATTCTTCTCTTATATTTTAGTTTATCATTTAAGACAAGTGCAGGATCTATAATCACCCTCTGGCTTTTTTGACCCTCATGTAATAGGTGATAAGCAACACATTAATTATCATCATCCAAAGAATTAGAATGCTTATCTGTAAATATAAAAGCAGAAGTGTTACCTCAGAAGAGGACTCTCCAAGCTGGGGACACTTCAGAGTTCAAGGATTTGAAACTAAGCTCATATTTTAGCAGGCAGACATGAAATTCATTTTCAGAACTTATTTTTACAGAATTCATATGGTGTAAAATGCACTTACAGAGAAGCTGCTCTGCTCTGAAAGCCTTTTGTCTGAAAAGGGCCCCTATGGAAAAAGCTCTTTGATTGCCTTGGATGAGATGATGTTATTAAAAAAAAAAAAAAAAAAAGTCAGGAAGCACAAAGTTAATATAGACTCAAATTACTTAAACACAATGCAGTGATTTTTTCTTTTTTCAGTAGTGAAATCAGCTATTTTCAGGCAAGCTGTCCCACAACCACAAAAAAAACCATTAGAGATCCAGGAGGTCAGTCGAGCCTCTCCACTGCACGCTGGCTTAGACCTGTAAGGTCAAGGCAAGGGAGGTCCTGCCGACCCCACGTGGGGATTTTGTAGGCATTGTATGGTCTTCAGAGCAACAGCACAGTGCAGAGAAGGAGGCATGAAAGAATCTGTAATTCTGAACAGGCCCAAATCATTGACTTGTCTTCAGCATTTCTTTACCTGGCTGCAAGTTTTTACTCATGCATGCTTGGTGAGATGTAACATTCAAGAATTAGTGTTTGTAAATCACTGATGATCCAAAGTATTTTTGTCTATACCACCACAATTAACATGAAATCTGTTTGATTTTATAAGGCATTGTATAGACAGCATTGTAGTTGATTCAGCCATATGGAAAACATGCCTACCTTCATCCCCAGTTATACAGTATCATAGTGTTTAATCCAGTATTATCAACTCCAGTTCATGGAACCGCATCACCTGGTGTACACAGTGCTGTACAGGCACAACTGATTTCACACTGCTATAGAAACAGTGTACTAGTTTATAACTTAATTTCTCAGATGAGTTCAGTTGTGATCATTTTTTAGAGGAGACATAATCTTAAGGAAACTAGTGGCACAAAATTTAAGAGGTTGCATAATTTGGAACACCTTTTCATCTAACTATACTGCAGAAGAACGGATGATTCACTCCATTCTTGAACTAACAGAGGAACATATATGTTTCCAGGGCTCCTGACCAAGACAGTGGAAAAAATGCCACTTAACTTCAATACTGCAAAATCAAATCCTTAATTCATCAGATTGCCAACTTGCAAGACCTCAGCTCTGTCTGTGATGTCTACACAGACAAAAGCAGTCAGATAAATAAATACAAAGAAGTCAAATTATTTGTCTGCAGATCAGAGATTATAGAAGATTTTTCATCCTTCTTAATTTTTCCTATTACTTAAATGCCAAGACATAAATTAACATTTGACTCTGCTGGTTTGTGCAACTCATCTGGAGTATGAAAGTCAAACTTCTCGTTTCCACCTCTGATGGAATCAGATGTGAAGTCTGTCTAAACAGAATACGCCTCTGTGTGATCTTTACTAGCCTACTCACTAGCTGAGCCCAAGCTCTTTTCATGCCTTTTTAATGAAAGTCTGAAAAGGTTCTGACATAATCATAAAATGAAAAATGTTGATCCCCTAAGCAAAAAAATGCAGACTGAGTTTTGCTGAGTAAAATATAGGCACTTCTGCTGGCATGGTCTTTACATTGACTATTCACGATGTAAATCTGCATCTCTTGGACTGAATGCTTGGCATAAACATCAGAAAAAGATTCTTTACCCTTTAAGTTAACTTGCTTTGTTTCTTTTGCTGACTTATTGTCATTTTCAGATTCTTTTCCCGATTTGAGATAAATCAAACAATGAAGCACAGTTCCAGGGAAATACCGAAAAGACCTCAGGATTTTCCATCATTGTCTGTTAGCAGCACTTTCAAAAACAAATTGGTCTAACAACAATCTTTTCACACGCCAAAGCTAAAATCCAGTAATATCAGACCTTTTCAGAGATTTTTTTTTCCCCTTCTTCTTCTTCCTCAAGCCATTATTTAAATTCAGAGAGTGGCACGAGCTGAATTTCCAGAAAAGAGAGCCATATGGGAGCAACCTGACTGGCCTTGGTACTTGCAGCAGACCAAACATGCTCAAACTTTGGAGTAAGTTTTGGTGAAGATCTGAACTGTTTGATACAGGTCCACACATACAGGTCCTAGTTACAGCAGGAGCTCTAATCCTTTAAGCTGCTCTTGCTCACTGGTTTGTGAGATAAATATCCTAACCAACTTACGATACTAAAAAAGAAATCCAAATTTCTCAAGATTGCTTGACAAAGAACACGGCATGCACTGTACAAGCCCATATATTTTGTATGCTTATTCACAATATTGACTGTCAATGTACTTGCTTAAAATGATTATTGCACACAGCATGGCTAACTTTTAAATGCAAATTGTATGCAAATATATGCAATGCCATCTTTAATGCAGATGTAGCAAAAAGTATTAAGATGTGCAGGGCCTAATTAGGTTCTACATCAAAAACTATATATAAAACTTGACTCCAAACTCTCAGCAAAATAAATTTGAGCTAGAAATCCCAGAGTACATTTCTAGGGAAGGCAGGGGCAGAAATTCTTTCCCTGTGACTTCTGAAAACTGAGGAATGCAATGTACTCGAATGTTTTGTTCTCTCTCTCTTCAGACGAGGCACCTTCCTTTTAGTAAGATGCAGATAAAATGGCATGGCCATTTCATTCTCTCCTATTTCTTGAGATTTAAAATGATGAAAGAAAACCTTCATTTGGTAGCTGGACAACACATGAAAGTCAGAAGCAGGGATGCAAAAATGCCTGGGCAATGCGAGGCTCAGTCTAAACAGAGAAAGAAAAACCTGGCTTATCTTTTCTAAGCAAGGGGCTGCTCTGTTGCAGCCCAGCCAGTGGGACTTTGACTACTGAATTCTTTGGAACAGAAAAGCACTTGTACATAGCAGAATCCAGAGACAATAATCAGCCTTGGGGACTTGCATTATTAATGCACTGAAATAAATGAAACAGTTGACAGCCTACAGTCATTAATCAGGTATATAACACTGAATGGGCTTTTTTCCCCCATTCTTTGTCATTAAAGAAAGGAATAACTTTGGTTTGTGACTTGGTGAATTCCACAGAAGACAAGAACTGCATTAGAGCCTGTATATGAATCAAGATTTTAAAAAAGTAAAATAATTTTTAAAAATCCATCTCACATTGGGCCAAAATTAAAGCTAAGTAAGAGAGAGACTTATTCCAAGAAGAATACCAGTTTGAGCACCAACTTGAACTGAGGACAGACCTAGTATCGGAGGGACCAGAGAAAAATCTGGCCACATCCTGTTCTTGGAAGGAAGCAATTTAAGCTCTAGTTGCTCATGAGCAGCTGTGGAAGAGAAATCAGACCTGCTCCACCCTCAAAAGGTACTTGGAGAAAAGGACACACAGCTCTCCAGTAAATGCACAACTTTTCAGGAAGGAGCGAATACCTTCCCTTCCTGCCTCAGTATGCATAATTCTAGGGATGTTCCTTGGCCAACTGAAAGCCAAGAATTTTCTCATCCCGTTCTCCACCCTCTGTCTCCTCTTTCCTAATGCACACCTGGAATTCTCCTTTAGCTGCGCTGCCGGGAGGCTTCGGCCGACCGCACCCGACAGCTGGCTACAAATATGCCCCTTCCTAAATCATGGAGCAGGGCTGCAATGATTTGGATATTCAAGTGGGTTGTATAAACCTGCAGGGAATTTGGTGCTGATTGCTCCCTATCTTTAGTGGCAGACCAATTTCTTTGAGGAAAAATGCTGCAGATTACTCACTGTGAAATATAAAGGTTGCCTTTAATTTTTTTTTCATTTCTCTCTCTGTATTTCACTTGTATCTATTTTTCCAGCATTATGAGAAAAAAAAAATCTGAGTCACCACGTCAGCCTAGTCCAAGCCAGACATAACATCCTGCATAAGCTGCCCAGGGTATTATAAAAAAATGCCTTTCGTTTCTCTCCCCCTCACCCTCATGGCAAGGCCCGTTCCCCTCCGCTGCCCACGAGCCAGCAGGGCTTTCCAGCAGGCTGCACACTGCAATTCCTCGGCTCGAGCCTTCCTACCAAGGCAAATGCACTTTTCTGCTTTGAGAGTAGCATGGACCCAGCAAGTGTATTTTTCCATCTTCGAAAAAACCAGCTGTGTGTGGGGGGGTAATACTGGTCACAGCTTGATTCTTCCCACCTTCAAAGACACCAGCAAATACTCTACGGGCACTGCATCACCCACAGTGGAGTTGAGCAGTTCATGGTGATGTACTGTGCCACTGGATAAGAGGGCATCTGGAGTGAACACTAATTATGAGATCCCAAGAAACTACATTAAGAATATAAAGCAAAGCAAACCTGGCCAAATGTTCATTTTACGAGCGCACGGAGGTAGCAGAGGAGAGACCCGAGCCGCAGAGCTTCAGAAAAGCGATCTCCAGCCCAGGAGCACCGTCAGCAGGTGCAGTGCCGAAAGGCTGCCTCGCCGGGGCCGCTGTGTGCGCGATCTGCCATTCCCCCATCCTTTCCGGCACTGCAGCAATGTTCTGAGCCTTGTATTTGAATTAACCAGGCCCAGAGGATAAAACTTTCAAATTAAACACATTCCTACAGGATTTCAGGCTCATTGTGTATGCACCAAAGAAACATAACATCCTAAAAATAATACATATACAGAAAGGAGCACATTTTCCAGTCACATTAAAGTGGAATATGAATTATAAGCAAGCTCATAGGAAAAATGTCAGGCTACAATGCAAAACGGAGCTTTTGTAAATAACATCATTCTTTGTAAGCTACCACAATTATCATCAGCCATTTAATTTTACTCACTAACACCACATCTATCACAGTTGAAATTATCCACTTTTGCTTTTCCCCCCCCAGTGAACTGTAAAGCTCCAGATTTTACAGAGTTCAAGTTAACAGCTATATAGATTACTAATCATCAGCTAGGCTCAATTTATATTTATTTCAGTATATGTTATTTCATGTTTGCTGTTTAGATAGGTATCTCACCAAGTGGCAATCATTAGATGACAATATTCAGAAAATTTTAAAATCTAAAATTTATGAACGATTTAATTGATGTCAATACCAGAAGTTTATCTGTACCAAATTGCATTAAAATCTCAAGACTGAAGAACTGTCACATGAAAAATAGTCAAATATTATACTATTGTTCAGTAGTGATTCAGAAAACTACAGTAAATGCAATCCCAGTTTAGTTTAGAATATTAAAGCAAAAACTTCAGCCTTTTAGATACAGATTCATATGGTCTCTATATTCAAATTACTAAATGACAGAATATTTAAGGGCTTTGCACCTTAAGCCCAATGAAAAATTCAAAATCCCTGACTGGAATTAGTAATTTAGCCCCAAGCTAATCAGAGATGTTATTCCAGTGGAACCAAAGTCTTCCAGTTGGCCCTCAGCTTAACTTCACTGATTAAAAAAAAAAATTAATACAAGTCAGTTTGCTTTGCTACAGTCCCTTTACAAGCTGAGTTGAAACTGGTATGGAGAAACAATAGTCTGTAACAAACATATTTTGAACATCCTAGGAGCGCTTATTCCTCTTACCTATATTAACTTATGACTGGCTTTAAAACTTGGAGTTTGAACTTAACCAGAATGTGGTTATGGGAGGGTCTTAATGGTTAGAGAGCTCATTTGAAGAGATAAGGGTGCTATTCTCAGCTCTGCCAAAATTCACTTGCTCTTTAATTTAAGGCAAGTTACTGCCTCCAAAATTTTGTAATTTGGAAGTTCAGAAGTTAGGCATGAAAAACAGTAGACTAATTTTCAGAGGCTTGAGACAACTGAGGATACACAGTCAAATCATCAAAAGCTGAGAGTAAAATTCAGATCACTTGTTTTGGGGCTTAAATTGTTTCTCCCTACTCCTTGAAGGCATTAAAATGCATCACATTAATGGGAGAGGTTCATATGCTAATACAAATAGTTATTAAATAAAATAAATAACACCAGTGTAGTAGTATAATGTAAATAGGTGAAAATAGTGCAACTCGGTTCCCATCAAGAGTAGCCAACCTCTTCCAGACTGTTACCATGGTGTGGGTCATTTCAGCCAATCTGGGTTGAAGTGGCGCTCTGAGGAGGGGTCCCCAGCGGGCCCCAGCTCCTCCAGCAAGGAGCCCCCGTCCCTCGAGGCTCAGGTGGGGCGAGCTGGGCCTCCAGCCTCCAGCCCTGAGCACAGGTGCTTCACGCCCCTCAACGCTGGGGCCACAGCTGCGTTCGATGGCCGTAAAAGCGCACAGAAAACAAAAGCATACATTAGAGTGATCCACGGAAAAAAGAGTGGGGTCACTAGCAGGCAGAACTTCGTCTCTGAACATATTGTTCTTTCAGCTCTCGCTAGCCAGCGGGAACAGACCCAGAGTTAAAGACACATGCAAATTCTTATAAGCGATCCTAGAGTTTACACCAAGCCGGGTGCAGTGAAGTATAGTCTGTTCACACCGGAGCTGTTCATGTGTGAATAAAGTCTTTCTAACCACAGTTAACAATCAACATTTTTGTATTTCTCTCAAGAATTAGAAATATTTTTTCCAGATGTTTAAGCTTGAGTACCAGGTCTGATTCAGCTGTTTTTAAGCTTTGGCCAGAAGAACCATTTCTCCATTAACACAGAGCCACAGGAAGAGAATGATTATCTGACTAGCTGCTTGGAAAGTTTCTCTTTACCCTTAAGAGCAGTGTCCTTTCTTGTCAAGGGAGATGTACCAAAAAAACCCCCCAGTTTTTCAGTTAAGACACAGGTTCTCAATGTATCTCATATCCAGGAAAAACTGTTAATTAAAGGAGTAATTAGTGAAACATACTTTTGTAATACTGCAGAATTCAGACAAGAATCTCTACAGTACTTCATATATAACCAATTGTGCATAGCCCTTTATAGATAATGAAACTAGCAAAAATAATTAAAAAAATAGAAAAGAATCTAAAGCAAATACTGTAGCAACACCCAGGAGTCAAATACAAAGACACTTTTAGCTATTCTGTATATATAGCTTGGCAGTACTGAATATGTGAATAGGACATAGAAGCATTTAATATGTTCTGCATCTTACAAACCTTGACCTAACAATAAATGCTGCATTCCCCCAAAGAACTCGATGCCCTTGAAATCCAGGCAAAACACCATTTACAAATTCGCTACCTACTACAGCATCGTCTGCAATGGGGCCCCAGCCATGCTCCCCAGAAGGGCAAGGAAACAAAATTTCAAATAGTGGTGTTCCCAGTATTAAATCTTTTCTACAAGCAGCTGTATGTCTCTGCATAACAATTCTCACATTTCTGTTCTAAGACAGGGAAAAAAGGGCTCTGGGACAAGACAAGGATATACTATAACACAAAACAAGTGGTGGGACATTTCCTAAACCTTACATGCAAGTGCTAGGGACATCTCATCACGCACAAACAAATCAATCCAAACTACAGACAGCGTGATGTAAGCCTGTGACCAAAGCCTTGTAATTAGTCCATTTAGGTCTAGGTTCTGAGCCCTCTCAGCATACATTAGAAACACTCAAGTCCCTCACACAAGAGGTGCTTGGCTTTTGTGGTCGGACCTTATGACTGACTGACTGGAGTTACCGCACGCTCATGGATCAGTGCGGCTCTCGCAGCACGCAGCAACACTGGACCCAGAACAGGTTTTTCCTAAACCAAGGCAATCTCGCCTGCTTTGCAGGCAAAGAGCACAGTGTCTCCGTGAACGATGAACTCCTCTAATAGTGTATCGCACAACTATTGCGCTAGTGTACCTTTGGCTTCGAGCCAGCCTATTGCTTCTACTTTGAGTCAGTACATTGTTTTGACCTTGATATCACTGCACTTTTTTTGCATTTTTCCATATATGCCAAAACCAGCATTTTCTTACTCTCGCTGAAGACCACTTATTAGGGTGTGAGTGCGTACAGATATACTACCAATGTTTGGTTTTGTTTTTTTAACCCAAGGACCAAGAGTTACCACACACTAGCTAATACCTACAACTTACTTACGGATACTTACTGTCAATAAAGAAAACACGAACATTATTAATAGCAATCACATATGTGAGCTTGTATGTGCACAGATCACTCTGAAGGAAGATCCTGAGCAGTAATTCAGTTCTTTGTCTTGAAAGCGATTTTTGATTCCTATGCTTCGAGCAAATAATTGGAGCAATAGTGAAGTTGGAAAATTCTAATTCCACCTAAAATTTAAGGCAGATTTTGGCCCAACATCCTGATGAGGCCACATAGCAACACTGCAACCAGAAAATAAACTTTTACTAGATATGTGCTCAAGAAACATATTTCACATCTTGATACAAAATTTCACAGCTCCCAAGGTCAGACTCAGGGTTTTGTTTTCAGCAGCTTCTCTGTCTTTCTAATCACACAAAACTGTGAATATTCTTTAGCATAACCAGATTCTTCCTGGACAATGTCCTTTAGTACTAAAATAACAGTGCTGCACAGTGAGTTAAACCAGAAAAGGAAAATCAAGCTAAAGCACTTCTTTGGCATTTTCCATTCCTGGCAAGGAAAAAATTAAGATAAGCCAAAAGGAGCATCCGGATTTGAAGTCAATATTGCACCAGAACATTTGAAAATACCAATGCATAAATGTATAATGCCTAGATTACTAAAGGAAAATGATTATTTATGGGGTACAATAGCAAGGAAGGATTTCATTTTTCTTTATTCTCCAGTGCTTAGTGAGTACTATTGGCAGCCTCCCCCCCCCCATTTGTCTATCATAGTAAGCTTGCTTGCATACTTATTGCATCTGCTTCTCATTTAATGACCATTGTTTTGGTCTGTCAGAAGAACTACAACAAGTATCCAAATCCGCAAGATTAAGCAAATATTTTGACAATGCTGTATGCCTCATTTTCTTGGAGAGAAAGAATAAAGAGGATTTTCACTTTTCAAATAACTTCACTGGAGCTCTTAATCAAAATGCTACAGAGAATCAAATGGCAGATTGAGCATACTTCTAGTGACAAAATACAGCATGCCATTTTGTTTCCGAGAGCTTGCCAATTCTCTGCACATTGCTATAGCAAGAACTCAAACATGGGACTTTAAAATATCATTCACATCACATGGCAGCTGCTTTTTAACAGAAACCAACAGACCCAGAGAGCAGAAAGAGACAACTAAAATGGTAGCGTGGGCTATTAGGAGTCTCTATGAACCGAAAAGAGAAAAAAAAGAGAGAGAAAGAGAGAGAGAAAGATAAAGAGAAAGAGAGAGAGAAAGATAAAGAGAAAGAGAGAGAGAGACCCAAACTTTGGTTTTTGACCTGAAAGTACTGGTGGTCCTCTCAGTTGAGGTTTTTATTTGGCTCACTGCAATAGAAAACATTTCTAAAATGTAAATTCATATCCAGATGCTAAACCTCAAATCTTGCATTAAAACTAGTATCATTCCACCTAAGGCTAGACATATATCTTAAAGGTAAATATAGCCAGCCCCTAAGCAAATCATTATGGGATGTAGATGAGTGCTGCAGTCAAACACAGCAACACAGGTTTATGCCACTAGAGGATCTAAACTATAGAAAGTACATTGAGAAGGTACATTGAGAAGACAACAGCGCTGGTTGTCTGGCAAGGAAGAAGGAAGGTTCACTTAACATGTTCACTCCTAAGTGGCAGGAAGGTGAGTGCTCTGAACACCACGGATACAAGTTTTATTAGAACTTGGTGTCTTACAAATCTTCCTCAGATTTCTTTCAGTTTTTCTATGGCTTCTCTACTCACTTGTCACTTCAAGTTCCACTCTTTTTGTAGTTCAGAGTTTAGGCCAGCTGCAATGCAATAAGGTAGTTAAGCATCTGGAATTTGCCATTAAGGAATGGCAAATAAAGTGAATTCCTCTGTATTTTTGCCTATGATGTTGTTTCATAAAAGAAACCACACAGGCTAGCTAATGTAGCGGCCTCTGTAAGAAACATGCCATTAAGGATCCAAACACAACAGTATGTTTTGCTATGTGTTTGCTTTTACTTTTAGTCCAAAGAGTTAACCTGTGGAATTAGAAGACAAGCAGAAGATATCTTTTTGATGTATAATTTCAGAACAACTTCTATTTACCTTGCAAATTCACTTATGCCTATTCTATAGGGGAAAGATTTATTTACAAGAAGGAGATTGCTTATTTTGGTACTAACAAAGTTTTCTGAATCGACTGTCAGATATTTCAGAAATATTAAAAAAAATTGTTTTTTCCTAAACACTTCATGTAATTTAGCACTTGGCAACCCACACGAGAAAAACATACAACTTCCTTTTGCACCTTTTACCTTTCCACCTCCATTTTAACAGACCTTTTAGTTAAAGATCAAACTTGTTCAAACTTTACCCATGGAAGGCAAAAATTACTTTAGAAACAGTAACTGTATTTTTCACTTCGGACTGTTAGCAATGTCTCGAAACCAGCCCAGGAGCATGTAGTGACCACAGCACCCTGTGCAGCCCAACCAGTTGCTACAGCTGGGAGCGCCTCCATGGTGCCACCGTGACAGCACCAACCTGAGTTCAGTTCTGGGGCAATGGAAACAGGTATTTTGTACTCAATCTACCACTGTCATCAGCTGTCATCAGGCAATCAGGCATGGCGTCTATTAGCTGCGCTTTCCACACACTTCCTCTGTGCCACAGTCAGGTCGAGACACTGTTTTGACATCTAGAAACAAGATGTACACCACATCTCTCACAATGCCGGGCTCTAAAGATATGGAATTCGCATTGGTGCCTACGGGCAGAGACAGAAATCTGGATAAATCCACAACATCAGCTTTTTGCACCTACAAACAGAAACCATAGTTTTATGACCAACAATCATAATGTTAAGACTTCTGAAATGACACACACGTCATGGCAGTCTATAGGAACCAGCATTCTTAGAACAGTTGAAAAAGTTTTACCACTCACAACAACCCTCACTTCCCTGAGGCTGTTTGGCCATCACAGCAGGACAACTTGTCTACCAGAGATAGTCTATCATTTCAATTTTTAAGACACAGGCAGAGTAGCTGAACTCCATGGGACTCTTAACCTGTTAATTTTTTTTCTTCCTTTTTTAAAGTGATGAACAACGATTCTTTGGGTTTTTTGCACCTTCCTCTTCCATGTGACGATAATTTTGTCATGGTGACAGGTCAAATGAGTAGATGCTGTAGCAGCACTAACAGTTTCTTGTCTGACCTCAGCCCTCCCTTTTCTATCTTTATTTATCTTCTACCAATCACTGAGTCCTTGTAATACAAGAACAAAAATGTGAGAGATCATTCAATCTCAAATCTGGTTCACACTCTCTTTCACACCATGCACTTCTGCTACCATAACACGGACTGAATGACAAAAAGCTAGGCTGACCTCTTCCAGTACAAACACTCCTTCTGTCTGGCTATCTTCCCTGCAAAACAATTACTTTTCCAATTTACTGAATCCTGCATCCCCAATCAGGGTTCTTTTAACTGCCTTGGACATGCATCTGCTTTCCTCCATTGTTTTTCTGCACTGGATTTTAATGGTTTCTTCAAAGAGAACATTGGCAAGTGTAACATATTCTTTCCCTTCCCTTTGTTCGGATTTCCCTTCGGTAACTTCATCTTCCTTTTCCTACCAAAAATAAAGGAGATTTTCAACTTTTCTATTCCCCTAATTCATCTGGTTTCCCCATGGCAATATTTTATCCCTTTCTATCTTTCTAATGCCAACTATCTTTCCTGCCTTATTCTGCTCCTTCATCTCATGTTCTTTTTGGGCTCTTTTCCAAGACAAGTCTAACCTTAATCTTTCCTGCATCACAAATACTGACCTAATTCACTATCAACTGTCCTCTCGAGCTCACTGGCTATGTTATACTGTCAAGAATCTCTCTCCTCCAAACCCAGTATAGGAACCATAAAATGAGTTCTTTATTCCTCACATTGACCAAGTCACTGGTACAGTCTCCTACCCATAACTCAGAATTAATACTTTGCAGTTACTCTCACCAACCTGTCAGCCATTTTCACTGTAACAAACTGGGGTCCTTTCCTTTAAATAAACATCATACCTTTAGCTTCCAAGTTTGTTTTTTACTCATGCTTTTACCTTCATTATCACGCATTTAGTCTTTGGAAAATTCTCCATCCTTCTACGGTCTTAAACAGGACTTGACATCTCACCCACAACATAAATTTGATCACCACCTCTATCAAGTTCATGATGCTGTCTCCACCCATCCTACTCTCCTTATGGATATATCACCATAACTTCCAAGCCCTTCCTGTTGTCTCTTTACTTGGTCCACCACAGACAAACATCATGCTCATATCTCACATCCCAGGATGTAACATGGCATCTTAGTTCACTTAACCTGGATATTAGAATGTTAAAAAGGCATATGTCTAAAACCTACAAATATATTCTGCATGGCATCACTAACATATGGCCTTCTCTATTTTCATAAACACCACCCTCATCCAGAAGGAAGATAAGCCTTTGTGTGTGCACTGAAGTTGCCGCAATATCTCACAAAGTCTTCTGATTTCTAGAAACAAACAACAACAACAAAATCACAGATGCTTTCTCTTTATAGTGACCAAGTGCTTTTCACAAGTCAGAAAATGCAGTTCTTGTCAGCTTGGATGTCTGCGGTAGTACGGAACACTCTGTACCAAGTTGTCCCCATACTTTCTGAGGTATGGTTACGGGGGGGGGCTAAAAAAATTTCTGAACATGCAAGACTAAAGAAATTCATAAGAGGGTGATAAATCACTATCATTGAGGGAATCTCTAGACCACAATATATTTTGAGTGAAATCTTTGAGCATCAAAATCAATGAGAGTTTTGTCAATAGCTTCCATGAGCCCTCAGTATCACTTTTTGGTTCTGAACCTTATCTAGTGTTTTGACCTATACCTAACAGTAAGCCTAGACTAGAATAAGCATATACTTACTCTCCTAGCATTCAGCTTCTAATTTTGCAACTCCTGTAAGTGCTTTTACATTTTTGTTTATACATTACTCTCTGGAGGTCTTCATAGCATAGAGGTCTTCCTCTTAGTTTATATGTCAGTAAGAACTGGTGAGGGAGGAAGAAAGGGAAGAATTTGATCTCAGACGTATTTTCACCAAATGTTCTTGAGAACACTGACATCTCAGGTCATTCACAGCTTTCCCTCAGATAATTGTTGCTTTATATTTTCCCCTTATACTGCCTTAAAAACATATGCCCTTACACACACCACTTTCCTCTCCGGCATTAACCTCAAGTTTCACCTTCATTTTATTTATATATATATATACATATATATATATACACACACACACACACACACACACAAAGAGCTTTTCCAGTGCATTTCTCCAAACACTTTACAGTGTTGGGCAAGCATTATTATCCCCATGCTACAAGCAACGTAACTGTAACATGGAGAATTAAAAACAAATTATCAAGATTGCACAAAGCCAGCAGCTGACTAGGAAATGAAATTGTCTCCGAATTCTCAGGCTTTTAATCAATTAAATATCTAGATGCAGAAATCCCTATTGGCTTACTCTGTATATACAAATAGGTTAACAATTTTTCACCCGGACTATAACAAACAGGTTGTAAAATCATAATGTGACTTTTACACTATAACGCTATTGTCATCCAGAGCATTGTTGCCATTTTCAACTAATTACATAGTATGAAACCAGACAATCTATAGTATAACAAAACCATTCCAAAACATTTTTGAGAGTTCCTTTATTTTGAGGCTTCTGGGCAGAGCTGACCAGTTTAAGATTGTTTCTGATGGAAGAAAAAAAAAAAAAAAAATCAAGCGAGCAATAGACAACAGAAGCTTCAAAGCTGTGCTATAGTTTGTGAGAGGAAAGAAAGAAAGGAAAAAAAAAAAGGTGGTGCTGGCAGCAATCTCAAAGAATCTATTTCCCAGCGCTTGTTTTTCTGACAAAAGGATGGGTATAATTGGTCAGCCACAGGATATTAATTTGTGTCTTTCTCGGTGGCTGGGAAGGCAGAACGAGAGCTCCGTAACGGGTGGTAGAAGCACATAATATAGGTCTTGCTGCAGCTTTTTTCTTCCCCTGCCTGTCCTCCTGCATGTTACCCTTCTACAGCCTACTTAGTGAATTATGAAATATATTCTCTTTTCACTCCTGCAGGGTCTTGTTACCTTTTAAAAGTGATTTTGTTTGAATAGTTTTAAAGATACCCCACATAAGGGCTTCACTTTGAAAAGATCACACAAACACGTGTCCTCATGCGTGGGGTTTTGGAACCGCTGGCACTAAGTAAGCCTTATTTTTCACAGGTTTCTGCCATGAGTATTGATTGACCTTGGTATCTAGGAAATTCTAAGTGCCAACTGAGGCTATTCCAATGTTTGGTCATTTTATTGTCTGCTCTCTTGGATGGATTCTCCCATACCATGGTGTGGTCTCATCCCACGTTTTTCCTCAACATTTGGCGTAGGAAGAAAATAGTTAACAATCCAATGCATTTAGTAAAATCTAAGAGCTTTCTAGAGATCATAAAAAAATTAGACAAAGCTTGTAAACTACGAGACATAACTGCTTTCAGGTGCCAGCAATCAAATACTGACTTTCTCCTCCAATCTCTATCCTAATTTCAACATGAATGCAAATTGCACCTTTTTAAAGGGACTAACCATGATCGTGTGTTTTCCTACGATGCCTGGCAGAAGCACTTAAACTATAAGCACATTCTGTTATCTAGTTGACATAGCACAAGTCCAAAATGTAGTTGAGCAGCCTCATACCCTGGCTGAGGAACAAAATATAGAGAACAGCACACCCAAAGCAAAAGGGCCAAAGGAATCAGTCAAAGCATTTTATTTTCTCCTAGTCCTCTCACCTCGCTAGCAGCACAAGACTGATGTCCACACAGATGAAGGTCAGTTTTTCAAAACAAGCCTCCAGTTAAGCGTACACGATACTCCACACAAACACATGGTATTTTTCAGCTCAGCATGAATACCTCTCTGAAAACCAAAACTTCATGTTGTCCTGCAGCCCCAAAAGTGGAAAGAATTTGTCAGAGTAGCTAGGAAGACAAGTAGCAAGTAGAGAACATTCAAGGTCTTTGTTAAATAATGTCCTTAAATAAAAGGGACTATGTTTACCTCTCATTTGCTTTCACAGAGATAGTTTGGGAATAATTTAGCTTCAGATTCTGCTTTTCTTCTGCTATGTTGTTAACATATGGTACTATACAATCAAATAGTAATTGGTTCAAATTTTTTCTTGCACTGTTTCTTTTTTGTTTAAAACTTTATTTTTATTTTTTTTAAGTAAGGCCTGCATAACACCATCACCATAATTGATTCTGATAGGCCAAGATATGGCAGTGATACCCCCGCAAAAGCAAATAAAAGAGTAAAAATAAAATCCAATTTATGGCTCTGAGCTGTAGGACTTTAAGAAGCATGTACTCAGCTAATGAAGAAAACTTTTATAAAAAACAGAATCTGGAGAGACATATGGAAAGGTGACTGCTATGACAGTTAGTTGGTGTCCTTCTCATCTGAATCACATTTAGCTGAGCTTAACAAACCTCAGGAAACTGAGAGAAATCAGAGCAAGAACAACTGAAGTCAGCCCAGGTACCAACACTGAATTTACATAGTTGCTTGTGTGAGTAATTTGGTGCCCCGAGTGAGAGCGATCCCTAGCACTACCTGTATAAATTTTTCACTCTAAGAACTCCTCATAGCTGGGTTCTGCAGTGTGCTACACAGTAATTTTTAATGCAAAAAGCAGGAGCAGATAGCACACCCAAACCCGCCCTCTTCACTGCAAGAAAGCAGAGAAGAAAGGCTGTCTCACCTGGCCCATCCATGTCTCGTCCTCCCCCACCCCCTGCTGCCCAGGACATGCAATGTCCAGCTGGGCTTGGGGTTGCCCGGCTTCTTCCCATCACATTCACTGTCCAGACAAACTGGCATTTCTAAGGCAAGTGTTTCTCTTTCCAGCAGGACTAATGCTAAGAGTATTTAACTTCAGGCTGTCTAGCAAGATCCAGAAAATATATTCTCCAGAGTCTGTTTCTTAATTTCTCATTTCAAGAACACTTCAGAACAAGTGTTGTTTCAGGGACCATAACCCTTAAAATTTTACAATGGGAATGGAAGACAAGAAGACTGGAGACTTGGTCTACATTTTCCCACTACTTTGTGACAAGCTTTTAGGCTTGTGTGCCTAATCAAAAGGGGAAACAAGGCAAAAAAAAAAAATAAGGGGGAGGGATCTGGGAGAAGAGAAGGCAAAAAAAAAAAAAAGACAGGGCAAGAAAAGGGAAATTCTAGGCACATCAGTAGGGAGGAACACTACGGCTCAGCCGTTACGTGCATGCATTCACCTGTGCACACAAAAGTACATATCTAGAAGTACAAGCAGGCTAAAAATGATAAGGAAAAGGGAAATGGACAGAACACAGCTAGATTAAAAGAAGAAAATTCTCTCAAGACATGTCAAAGAAAGAAAGAAGAAAGAAAAAAAGGACACAGATGATGGACATGCACAGGGAAGCGCTGTGTTTTCTGCTAAGGATGCTTTTATTTTCACACACTGATCTTAGAAAAGCTCACTTTCTGCCTGCAAAAGCCTCCTGTGCATCACAGCCAGGGAGCCAAAGCTGCGGCTGCCTGGTAGGAGGGACCTGCTCGCCTGTTCAGTTTGCAGAATTTCTCTATCCCGGGCTGTGGGCGACTATGACGTCGGTCCCAGCGTTGAGCCATAAAAATCCCCTTCAACAGCTAACTCGCTTTTGTGTGGGAAGCCTACAAGAGTATTTTAAGCAAGGATGCAAGATTATGCATGGGGTTTGCTTGTGATATTTATGATGGAGCTAGAGATGGGACTGAACCACACAAATCCAATGCAGACCAAACGCTGACTAACTTTAAAAAGGCTTGGATTTGATTTTTCTGTCTGACCAGTTGTTATTTTAGTTTGAAAAAAAAAGTTTCTAAACAAGAAAGAATAAGGACTAGCAATGGAGGCCTGTCACACACCTAGTATCAGCATTGCTACTACAGTTATTTGCAGAATAAAAAAAAATATTGTGCGTCCTTCTTAAATGCCTCCGAGTGACCTCCACGCTAAGAATAAGACATTCTAAGGGGATATATACATTCAGGTCCCTAAATCTATTCTGACATCAACACTGTTGTCCACTGTCTCAGCATAAACACTCCTGTCACAGTGAAGAAATTTGTTTTCTTCGCAGTAAAAAAAAAAAAAGAAAGAAAAAAAGAAAAAGAAAAAAATCGCTTTAAACTACTTGGAAAACAAATGCCAAGATAAGCTAAAAATACACAGAAAATAAATCTGACACTTATGCAACATTTTGACAGCAGGGGGGGATTTGGTATTCTTCATTTCCAATTAAAGGCAAGACATCCCCAACCTCCTGTGTTGAATTCACAGCTTTGAGGTCTATTTTGCCACACCATTCTGATTTTCTAGGAGTATTTTGATGAGGGATGCTAGAACAGAGTTTTATTTTGCTTTTGGAAGGTGACCAGAATGTGCTTCAAGCTACATTAATAATAATAGTGATAATAATGACTCCCTACCTCATAGCTTCTTTACTTATAAATGAAGAAATACTTTATTGTACATCTTTTATTGAGGCCATGCATTATTTTCAAATAATAGCAATATTTTAAATAACTAAATATTACTGTACTTGAACACTATTGTTTCAGCCATCCGCAAGTGTTTAAGTGTATGATTAATTTTAGAGCACGAGAATAGTCTTTTAGGATTCTGTTTCCTGGTAGGATGTGATTTTGTTTGGTAGAACTTGCCAGTGGAAATATGAAAAAAAAAAAATCCTAGTAACTGAAGTCTTCTTAAAAATAGGCTCAGGATGACAGTGAAGTTTCATCTATATGTATTTGAAAGCATGAGGATTTCTCAGTGTTCTTTGGAGAGATAGAAAGAGAATGAAATCCAACCTGTAACGGCACTCAAGTAAGAAAAGGTTATGTTATCTCAATATTGTAAACTCACATACCTCAGCTTGCTATCCTGTTCCTTCAGACACACTTTCCCATGCCCCAGAGTTTGACAATCACATGTTGGAAATGGAGTTTTTTCAGGAGATAATGCTTGAGAGCTAGGATATGAAAACATTTCACAGTATGTGATCAAACAAAGGTGCTGGAGGATTATCAAGGAAGAACCAGTTCAGCCAGTTGAAGGGACACTTTGGGAAGGACGCAAGCCTGACCCTTAGGTAGTGCAAGATACACCAAGGAGTTCTGCATTAGCCATCATTGCAATGGGGGATCACGGGCCATGTTTCTGCCTCAGAAAAAACAGCCCCCCCGCGGCTGGTTGCCGACACAGGGAAGAGCAATGCCAAAACACAAAGCTCTTAAATTCTTTTGGTTTTATAATCTCAGGGCTTATATTCTTTCTATTCAAGATGTGTAGCAATCTCATCTTAAGAAGCAGACCTGTTAAGCTGCATGATTTCTGGATAACTTCATTTATTTTTAGCTGTTCTTCTAAATCATGAACTTTTAGTGTAAGCTCAAATCCAAATTCTATTCTCAGACACATCCCTACAGCTCCAATTAAAATCAATTCCGACAAATGGACATACCTGAAAACGCCCATTGGTTACACTATTTCAATGAAGTAGACTCACCTTGGTTTATAGAACTGAATCAACACACAGTCCAGTGAGTTTATTTTAAAAAGTAGTCATTCCTCATTAGAGTACCAAACATCCTCAGGATTAAAGAAATTCTAATTTTTATATATATATATATATGTGTATATATATATATATATATAATATATATATAAAAGCTAAAATCAACTTGACCTAGATCTATCTCTCTCTCTCATTCAGTCCATCCTATACTTCAAATCCTATAATTTAAATTATAGGATCTGTATGCTGGATTTCCTGTAATAAATTCCCAAATGGCTAAAACAGAACTTCACAAGAGTTTGGAATCTTGAAAGGAAGCTACACTTCTGGTGAAAAAACTTCTAAAGAAACTTTGGGAATGCTGCTTAAACTGTTTTTCCAAGTAAGCAAAGCTTTCAGGTTTTTGCCTGCATTGCTTTGTACCGCATTAGCAGAAACAGCCCAGCTCTAACTTACATAAGACCGAGCACACATGCCTATCTGCCTTTTCCTTATGACTGAGTCCAATGATTAAGTGTTAAGAGAGTGCTAGAAAAGACCAGGACATAGTGTCTTTCGGACAGGAGTTACTGCAAACTATATCAAAGACTCAATAGCTAGAAGCGTGGTTTAACTTGGATAGTACACCAGGGTGGCTATGCCACCTAGTGATACTTTAATGTACTGTTTTCATCCCTGAATAGAGGGAAGGGAAAAAGAAGAGAATAGAGAGATTGAAGCAATAGCTACGTCTCAGCAAAAGTCAACACTCAGAAGCACTCCTTAGCTTATTGCACAGCCACATATATAATCCACTAAACCAAGAGTAGCAATAAAGTAAGGAGAGCATGTGGCAGCCCCCCTCCATCCCCAAGCAGGGGGACTCCTTGCAGCAACAGGGCAAACCGCAATCAGACAAACGAGAACAAGGCAGGATCGAGCTAACATCACCAGGCTGTATTGCTAACTGCTTCTGAAGGTGGATATTATCCCATAAACTATTTATGACTCTGGTTTAGTCTTCTTACACCCTGCAGAGATTGCCTTTTACACAGTGGGTAGCTACTACTTCTGTATGAATTAAAAAAAAGAAAAAGAAAAAAAAACACACAAGCAGCCTGCGAGTTGTAGGATAGTGCCCATCAAAAAAAATCATCTTTATTGATAAAATACCAGCATATTCAGTAGCTCCTTATATCCAAAAAGATCCTAATGAGCTTACAAGAGCACGTAGAGCAATAACCATATTAGGGATGCATAAAAAAAAAAAGACTTTAAAATATGTTAAAATATGTTGGTGTTTGATTAGGTTCAGTTTGCGCACAGGCTGCAAGCGTGAACTTGCCCCTTTAAACAAATACCTTGCACTTCAAAACTCGGACAAACTCCGCAATTGAGGTGTACACCTAACCGCCGGCTCAACGCGGCCATGGTGGGACCAGCACAGTTACTTAACGAAGTACACACCACGCCACAGCAGTATAAAAAACCCCAACAGGTAGCACCCAACCGATTTTTCCTCATGCTTCAAGTCAGAGGGAAAGTTTCTAGGGAATGAGGCTAATGCCACGGAAATCTGATGAAAGGTGCCACTGCAGCCAGAGCTGGCAAACACTTAAAGGGGGATTATTTGAAAGAAAGGCACTGCAGTGCTACAGCACCTCGCAGCCGGACCACCCTCCCAGCAGGCTGGCCATTTGGTTTCACAAATAAGTTTCGATTTGGTAGTGTACAGTTTCTCCCAGCAGCCCCATAACTCCCCCATGCAATTATCGACGTATTACCTTACCGAGCAGAAATCTGGCAAAATGACAGTATGAAGTGACCTGACATGAAGATAATGGGGAACGAGCAGCAACAAACAAACCAAGAATACAAGAACCAAACCTATCCCTGGCTAGCGTACGTCAGAGGCTTCTTGCCTTCTAGTTGCTCAGAACGTTTCCTGCTTTCTCCTGCTATGTTCAGAAAATCTCCTGCAGCTCCTGCTGGCACAGGGCCGAGCACAGCACATTTTCTCCTCGTCAGCCCTACAATAACATATTGCTGTTTCTCAGTTAAGAGCTCTGCTGAGCAATTTGCCAATAATTCAGAAGCAAGATGACTAGTTAGGGAAGATGCTGTCAGCACCACTGTTTGAGGCTTAGACACACACTACCTTACTATTTGCAGAGCTATCAGCTAAGTTTATATTGGTACAATTACACTAGTAAAATTGGTTAAAACACCAATAAAACCAGCCATTACTACATATGCCATAATAAATGTGACAGGTTGGACCATCAATTTTAAGAATTAGAACTTGCTAGTGTTTATTAACTTTTAGTCCAACAGCAAAACAGAAAAGAGCTGCTAGGATACACATTGTAATAATTCCTGCAAAACCTACGTCCAGTTATTAGAAGTGGCAAGAAGATTTTTAAATGGATTCGTTATCACTTAGTGTACACAGCAAGTGTTACAGCCTGAAGAGGAGAATTAGCTCTTTTGCCAAATTACTTCAAATCTCTTACGAGGCTGTTTTAAAAGAGCACTTAAGAGTATTCTTAGCACCTCCACTTATTTGCTAGTAAGCGCAGCCACAACGAGGCAACTGAATGGACCAGGTAGTCCTTGTTCCAGTGATACCAGTACAACATAACCGACCAAGATGCATGAACAAAGCCAGAGACATCCTGTAAAATACCAAATTTAGCCCTGGAGACCCACTGATATTCTTAAAAAAAATGCCAAGCGGCTTGGGAAGCCAAGTTCCATTTCCAACAGACCCAAGGCGCCTGGATCCTTAAACGCACACTTCTCCCAGCGGCGCTGAGCTTCCTTACACACCTTCGGAAAAGGGAACTTCAAAGCCCAAGTTACTCAGGTGTTTACAGTTTTTTCCATATCTCATTTTTACTTCAGCTCAGTAGAAATCCAATTTTTAAATTTCATTTCTACCTGCATTAGAGCCCTCTGGAAGTTGACCCTGACTTGCTAGCCGTTTTTGCTGTCCTCAGCTTTGACACTGCAGCTCGGTCTGAAGGGCTCTCCAGCCGCACCTTCCCTCTCCACGCCATCAGGGGAGGCACGGAGAAGCAGAAGCGCCTGGTGACAGAGACGCTTGCTGGGTTAAAGCAGTAGGCAGTGTGGCATGTCCTTAAGAACACAGCTTGACAAGCCATGTAACCCTAGCCTCTGCCAGGCTACAGGTGTGAGGACATGAGACTGCTCCGTTAAAAAAAGATTTCAGGGGTGGGTGGGGGAGATAGAGGACCTTGAGCTCAGTAACCAAATAAATGATATATCCAGGTTGCACTGAGGGAAGGAGGGGGGAAAGGTCGCTTTGTTTTCCAAGTGCTCTTGCTAAGTCTGAAGATGTTATTGTAATATGCAAAAACAGAGAAAATATAATTATTTACTTGGCAGGCATTAAAAACCCCAAAACTTTAAAGCATAACCTGCATTTCATATTCTTTCAGCAATTGTCCATTCAGTAATCTCCAGCAAAATCATTGTTCATGGCATGACTGATAAGCAAGTATTTTCCCCCAAACTGAAGACTTTCTTTAAGGAAAGTCTATTTCATTTTCTAAAAAGTTTAAAGCCAATACATTTATGTCTTTAAAAGACACACCTGCCCAGTGAAATCTATTGTATCCACATGGAAATCATTGAGCTGTTTAACACAAACATGCACCATTTCTTCAAAATACCAGTTTAGGATGGGAGGAAAGGAAATGAGAAAAACAATGTTTCAAAATGTTTTATTCCATGTATTTGTAATCACTCTACAAATCAGTCCTAAAATCTACAGATCAGGAAAGATATTCAGAATTATTCTAATCCTTACAAAATACTCCACAAAATATCTTTATAGAAGTGCTGCTTTCCCATTATATATTTCTTTTTCTTTGATGACACAGAATATTGACCAAATTAGGGTCTCATGAAAGTATGAATAAGAGTGTTGGTATAGGTATATAACATACCTACAGTGTTTCATGATCTCTACATACAGAGTAGGGGAAATACTCGTGTACAGAGAGGTTATGCATCGAGGAGCACCGGATGTGTGTGGTTCTTCAGGGAGCCCAGGTATCTGCAGTGGAAACTTGCAACCAGCCCCCTTCTCTCAGCCTTCGAAAAACATTCTAGGTGCATCCTGGAAAAGGCACTGACTTTAATGGTATAAAATTCAAAAAGACTTGAAATTAACCTTTTAGTGAATCTTTCACATTCAATGTGAAATAACAGAGCAGGCTGTGATGTGACATTTTTGTAGGTGAAAACATCAAAGGCAGCCCCGCTGCAGACTGATCTACCTTTGAACACCCAAGGGTATCTGAGACTGCCAAGTCTCTGTAGACTAGACAGAGAGAAAGGAAAAGAAAGAGGAAGATCTAAGATATTCTACTATTTAAGATGAAGTCATTCTAACTAGGATTTAATTCAATCTTTTACACTTTGTTACTGACAGTGGTTTTTTAATACACAGTCAAAAGAGAAAAATCAGGATAAAAGGCAAAGAATATTATTTCTGACTGTCAGGCTGTAATAAGGCATAAATACATGAAAAATTAACTGGTACCACTTATTCTTTCCTTCCTCTTTAGCATTCATGCCTTAAGAATTCCTTTATTTTGGAGTTATGCAATAAACAAACCAGAAAAGCAGTATCAACCTTTGAAAAGGCTACATAAAACAGTAAGCAGCTGTCTAACAACTCAGACACATCTGAACGAATGGACACTGACTATTCCCACTCTTCTCCTCAAACACTCATTTTGAATGCTCTCCTAGAGTTGTGGCTTGGATCTTGCTGGCATTATTTAGTCTCTCTTCAAAGCACTCCCAATGATACCCATTCCTGTCCCTTGCTCAGGGCATAACAAGAAACACCAGACATTCAAAATCGGTCTCTGGTCTGCAGCTCCGTCCAGCCTAGCAGGACCCCTTCTGCTGCATCCGGCCGTGCCAAGCCCCTGATTCACCGGAGCTGCGATCAGGAAATTCATTAAAAACAATTTCAGTATATCATCAGGGAAATGATGCACTACCAAATCCTATAGGGTTACAAAGCACGCAGAGCAATGGGCAAATAAACAATGTTTATTTGGAGGGTTCTCCTCTAGGCTTCTGTCTTACTTTTCCTTCTTTATTCCTTCAATAACTCCTTTTTGCTCCAACTCCAGAGGGGTCACCAGCGTACTGAAACATAACAATATGAAATAGTTACTCCACATTTTGCCATGGTTCAGTCCAGTTTGGTCTCATAGTTAGATATTATGGTCTCAGTTAGTTAAAAAATAAAAATAAAAAGTTTTGAGAGTAATTAGGAAGTTTCCTTATATTCAAATATTTACACATCTATGGTCTCCTTTTCTTAGATTGTTATCTCATTCATTAACATATTTGCTCCAAGTATTGAAGATGTCTCCAAATCTAAATTTCAGTAATTTGATATAATTTCCATGGAGGAGAATTTTTATTTCCTTTTATCTACTTCTGCTAGGCAAACTTAATCCCAGGGTTTTTTTTATTTCTTTCAGGAATGCTGTGCTTTGCAGGAACTGGAAAGATAATCAAAAGGTCAGATTTTCAGACAGACAGGTCTTTGCCAATTCTGCCCCCCAGCAGCTTAAAGACCGTCTGCCTCAATTCTGTGAAGCCTCATAGCAGGCAGTATTTTACAGAACAACTTATTTATAGAATAGTTGGCAGGTAAACAGAAGACACTGTCGTCAACAGGCAACACTGAAACAAAACATTGCCACATAACATGCAGCAAAATACAATCAACTGCCAAGATCAATCGCATTGACTTCCAAAGAAGTAGCTCTTTATAGGACAATTCAGGTCTGAAGGGACCTCAGTCCAATCAGCATCTAGTCCGATCTCCTGCTCAAAGCAGGGCCAGCTAGGATGCCAGACCATGTGATTCAGGGCTTTATTCGGTCTGGTCTTGAAAATCTCCAAGGATGGCAACTGCACACCCTCTCTGGGCAACCTGTTCCTCCCGTGACTGACTGTCCTCATGGGACAAGGTCCTCCTTATAGCCAACTGGAACCTTTCCTGTTCTGACTCAGCCCATCGTCTCTCGTCCTCCTGCCATGCACCTCTGCAAAGAGCTGGGCTCCATCTGTCTTGCTAACCTCCTCACAGGTACTGTAAGGTTGCTGTTATGTCCCCCTAAGCCTTCTTTTCTCCAGGCTAAGGCTGCTAATGCATTAAGGTTTTGATTTATCCCTTTCCGAAATGCTCTCAATCTCATCTTCAAAAAGTATCAGTGAATGTTGGTTGGAGCAAGGATACAAATGCTCAGTGTGACAGAGCAGAATACTGCTGAAACAAACCATGCAAGCCAATTTGTTCTGTACAAGCCATTTTGTTTCAGGTACTGGAGCCTGTGTTAGGCTCTTCACTTTAGAAGGAGGCTTTCATGCAGTACCTGCATCAGAGACCAGGGCAGCCACCCAAGAGAGACTCTAAGCTAGTCTTCGTGGCTCTGCTTTGGAGTTACAGCAGAGAAATCGAGGGATATCCACCTCATCTCTCAACAACGAGCAACGAACAAAACTGCAATTTGAGACGAGAAGAGGCTGAGTTTGCCAGGTAGAGTACGTGCCTGGGAAATTAGCATTTTGTTCTGCTAACCACCAACTGCGTTATTTAAGCTGTGACAGAAAGCTAGAGTAGGACAAGAAAAAAAAAACAAATAAAACCGAAACAAGTTAAAGAAAAGATCATCCAACAAGCTCAGAACATCCACTGCAGGCTCTATAAGCATGTGGGAGAGTAGGGAATGTGACACTCTAGTTCTAAGGTTTCAAAGACTGTATCAAGCATATAAAATCCTCTAACAAGCTATATGTTTCCTAAGGAATGACTTCACATCAGAGCGGCCAACAATAAAACAGGAGGCAGTCCCAAATTTTATTGCAGGGGTTGGGTTGTAGACTCTCACTTTGCACAGACAGGATATGGGTCTGCACGCAGGAGCCAAGGAAATGGCAATCCTCACATATCACGCTTGGCTCAAGAACATATGGGATCCAGCAGGCAGGTCCACGGACAACAGAGGCCTCGTTTCAGAGGGGAACACGATCAGGACATAACAGACAAATGACACACCTGGCAACACACAAACCCAGTCTTCAGCAGACGTTGGAATTTGTAGCTCACAAACACCAACCGCATTTTTATGGTTTGCTACTAAGGAGGTGAAAAAAACACACCAGAAAGTGGAGGTGGGAGGGGAGGGAAAGGAGGAGAGTGCTTGCTGCTGCTTTAAAGTTATGTACATCTTTCTCCCCACATAATAATCCAAGTGATACCATGTCTGAACTTCCTTCATGAAACAACTTCTTATATAGCCTGCCAAGAGCCTCCACAGGGAGCAACCTCTCACCTCACTGCAGATCATGTGAAATTAAGTGAACCACTTGAAAAAGGAAAGAATTCTTAAATGGCCTCTTCCTGAATCAGCTTGAATCTATTTGAACTTATCTTCAAAAAGATCCTGAGATCTCACATAATGGGGAAAAATTATATGTATTTTATACAGTTTCTCATGGTTCTTTCACAGCCACTAAGAGAGACAAAGGAAGAAAGACAACTCAGAAACAAGTTGAAGATATAAAGCCTTAGATGAAGTTGCTAATTCTCACCCAACTTCCTCCCACACATTGTGATATCCTGACCTTGATTTATCTCTATCAATGATAACTTCAATGTAGCAAAGATTTTTCTGATGATCATTTTTCTCAGTGCTGCCACAATAGATGCGGGGTGTGGTTTCATACATTAAAAGAGATTAACAGTTAGGTTTAAGATCAATATTTTATTTTTTATTTTTTTCTGCCTCCCCTACTTCATATTATTCAACTCTGCAATGAAGACTCTGGTATTTTTGAAAAGGTTTTATTTCTAAGTTTTCATTGATGTACATGTAATGCTCTCAAAATCATTTTTCTTAATAGCACCAGGTAGGTATTGACTAAGTGGGTTGAAGCAAAAACAACAAACTCCCAGCAGTAGCGCACAGACATGTGTTTCCCTCATATTTACCAAATCATGCACTCAAGTACCAGCCAAGGCTCCTACATTCTGTACTAATTCTTCCTCTTTGTATTGTACCACAACCTGAATTGCATCTTATCCTATCTATCTGCTCCTCAGAACTACTCTTTCCGCTTTCCTCATTGGAGAAATAGTTACTACAAAGAAAAATATAACAAGCAACAGAATATAGGAGTTTGTGACTCAAATCGTATTTCCAATGACTCAAAAATTCAGTAGGTTAGTACATAACAATGTCAACAACTTACCAGTGCAGGATGATATGATAAAGAGGAGAAATTTTCATAATGCTCTGTTATCCAAACTTATCAGTCTTCAGGGGAAGCACTATTAAGTTACATTTAACTACATTATTAAACTCTAAGAGAAAGGGAAACATGAAGCCTGTTGACGGGGGTCCAGGTCCAAGCTTAAGTGGAGCCCCAGGCCCATGGGTGGAGGCCCCAGGCAAGGCTGGTCAGGGCCATTAATGCCTATTAGTACCCTCAAGGCCCTGACAGGGCCTAATAATCATCAGTTGATGCTAAAATGCTGGAGAAGACAGAAGCACAAGAGATCTGCTTCTGGACACAGACTAATGCTTAAATAGAGAGTTCTGCAATAAGACATTGTATGTATATAACTTGCTATCATCCTCATTCCAGAAAGCAGAAACAAAGCCTTAAATAAGGCTTGTGAAAGCATAAAGTAACTTCCTTAATACATATGAAGTCCCTTTCTAATTTATTTTGAAATACTAATATTGCATGAGTATTAAAAATAATTAAGAACTGAGAATCATATTAGTGTATTGGTCCTATAGCCTCTGTTCTGGAAAAAAAATCATGGAAGAAATAAAGATTTCTCAGTTATGAACACAGGTGTCTGGAATGTGACATGTGATTAGGCAATCCGGTGCTGTCAGTCACTCGTCACTCCAGCACTCCTGAGCGTCCAATGTCTGAACAGACTCCAGTGAGCGCACATTAGTGGAATATATTATTGGTGCCTTCTCCTTCCTGATACTTGCTGTTATTAAGGCTGTGACAGTACCTACGGCCCTCGCCCAGAACCAGACTGACACCATATAAGAATGTACAGTAAATCATCGGTCAGCTGGAAACATTTTACAGCCTCGGCCTGGATCCTGCAGACAGTCCCTATGGATACAATTTGGGGGCATGTATGGATGGAGGATGTTGCTCTTTTCCTCACAGCTGTGCCCCTATCAGCAACTTGTTAGAAGGGACCTGCAATGAGGGAAACAAAACTCCCCACAGGTAAGGCTGCAAATCTATCCCCAGTAACTTGGGCTTCTTTAGCAAAGCCATGTTTGTATGCACGCTTGATTTAAGCATAGGCAGTGCCGGGCAGCCCAGCTGGAACTCGTGCTACTGATCCAGCTTATGGAGGTCTGGAAATTCGAGGCAATAGCCAAACTACTTTTTTTCTACTCAGGCAAAATTTCCAGCTGGAGACAGAAGACATACTGGGAAAACCTGGACATATGACAGCTATAAGTTTATATAAATTCAGCCGCACACCAGCACAGATATACTTCCCACACCTTACTGATTGTCTACATCCCTTCTGTTTCTCTGAGAAACTAGTCCCTTTGGTGGTTCCAACAAAAGAACAGAGAATTAGGGACGCAAAGAAATATTTGTCAAAGATTGTACAGGATACCTGTACAGATTATTTGAACAATGATGAAAAGAACATTAGAGTGAATAGCATACATGTCCTTGCTGTGTTTCATGTCTGTTCAGTTTAAAGAAAAGTAATTTTATTTCTGAACCACTGTAAGTGTCAATCTTCACTTTCCTTTCCTGAACTCTGTGTAGACATTGCTCAACTGAGTTCTGGTTATGGGTTGGTAGGCAAGGTCTCAAATTATCTGAAATATAATTTGTGTTAAATGCAAGGTCCAATCTGCCATTGAGATATACCTAAAGTCACATGCACAAGTACCAAGTGCACTTAAATGTTTGTTTAGGTCAAACAATCGCCTACCTTCAGCGTTGAAAAAAACTGGTCTTTAATAATAAAGAAGGGAGAAAAAGCTACAGAACTTTGGTGAAGTCCAAGGTTTCCCATGGTTTCTAAATATTACAGAATGAAGAATCCTGACAGTTACTTCCCAGTCAATGAAAAGCTTTTAATACTGCTTTAAACTGAAAGGAAGTCTTTGAAGCATGAAGAAAAGAGAGAAAAAGACTAGAAAAATGTAAAAAAATTCATCATGCTGCACAAGCAGGGCTCTTAGGCAAGGAAGTGGCTTGTCTCTAGTCACCCAAGAAACGTGTGTAGGTACCTGCCCAGGTACTGACCTTACGCCTTCCAAGGCTCCCTCGCACCATGCAATCTACCAAACCTCCCATTCACACCGCCAGCCTGAAGTTTGTAAGATGAGATACTCTTACTGAATACCCCTGTCAAGAAAAACAGGAATTAGCGACATCAAGACTTTTTGAACACCACAGAGCACAAACTTGCAAATTTCTCAGGCAGCAACACATGACTAATGGAGATACTCACAGAGATTTGGCTTTCCTATTATGTTTTAAATATGTATTTTTTATTTTCTGTAAAAGACCATGTGTAGTAATCAGTCAAAGAAACCTATCTGTAGGTAAAGGGGAAATACATAAATAAATAAAAAACTTTAAAAATTAACTCTAGAAGTATAAATGACACAGATAATTTATGACCCACTTTCTTCTGGTGAGTTATTCCTGCCAGTCGTACAGCTCTCAAACAACAGCATGGAAACATGGCCAACCTCACCACAGCTTGTCTCCTGCTGCTTCAAGATATCAGACTGGACAAAGTAACAGCGCCTACGCCTCAAATGAAGCAGGGGACTGTGTTACACAGTACATTTCTATTCCAGGTCCTCACAGTTTGTCTCCACATTTTGTCATCATTATCTATTTGTTTGATTTTTTGAGAGGAAAGGTGGGTTTGACACAACAAATGTAAAAGTATTTGTAAACTTTCCAGGTTATTTGCAAACTGCACCCTCCAGCAACATCTAACTCTGCTTCAAAATAGTTAACTCCTGCAAAGCTAATTAGGCTCGAAATGCTAAAAATGGATTTCAGAAAACATTCCCAAAATAATGTATTTTTGAAGGTATCCTGGGAAGAGAAGCAAACTAAAGCAGAGAAAAATGGCAGAAACAGAGATCACAGATTTGTTTTACAAAGTCACAAAGAGAGACAAGAGAAAGTGAAAAGGCTGCTGCATCCAGGGAGGGAAGAAGGGGTGAGTGGAAACAGCTGGAATTGTTCAGCTGTGTCAACATTCGGCTGTTTCACAGATTGACTAGCAAAGTGTCATCTGAAACCAATTACATTCCCAAAACCCCATGGACCCAGTTCATAACATTGATTAATCCACATTGTGAAAACGTCCCCAAGCAAAACTAGAACAGCTGTCAGCCCTTGGAGCTCAGAAATAGCATTCAACTTAAAAAAAAGGCAAAAAAAGGAAAAAAAGAAAAAAGAAAATTCTTTAATACTATCTTTGTAATTTTCAGAAGATCATATATCTGTTTCTAGCAATTAAGAACAGAACAGATTCTCCACTTTTTTATATTCCTATTGCTTTTCCTGCCTTACTATAGCTGCCATCATCAGAGCCAGGCCAGCACCAATCCCCAAAGACCAAGCACCTGCCTCTGAACTGACAGGCGCCTAAGGATGCCTTTTCCTCTCCTTTCCGTGCCCGGGGGGCCTGCAATTTACTTTGTGAAGGAAGGAATCTTCCTGCCCCATTCCAAGTGTACTGAAATTATTATCTTCAGGCAGCTTAGCTGTTCAGAAACGATCAGTTGTACTTCTGACACTCCACAAACTACCTTGCTGGGAAGTAACCAACTGGTACAAGCGAGGCACGGGCCAGCTCTGACCGTATCCACGCACAGCGCTCCTTTGTGCATTTTCGCAGTTCTTCCTGCACTCCGTTTCAACACTGAGGAAATGCCTGTTGTAGGAAACACACTCTAACAACAGACAAATCCCCAGAGCCCCCCCCGTCCCCCCACCCGCGCACAACGCCATTCTCCAGCAACTGGATCACATAGGAAAAGCTTTGTATTTTTACAAGATGACTTCAGGGTTGCTAATCTACAAATCTGTGGGGCAGATAATGCAGATCTTCCTTGTACTTGAAAAATCACTCCACAACTGCCATCTTCACAGTTCCCAAGACCTGCGCGTAGCAGGCGTTTCACAGCACAGCCACGGCCCGGTCAAACCCGCGCTCTGTCCATCTAAACAGCAGCAACCTGAACCAATGCACTCCTGCTCAGAGCTCCGTACTGGCCACAAGGACATAACCCGTCTGTTGGATTTCAGAAGAGAAAGTGAGATGGATTTATTCTGACAAAACTACGAAATATTTCTAAGCTCACCAAAATCAGTGCAGGAATGTCATAACAGTAGGAATAGAACTGTGCATAAATGAAATAGAAAAATGAAGAGGGAATGGGGAGGTTTTTGGTCTTCAATTGGTCTTCAATTGTTGGTTTTTCAATTAAATATAAGACTGGAGGAAAAAGAAACTATTTTTGCTTGCATGTTAATCAAATCACTTCAATAAAGAAGTCATTTTTATGTGGTGCTCTACTTAATGCTTTTTTTCAGATGCGTATATTTATTCTATCAGCTATTCTTAAACAAAGTTTAAAGGAACAGGAAGGCTCCTCCAGCTACTCTCAAAGGTCGAAAGACCTTGCACTTCAACCTGCAATATCTTCTCCCCAGTTCTATCAGCAAAATTTGCTGTTGCTGCGTAACATCAGGAGAAATTCTGTGCTGTGCTTATATTATTCTTTCCCAACTTTGGAAATAACTATATAAGCACCAGAACATAAGTTGATAGAAGCAACATAGTTCAAACCATGCTGCTATTGTATGGTTCCAAGATACTGGTGAAGTGACAGTTCCTTTCCCAGTGAAATGCTTTGTCCTTATGTAACTCATTTATCATGTGTCTTTTGAAAGAGTTTATGGATTCAACTACAGATGCACAAGAAATCTTTAGCACTGCCACATAGCCTATGCTACAACTTGAATGAATAAAGTCAACGTCACTTGCCTTAACAGACTCCTTATTCTGTATTATGTATGGGCATGTACGCCTGCCAGTAATAAGTTATACTGCATTTAACAAAAACACACAGAAAAAATGCTACTTCACACATATGGAACTCTGAAGACATTTACAAACTGTTCTTGTTTCACACAAATATCAGAAACAAAAAATAGTCACTGGATCTAATATATTGTATTCTATAAAAGTAAAGAAAAACCAACAGGGGTATTAAATACAGATCAGAAAATTGTAAGAACATATGAAACCGTGGATCAGACGGATGGTCCACGTGCAGTGGCCAGGCTTCTCAGAGTGGCCAATACCCGATCATAGAACAAAAGAATTCAAAAGCTAGCCTATCTAGTGTGGTGCAATGTTGAACATGACAACACTAAACTGCATCTTCTGATCTCAGAAAATTATTATTATAATTTTCTTATGAATAAAGATAAATGATTCATAAGGTTTGTCTTCAAGAATATGGAGTTAAAAGTTGAAATTACTTATAACTTGTTAAAATCCAACATGAGAATGTGAAATTTTTTCTCAAGTAACTTACAATACTAATGGCTGGATTCACACGAGTTGCTAATAGTAGCTAACAGACTGAGAGAATAATATGTAAGGTATTCTTAAGATCACAATGACAAAAAATTGTACAAAGACCTGTAAAATTAGGGCAAAGTACAAAGGGAGTTATTCAAGCTCTATCATTATCAGACATCCATAAATTCATAGAATTTGAAGTCAAAAAAGACCAGTGGGATCATCTATTCTTGTATATCGTAAGGCTTGCATATCATAGGTCATTACATCTCACATCATTAACCCCTGCACTGAGCCCAATAAATAGTGTTTGATCAAAACATTTCTCACAGAAGTGCATCCAACTCAATCCAAAGACTTCAAGAGATGGCGAATCAGCTATTTCTTTAGTAATTTGTTCCAATGTTTAATCACATTCAGCATTGAGCACTTCTGCCTAATCTCCAATTTGAATCCATCTGCTCCAGCATTCAGCCCCTAGTTCCCATTTTGCCTTTCCTCATCAGATTAAAGAGTCCTTTAGTACTTGGTATTTTCTTTTTGTGAAGATACTTAAACACTGTTACCCTATAGCCTCCCAGTTTTCTCATTGATAAATTTAACAGCTAATGCTCAAAGCAGCTGAAGACCATTTTCTCCAACCTCAAATATTTTGTGGCCATTTTCTGAACCTTACCCAATACTTCTATGTCCTTCCTAAAATATGGACCCCAGAATGGCAGGAATTATTCCTGCAGTGGTCTTGCCGACAGCGTACACGCAGGCAAAGCCACCCACACATACCTCATTCCTGTTTACATGAACAAGCATTGCGTTGCTGCTTTTTGCACTAGAAGCCTGCCGTCAGCTGTTACCTGAAAGAATCTTCTCTGCTTCCCATGATACTGTCTTCTCCCAGTCAAACATTTTTTTTTTAGGTGAGTAGCTTTTCACTGAGCTGAACTACAGACACTTTGCTTACATGGCAAAGCAGTTCAGAGCTCTCTGTGTGAAGTGTGATCACCACATCTTTATCTGGTATTCTGCCAGTCTTTGTGTCACTTGGAAATAAAGTGTCAGCGATTCAGATGCATTTTTCCAAATAATTGATAGAAACGTTGAAGTGTTGGAACTAGTCCTTATCCTTGTGAAATCCCTGTACCAACACTCATGCTAATTCTCCACCAACGACTGTATGAAATACAGCAGTTAGCCAGAGCCATATTTAGTGCACAGATTGTTGCGACTAAAGCAGAAGTCACAGGAAGTAGCGAGAAGGAACTTCAAAATAAGCAAAGTGCATCAAATCCCCAGTGCTGTGACTATGTGAAGAACCCCATTATAAGCAGGAACTGCAGATGAATTTAAAGTTCAAAAGTTCTCAAACTCAGGAATCACACCTGTAATCTAGAGGTAAAGACACATTGATGTAAAGTAGTGATTAAGACGATCAGGAATTACTACTGTATGTCATTAGCAGTGTTTTTCATACCAAGTTTTCTGAAAAAATATGGATCAGCACCACAGATTGGTTATCTTGAAGGGTCAAGTGTTGAAGAGGAGGCATGAAATGCATGACTAAAATAAGCAAAGGTGAACAACAGAAGTAATATCTTCCCAAAGACAGTAATGACCATATATAGTATACTATATATATATATAAAAAATATATATGTGTGTACATGTATATATGTGTGTGTGTACACACACACACACACACACACACACACACATATCTACAGTTGACATGCATTTGATGTCTGAGGACCTTTCAACACCTCTGTCATCAACTGGTGTTTCCCAAATGGAGATCTGGCAATCCATGAGTGCCAACAGTTATTTATTTGAGCTTTCAAAAGCATGACTGCTCTACTTATCCTTATAGGAACTATTATACCAAAGAGCATTTCGTAAAATTTGCTACTGACTGGAGGAAGTAAGGCTAGTAATATGGACAGTCATGTGACTATCGTGTGATCTCTCAGTAGGTGTTTACAACCGTATGTGCTTCTTGTGTAGATCACCCAGCCAGAACCGGGGAACCTTGACAACTCCCTGAGCTGAGAGCTCTTGTGAGATTTCTGCAGGCACAATAGGCACAAGGGCAAGTTTCTGTGTTTGAACCTCTCTGTCAAATAAATATAGATTAATGTCTACATGTCCACAATACATGCCTTTAGAAATGTGCCCACAGGCCTTATCTGTTGGTAGTGCCGTGAAAGACCTGCAACCACAACCATGTAACCCACAATAATACAACATAGAAATAATAAGACTGAAAATGAAACTGTTGTATAACATGATAGTTCTTCAGATGGCCTCACCAACAAGCAAGCATTAGACAAAGATACAGCAGAGATCATAATATACAGATATATTAAAAATAGAGATAAATAATGTTTGATGCAGTGAAAGTATGAGATACAATGAAAGGCCAAGTCTGCTTATAGGCCCTTCTTTTTCACTCTAGAAAATCTCTTTTTCTGCTTCCTTTTACTACACGCTGAGAAAAAATACAGAGAGAAACATATTGTATAAGTTGTTAGGGAATACAGCTTTTTATTTTTAATCATCCTCTGAGAACAAAATAGGTAGACATGGGTAATTACTGTCATGAAGGCTTACACAAGCAAATCTACTGAAGTAACATGACCCAGTTGTTACCAGCCCATGGATATCTGGCTACTTCTTCCACACCCCAACCACTGGACCCACTGAGCTCCAGGAATTTTCAGAAGCAACAGCTTCAGCAAAGGAGCAGCTTTCAGCTGCTGAATTTCCACTGCACTTAAATTGATCTTATTTTATGCTTCCTCATCCTCTACAATGGGAGACAGTGGACTGGAACTGAGCAAAGACAGCACCTGTTAGTAAAGCTTCCTCTCTTCAAATTTATAATTAATTGCTGCTAAAATTGGCACTGAAATTTCCTAAAAACAAAAATGGTTTGCAAGTAGCAAACAAATTTAATTTTTTTGTACTCTACAACATGACATAGAGACTGGCAATTTGCAAACACAGAAAACAGCCAAGACAAAATTCAACACCTTTAACTGCCTTTTTATTTCTTTCAATGTTTAGGAACAAATATGTAGTACCTTAATGCAAGATTCAGATGCAGAAGTTATCTGTTAGGATTTAGCACTCTGAGAACTTTATTTTCTTTTCTCTGCACAAAGCTTTGTCTGTGCTGTCTGCATCCTACGCAGCCTCCAACAGTGCTCACAAATACGCTCCCAGAGCATGAGAGGCAGCAGCACCCATCAAACAGGCGACCTGCCAGGCATAACTGGCAAGCAGGTGGGTGCAGAGCTGGGTGCAGTGTCAGCGAGGGCAGGAGGTGCTGGCAGTCCAACGACTGGCATGTGTGCTGCACGGTGTTGCTAGGGGGAGACAGGCTACTTGAGCTTCAGGTAGTACATCCTGTCCAGCCCTGTTTATACAAACAGGGGGCAACCTTCTGGAGGAAGAACCTTTGGATCTGAGATTCCTTATTTCCCATGCCCATGTCCAGCATGACCAGCGTTGGCACTGCTGGTGCACTTTTAAATGACCCATTGCTCCCCGCTTCCAGCAACGCACTCCTTATAGCAGATGGTGCCTTCAGTATGGTTGGTTTCTTCCTCCTTCACTTTTTCCATTAGTCAACTTCTTCATTGTCACTGAGATTGACAATAAAATATTCTAAATGGAAAAGCAGGACAGAAGAATGCTTTGTGGAATCCTATCCACAGTATGACTGAAACAAATCTGGCCTTCAGGAAGTTTCTGGAATTTGCTTTGCTTAAGGTTTCTGAGTTTTGCATTATCACTATGTGCAGCAACAGCATCCTGCATTTCTGCAGTGTCCTTTTGTCAATATGGAAGAAAATCAGCTGAACACTTTCAAGAAGTCTGCTGTAGACAGACTCACGGGAAGACAGAAATAAGCCTGGTCTCATTTAATTCCCTTGTTCATTTAACACCAAACCATGCTACACATACACAGGCCTCTGGCTTCTCTCCCCGTCTATAGCTGAATAAGCAATCTCAGAGGAAGAAGTAAGAAATTTATAGAGCCAGTCAACCAATCCCAAAGTGCCAACCAGCAAACCACCTACGTGAGTGGAGCAGGATCTGTCTGTCCGTCGAGCTTTTCAGGCAGGCAAGCTTCCTGGTTTTACAGCCCAGCGGGAGCTAGCCTTGGGACATAAACAGGTTTTCTAGGCTAAGTGCTAATAAGTGACAAAAACCAGAATCACTTGAGAACTTGCTCCAGATCACACAATGGGTACAGAATACCTATCATCTGAGCTTACGTTTTAATTGTGCAAGAAAACAGTCACATCAGTCATTTATCTGCATTTTCAAAGATGGCATTTTACAGATTGTCATTGTTTATTAACACTTTCATACCAAGACTTCGAATTTCCCTAGGGTAAAAATAAAGTTCAGGATTTACTTGGGGAAAAAAAAAGTCAATTTGAAGGAGTATGTCTGGACTTTATGTTGCTGAAATGCATCATCGTATGCACTGGAAGTTTTGTCCCAGAGCATAAGCCTCTTCGAGAGGGAAATCTTTCCTGGAAATTGGGAAAAATATCCTGAAGCTTTCTAGAATTTATACAAGTTACAGAGCTAAATAAAATTGAACTACAGCACCTGCTCCTAGGAATGCTGAAAGCAAAATTAAAAAGAAAAATACTCTGGTGACAGTATGATCTAAAAGGTCAACATATAAGCAGTGTTAGTTTCAGATCTTTTACAAAAATATATTTACACTATGCTCCTAACTATTATACTTGCAAAAATAGTACTTTCCACAGAATTCATACATTTTATTTTCAATCCTTGAAGCTTGTTAGTAAGTTCCTGAAGAAGAAATGATTGTCTTGTTATTGTCAACATACCCACCCACCCAATCAACCTTCAAAACATCAAGATTCACTTTACTCCCACTATCCCCTTGATGTAAATTATTCTCCTATTAATAATTCTCTTTTATTGTTATAATCATCCTTCCCTATCTTGTATGAATTGCTCTCATCCTAATATGACTGAGTTTGATTTTACTTCTTAAAAAAAAAATCATAGGTAAAAAATATAAATGTTTGGGGCAAAATCCTTGTCCCACTTTAGTCATTGGAAAAGCTCTAACTGTTTTTGGTGAAGCCAGAATTTCATCCTTTCATCTGTTTACTGTGATTCAAAAATCATCTCTGCAATATAGCTGTACACGACATGGGAGAAACAGGACATTGCTAATACCAACCAACACCAACCTACTTTAACTCATGCATTATACCTGACCGTACCAGGGGCACAGAACGTCACACCTTTATTTGCTTCGCTTCAGCAAGCAAATCTTCCTCGCTAGGTCGTACTAATTACAAGCATCCCCAAGGGTGGCATTCCTTGAAATGGTTTGATGAGTCATGCTACAAAAAAGCAAACGCAACCTGTATGCCTTTCTGGCAAACGAGTCTGAGACATTCACCAATATTTGTTCACTAATCCCACACATTATGTCACCAAGGCAAAGCAAATTTGTTCTATCTTTGAATTATTCTTTTCATCCTCACTTAAATGGGTAGCTTTTTGCTGGTAAGCTGTTATGCCACTAAAGGAACAGTGGAGGTATCCTGAGAGTTAGACTGTATATATTACCTGCTGTAAACATTATGTTCACCACATGAAGAATGTGAATGTGGACTCGTTGGCAGGAAATCTAAGATGTTTCTAAAGACAGATCCACACAGCAGAACAGCGTGAATTCTGCAGTAGGATATAGGTTTCCTAGTTTTGCACTGTATTTCTTTGATTATACTCAATCATGTCAATGATTTTCCAGTCTCAGGAAATATTGTGAAAGCAACTAATCTTTCTAAAGCTTACACTGTCTATTCAGCTTCTGGTAGTATGGGGGTTAGAGATATTGCTTATGATGATAGTTTGAAGTTCTTCAAATCACACGGAAGCCCCAAAGGTGGAGATAAACATTTATGGGCTTGACACAGCACAAACTGTTATGGCCGGTGTTAAACTGAAGTCAGACTAGACAATTCTAAAGGTCCCTTCCGGCCCTGGAATCTAAAAGCTATTAATTTAGCCAGAGATGCAAGTGCTTTTACTTCCACATACAGCCTTTCTTTTTCGCACTGTTTGTTTGTTTTCTGCCATTAGTTTTAACAATCTGTTTATGGGATTGCGTTTTTTTTTTCTTCCTGGCTGGCTGAATTCTCCCCAAGAGCCTCTGAATTCGCAGCAGCAATTCCCAGTGATTGCTCTGACATGATAATAATGGTGGGACTGCAGCTCCCCAGCTGCTAAATTCAGCCAGTGATTCTCTGGGGCTCTACAGTTTGAGTTTTTTTTTTTCTTTATTATTATTATTATTATTAAAGACACTTTTTTACACTAGGAATTCATTCAAATTTTAAAGCAGAAAAGGATTTTAAAAGGCAGAGATAGCAGACGAATTGTTCCACTCCCCTCTTCTCCACAATCCTACATGCTTCTAATAGAGGTTTTTTTTCATCAGACATACATACTGATGTATAATAAGTGCTGGAATCACGTCTCTTGTGCCCAACAGGCACTGGATTATAGAAAGTGGCCCTGCAGCAGTTGGTGAGTCAGGCAAAGTGATTTTTAATGTCAGCACTATAATATATTATGCTGATTTTCCTACTAACAATGACAGAAATTTTAAATTTTGGTCTATGATTGAATTTCAGCTCTTTTACTGTACCTGATTTCTATGGGGTAACAGTAATACCTAACAAATACATTTGCAAACTTGCCGTGTATGTGAAAATCCAAGAGCTATAGGTAAATTAATAAGCACTTGCTGGGAGGCACATTAGAGTCTTTCGGCAGTGAACATTCAAAGATGAAATATTTCATCACGGTTTTGAAAAGTAACACAGGTCAAATGAATAGAACGAGGAGGCAGAGTGTTGCAAGCGCATCCGATGGCAAGCAGCTACTTTTAGCTGAAACTAACTGAAATGTGTTTCTTACAATCTGTGTCCAGCACATTAGAAAAATTTTTTTTTAATTTATTTTTAAATTTATATGCTGTTTGGCAAACCGCTTATATTATGCAGTTTTATATATTTTCCTCTTCTGCACAATAGTCATCAATTTAAAAAATTCAAGTATGCAAGCTCTTCCACAATGTAAAGTGATACTTTCAAAAATGAGCTAGCATTGTAGTTAAGACAGTCCTTTACACTTAAAAGCATTCTGTGTTGCTGTAGACCCATATGGGCAATTCAAGACAACCCCTATATGCAGATTTGTTTACACTGCTATATTGAGTAACACAGGCAAGGCTTTGGTCCACATGTTTATAACCGAATTCTGTGTTGTTCACTACTTTATTTCCACTTAATACACATTTATTTTATTAGTTCTTTTATAATATGCTTAGGAACAAAGCCAGGAAAATATCTCTGCTTTAGAATAGTCTGGTGTAGACTACGCAGGAGAGAAAATGTAGCAAGTTCTCCCAAAGAAGGGCTGCGTGCCCTGCCTGATGACTAAAACAAGTTGAAATGACTTGAAAGCATTTTTTGAAAGTACCCAGACAGGTATGTGCTCTCTTACTGGTGAAGTTAACTCAGTGGTAATCAGGTGAAGAACAAAGCTATGCATTAGCTATTTATACACTTACATAACCAATACTGAAATAAATACACAGAATTATATGATGATCACAATAAATAGTTCATTATGAAGTTCCTAATTAAGAAAAAAAAGGATATTTATCATAAATATGGCCAAATACTAACAAAACTACACTACATAAATAAATCATAGTGAAAGAAGGCAAATATGTAGCAGAAACTGGTAGGTGACAACCTGTTTATATGTCAGGATGCATCACAACCATATTACCTACAAAACCGGAGGACATACCTATACCTCAGAGAATAAAAACAAATGGAAAAGAAAACCTTTGAGACTGATGTTTGAAATGAATACTGTTTATGTGCAAATTAGAGATCCGGAATTAAAAAAAACAAAACAAACAAACAAAAAACCAGCCATAAAGATTGCTCTCTGCTCACACAGAAGATGTAAAAAAGATGACATATTTTTTAGAGAGATCTCTTCTGCTTTTCATTTCACAATTCTATATTCAGTAACCACTCCACTGATTTTGTTTGCATGGGCCTGGTTACCATCACCCTCAAGATTTTCAAACTCTGTCTACGCAGCTCCGAAATGAATAATTTAAGTCCCCTGTATTTGCATCTGGAGACTTTACTTAGGGCTATATCTAGCTGGCTCTCCAAAGCCTGAACAAAGCAGGCTTGCCTGCGATGCGGAGCAGCCAAGGAACAGTTGCAGCATGTTAGGATGCAGACATGGAGAGAGGTCGTCATTGACTTGGCTCCCAAGCAGTACTACAAAGGGCTCACAAGGGTAAGGATGACCACGGAAGGCACTGAGGCCCCAGCTTTGCAAAACCATAACAAACAGTAACTGTACATACGCGGTCAAGCTCGCTAAGCTCCACTAAGCTCTGCTATAAAAGGGCTTTTGGACTCCCCAGACCTACGGCCCCATCACAGTAATAACGGCATTGAATCAGCAGACTCGGGTGCCTACAGAAACAACCAGCGCAAGGTGGAGAGCAGCAAGAGACAGCCACAGAGGAACGAAAGCAAGAGCAAATTTAAGATCAATAAAAAGACACAGCCTAGCTGGGCCAAAAGGTCTCTCTCTCTCAGTGTTTTGTGTTCTATTAATACTTGTAACTCTCTCCCCTTTGATCCCTTCACTCCTAATTGCTACGCCAGCCATCAGAATTATGTTGGAGTTCAAAGTGGCAACCAGGATTAGTGTATTTATTAATATGGTAATAACTGTATCAAGTCTTGTTCGCCTGACATGCAGGTTGCTACAAACGCATTCCCCTCATTCTGTCATTTCAGAAAGGAGAAGAGAAGAAGTGGGGTGGAGAAGAAGACATGCTAGGGAGTGGAAAGATACATTCTCTGGAGAGCTCAGATCAACAGAAATGCATAGTCTCGAATGTGGAAAAAAATGCAGCTTAATAAATCATCATCTGAAGTTGCCATGGCAATAGTAAATGTCTAGTTCCCTATACTGTTTCACTCCATACATCCATTCCTGCAGAGGAGGAGGAGCACTGATTTCGCCCCAGTACCAGCTCACACTGGAGGTTCTCCTTTAACCGGGAGGCCAGAGTGTGCTGCTGGGCACAGCCGGGCTCGGGACCTGCGGGGCTACTTGAGGTGAAGGAACACTTTCTTCATGCAAGTCAGCTGCGCACCGCCCGCTTGCCGGGCCTCCCGCAGCCCTCGCTGCCTGCTGCAGTCGCCTCTTCGAGTAGTTTGTGTTTGCTTTATAAAACTAGAAAACGCTTAGCGACTGAGTGAGGATTTCAGTCCCACATGGAACACCATATAATAAATTATTATAGTTGTAAGTAAATATAGATACAATCTGAGAGATCTTTTTATGTACCAAAGGTTTCTCGGAGGGAGGGGTCTGAGTAAGTAGAAAGAAAGAATGTGACAAGGAAAAGGATGGTGCGTGGGTCTCTCTCAGAATAAGGTCAGCTCCCGCAGACTTCCTCAAGCAAGTTTCTTATGTTCCTGTATCTTGGTTCCCCCATCTGTACAACAGTGTTAACATGTACTCTACTTATCAAAGCTTATTATCATGCAGAAAGTGAATTATAATCTGAAATTGCAAGTTCAGAGCCTATGGAAAAAAAGAACACTTTTGTTTCAAAAATTCCCTGTCTCTAAGAGTCTGAAAGAATAGACTGGCTGGCAAACCCTGTGCTAAAAAGCACTGTCAGTGCTTATAAAACAAAGATAAAACATTTCCACATCTCATAAAGAAGCAAATTGTCTAGTCATACTTAAAGCACTATAATGAGACAGATGAGTAAAAAGACAATCAAGAAATAAACTGAAGTGACAGCAGCACTAGGAGCAGCTACTTATTAGAGAAGTGCAGCTTAAAGGAAAGAGGAGAAAGAAAATCAGATTCAACTTTCCAGCAAAGGAGCATTCACTGTCCTGTTTTTCAAATATTCTTTTAAAATGCTCACTGTGACATCTCATAAGATAATCATGCCCATGGCACCTGATACAGGGTTACTTAATCAGTCAGGTTAAATATCTTTCCTGATTTCTAGGAGGCAGGGTCCCTTAAAAGATAAGTTCCAACTGGCCATTTCTCATTGCCAATTATAAAAAGCATCATGTTATTATTTCTAAGCATCTTCTATTTTTTCTTTTCGTAAATCATTATTTCAGGTATGCAGAACTCTAAAAGGAAAGCAGACTGCCAACCCTAGACTGCAAAGCCTGATGTTTCCCCCCACCCCCAACACTTGTACACACTGATAATAGCACTTATAGTTCAGACTGAAGTCCACTAAGAGCTTGGACACTTGAACAACCATCAGTGACACAACATTTTCACACAGAACCTCAGTAGGATTCAGTACAAGGTCTTGGAGATCGCAAGTTTGGTATCACAACATCGAACATGTGAACTGTTCATTTCCATTGCTGCCATTACAGGTAACTACAATGAAACTAGTTTTTTATCAAAAATGATGTATCAAACTTCTCTGAAATGAGTACTGTATATACAGACCATGAAATCTTACTGTCAAAAGCCAAGCAACAGCCTATGAAACATAGCATGGGAACAAAGAACACCTATTTTTATTCTACCAGTTCTCAGAATGCAGCGCCAGAGCAGTAATCGTAATACATATGATTCAGCTATGCTTTCTTTGCTATAGTCTCTTAAGCACTTGATACTGTGATTTCATATTAAACAATAAGATACAAAGTTGGTCTAAAACACTGTCCTTGATTTAAAACTGTTACTATTCAAGAGGTGCTCGCAGGTCACTTCATACCAGCCATACTCGGACAGTGTCATCAACTCATATTTATATTTCAGTCTTTACAGAAAGCTTTTCAGCAGGCTGCATGTACGCAACATACATTAAAATACAGCTCCTGTCGTAGAGCAGTATATCACACCTCTATGCTCTCTTCTTTAAAGCCTTCAAGAAATAGGCTGTCCAAAAAAAGGGTTATGATTTTTATCCAAACTCAAATTTAATTTAAAAATATGTCCTTTCTAAAATGAGCTCTCATTTCCTAACTGGTTAAAGGTGAACTTAAGTTATAAACGTATCTAAACAACAGTAAGATTTGTGAAGAAGTCATGAGAGCTGTCACCTCTAATTCTCTGGTGGTCAACATTTCTTTACGGTGGTCACCACAAAGATTTTTGCACAGAGGTAGTATTTGCATATAGTTTCTGGAATATCCTACAGTATTACTTGTGCTTCTTAAAAACAACTGCAGATATTGTAATAGCAGTCAATACAACCTTATTTTCAAATGCGTAACAGAAGTATTGAAGTAATACAGATGTTAAATCACATTGGCACATGGGTTATACTACTAAAACCTTGCTGGTTTGAAACTATTATTTATCCACTAATTTACTTTCTGCAAGCAGTGTGTAGTCTTTTGCAAACATATGAACCACTGATACCACATCAGTCCCTCAACTCACAAGATACTGTATTTCCACAAAATCTTAATTTCTACTGTCAACCGCGTATGCCATTCTGAGGAGTGGCAGAGAGGAACACAGGCATTTTCCATAGGCATTTCACAAAGCCACATGGAACACCTTCAAACTTCCATCACTTCAACACTGGAACTAGGTTTCTTAACAGATCCCCCTTCTGTTGAGAGGAGGCCAGAAAGCAGTTGCTGGCATGAGCAGTTTTGGTAAGAGGCAGTTTATCCATTTCTAAGAAGAAGCCAATGCACATGCTAACCAGAGACAAAAATCATCCATTTGTCCCAGCCTGCTTTTTATATGCAGAGGAACACATATGTATCTCTTTTAAAGTTCAGAAGCCAAATGATTTCAGAGTGTTTTACATGTTTGACTTTCTTCATAGAATATTTCAAACACGGTTTTCTCTACTTTCTGCATATAATTTATATTCCTGAGACACAGCAATGATGTCAAAACCTGAAAGAACAGAAGATTTACAGTTCTGAGAGATTCCTTGGTGTCAACGGGCGGACATCAAATGCTGTGAGATAAGACTACATGGTTTCATGGTGCATCTGTTTCTTTGACTGCATAACTACAGGATTCCTGCTTGACAGAACTACTGAATAGAGCCTTTGCAGTCCAACATTGCAAATCTGAGTTCCAGATGGAAATATAAATTCATAATAGGTTCAGGGCAAACATCCAACTTACCATCAAACCGAGGTTACATCACAGTGGATGTAATTTGCAACTTCAATGCAAAGACAGTGAGAGGAACCAAAGTGATCCTTTGAGAAAAGTATGATTTACTAGCAAATACAAGACCAATATTTTATGTCATCTGCACAAAGACATCTGTAGCTTGACACTAAATATGTAAAAGACTACAGCTAGGACAGCTTCCTTGGAAGCTAACAATGCTCTTTCCACGAACTCTTTGCTTTCTCTCTAAAAGAGATCATATCAAATTATTGCCAAACTGTGGTATATGCTGGTCAAAGCACATCTTGCCGAATTAAAAATAAAAATAGGAGAGTCTTCCCTACCTGAGGAAACATGCCAACAAGAGACACAAAACTTGATAAACATGGTCATTTACTATATTTGGTACTATTTTTGCCCCTTCCAGTATATCATTTGTATCCAATGAGAATTTGATACTTAATACCTTCTTTTCTCCCCTCCCAAGGGACACAGGGCTCTCATGAGGCCTTCTAGGCCTGACTTGCTGCATAATGCCAAACAAAGCAGATAGTATCAGAGGAGTTAGCTGCTAAGCAGCCTTGGAAAAAATGTAATGAAAACAATTCTGTCACTTTTGAATGACTATCCTGCCAGGGTCTTCAAATTCACAACCACAAGCTTATTTTTATGTAGTTGCATCTATATGAAATTAGAAATTTTTCTAAAACACACTCTTCTTTTTAAGAACAGAAACATTTCTTGGCCCATTAATAATCTGACTCCTATGCATATAACTTAGTCTCTCTGTGGCTTACAATTAAAGTAGGCACCATAGCACAAAGCAGTTATGCTTTTCTATTAGTCTAGGCCCTTTGGGGACACCCCCCACAAAGAAAGATTCCAACAACCAAAAAGTACAAACTTTCTAGATACTGCAGAGTAATACTAAAAAGTGGCCAAGCTGCATACTCTGTGCCCCAGGGAAGACCTCCCGGAAGGGGCAGGACTGCCATCTCCATGCCAGCCTGGGACCCCCTGCACTAGTACCTCCCATCTCCACCCATGATCTGAGCACCCGTGTGTTACCTGGCGTACCTACGTGCTCCAGCATAAGGGCTGCTGCAGCATCCCTCTTGGCTGTACCCCACGGCTAGTACGTACTAAGGCTACCTGTATATTAGGGCCTCCCTTCAAGGGGCAAGAAGTCACAACCTGACTCTGGACAGAAAGTGCAGAAGAGGTTAACAGAGAAAAAATTGTTTTAATAAAACATGAAGTTATTTAAAATAGTTCAAGTCCTAGCAGAACTCACTCGTTCAGTTATGCCAGACTTGATGATGAAGTTTGTGTGATTAATTCCATTCTCTTCCTTTTCATCTCAGAAAACTGTCAGCTCTGTTGTACCAACAACATACTGTTACAGTGGCACCGTAAATAGCTCTTGGATAGCAAACAAAAAATATTAAGTGAGCTTTGCCAATTACCTACCGCATGTTTTGCTCACAAGCTGACTTATTCCCTTAAAAGTCTATTGTTGGAAAATCTAACCTTTTAAAAATAATAGGTACCACTTAAAAGCAATTGTTATTTTAATTGTGAATTGGGATCATAAATCCATTGTTTAAGAAGCAATTGTATGTTCTGCTGAATTCTTTTGAATGTGCCTGCTTTAATTCCCTTGCAGGCAACTTCTGCTATAATGAAATTTTTCATTTGCAAATTAGATTTGCTTGTAGCTAGAAACAAAAAGCCATCATCAGAGAGACAGTAAAAGGGGCATATCCTTACCTAGTAGGAACAATTAGCTGCACTGTCTGCAGTTGCAAAAGCTGTCTCTTCTTTCTCATCTAGTTTTGTGATCTCCAACAGGACTAGGAAACATGGGCACAACAGGGAACTGTGTGTGTTTATATACATTGAACTCCATGGAGCTGCACAATTTACAATGTCTGAAAAACTGGACTACAGTATGTAGCATCCATTTGCTAAATGTCATTACTGCATATGTGTGCATATATTATGCATACATATTCATATTATAATAGATAAAGAAAAGTTTAATTATTAATGTGGAAGTACCACTCGGCAAGGCACTTAAGCACAGGCTCACAGAATAAGCAGTCTCTTGAAAGGCAACTCTAACTGGCTTGAAGAATGTCATGAACTCGGCAGCGTTCTTGGCTTGTTTTTATGTGTCTCATTGACATAGAGAACTCCAGATAAATTATAGCATAGCAAATCAGCCCATCTAAAAAGCACTTTCTGAAGCAGAAAAGAACAGCTATTCCCACTCCACTTTCAAAAAACCCTGAAACTGATAGAAAACTGAGGAATGGAAAGATTAAGCAACTCATACAAAGTTATTTGAGAAGTCTGTTGAAGAGTTAAGTATTGCAAAGGGATCTTCCAAGTTCCAGCCCAGTAGCTTCATGCACACATAACACTGGATACAGTTTGAACTTGAAACCATGTTTCCCCTGACATTGCATCTTGTTTAAATTTGCAAGACTTCCTATTTTCTTGAGACCAAAATAATCCTGGCACTGTATGATCAAGTTGTTATTTCAATAACTAAACTCCATGTGAGAGAACGAAGTACTGTATTTTTAGGTTCACCGTGAGAAGCATTGTTCATTTTTATCCGTGCAGTGGGTGATCTTTATCTCCGGCAGCCGTTGGGATCCCCCCCCCGCTAGAACACCAAGGACGTTCTTACAAAGCTCACTCTAATGAATCCTGTAGTCTTCGGAGTGGGCCACAACTCATTTGGGGGAATTAGTGAAAGGGAATAGCTACCAGATGACAATGAGCAGACCCGAGAATGCTCCATTTCCAAGCACAAAAAGGGAAGTAGCTGGAAATATACCTGACATCAGGCTCAGCGGGAGCTGGAAGCTTTGAAAGTAACCCTGCACAAAGAGAAAGTTCTTCTTTTGCAAAGGACCAAGATTTTATCTGGATACGTAAATCTGTAAATCACCACATGCCTTATTTCTCTTTGCAGCAGAAAGGCTTGAGAGGCCTTGCTTTTTTCCTGTCATCCATTTCAAATACAAATTTTTATTCTATTTTCCAATCCCTTCCACACGTCGAGATCTAGAAAGCTCACTGAAAAAGTTCTTTGGGCCTTTTATCCCAAATCCTGTAGAAACCAATTTGGGAGCTGTAAGCTGGGCTGTGGGTAAAATGCTGATGCATTGCAGTGTTTCACAAAAATTAAAGAGCAAGTGCAAAACCCTCTTGCTCTCTTTCCTTCCCCCTTTTCTGACAGAATGTATTCTGCTATGGACCAAAGGGGGTTCACAAATGGGCAGTCAACAGGAACAGAAACAGAATTTGCTAGACTGTATTAAGCCACTGACCCACAAACTCTGTAAACTGTCTTGAGCCATACGCAATGACTGATGAGTCAGAGAAATACACCCTGTACCTGCGAGCCACCACGCCAGGCATGCAATGCTGTATCCTGGAGCAGTGGGGAAAGGAGGATCAGAGTTCCTCCAAACTTTCCATCCTTCTTGACCCCTTGGCGAACAATATAACCCTTAAACCTGTTAATGAGATCATCTTTCCTCAGTTGCTGTACATTTAATCTCCAGAGGTTCCTGCCACTATTGAGCACCTTGGACTGCACTTGTTTAAGGTACGTTATTTATGCATGTATTTGAACATAGTCACATTTTCTGATGGTTACTGGAGACAACACATTATATCTACTTAAAAGAAATGGGCAGTGATAGTGGCTCAGGTCTGGAATAATGGAAGAACATTCTGTAAGATGTGAATTTGGAAATAAAGGCTGCCCCTTAGCAAACGCTTTGACTGAGCATACCAGTCACATACCAGTCAGTTGAAAATCAGAAATGCTTTCATCAACAGTTGTCCAAATATTACACTTCTTTTTCTCATATCTTATGCTGCACAGATTAAATTTCAAAATAAAAAAGATTGACTTAAACTAACAGGATGAGATACGAACACGACAAGTGCATAAGTATGCATTCAACCCTTACCAAATAAAAAGTTCCTTGCTACATTAGCATGAACTCTGGCACAAGAGCAAAACAAATCTGTAAAATCCAGATAGCTTCAATTCCTGGTAAAGGACTTTTAATGAGTCCACTATCGTCCCAAGGCCCCTGGGAAGACAAGAGCTTGGGTCTCAGGCCGAAGCTTCTGCCCATTACCAGCTTACAGATAACAAGGTCGTGTCTTTATTTGGTGACAATTCTTATAACAGCTTGGCAAGGGCTTCAGACCTGTTCCCTAGCCTTCCAGCCAAGAGGAAGCACACTCCTGAACCCTAGGTATCAGTGAGGCTGAAGCAAGCCACAGTAAATCCTTCAAAATGGCACAAAAGCTGAGATGTTAACTTTTGCACTTCTCTCCTCACAGAGGCTGTAACTGTCCTCCCCAAAGAAGAAAAGGAAAGTCCTACCTCAAGCTGTGCACTGCTCCTTCCACTGATGTGCAACACCGAGGCCATTAGAGAGCCCTGGCCCCCCAGCTCTCAACTTGCTGTTTCCCTCAGTGTCATTTACTCTTTATCTTCAGATCTGTCAGTCCCGTGCGATAAACACTAAGATCTCCAGTGTAAGTCCTAACTATTGTTTTCCATTTCTTCCTGCTTTATCACACACTAATATTTCTCTGTATGTGCTGATACACATATGAGATGTTCTTGTAGAAACTACTTAGCATCAAAAGGATAAAAAGAAGAAGCATGTGTAGACAGAAAAAAGCCCCTGACAATACAAGCAGTGAGAACAGAAGATGGTCTGACATGCTGCCAAAGGTAACAGGGATAGAATCAGGTGAGAATTACAGATGAAGCAGGTAGCTACATTTATAGCTCAAATTGCATATGTGATCCTGTTTCAATTGCTGGGAACTTTGCCATGCTAACTATTTGGAGGAACTTCTCCACACTGGGTACCTGCCCCAGGCAGGGATGTACTTATCACTCTTATCTATCCAGAGAGAGAAATTCAGTGTGAATTTCAAAAAGGAGGTGGGGTTAAGGATTGCGCTACATGTCAGAGAGAAATCTCTGCCAGCATGATGAAATTTCACAGGAATTTACCTACATGATACATGTCTTCCAAATCACAGTTCATATGCTCAAGAAAGGCAGGAGAGAAGCTAATACTTCAAGTGCCTTAACAGTTCCAGCATCACCACTGGCACTGAATATGCCCAGTCTCTAGAACCTGATTGAGCACTATCCCAAAACTAAAGAAAAAATGACCCCCCCCTTAAAATTACTGTACTCTTGCAGTGGCACCTGCACTGCAAGAATCATCTTGTGATTCTCCTTGCCCTCTCATGGAAAGTACCCTTGTACCCTGCAGGAGCAGAAGCAAGGCCCATAATTAGAGGGCGGAGGGCAGAGAGAGGTTCTGGAAGCAGGACGAGGCTGAAGGGATGCCCTGAGTGCAGAAGTGGTCAGAAAGAGAAGCAGGCAGGCTGGAGAAACAAGGCAGAAGCATCTAGTGAGAAGAGAACAACTACTGATTTACCACAGTTCCTGAATATCAACCCTTCTGTCATCAAAAAGTTAAACTCACTATGTCTCATCCTTCTGCTATTGCTGGTCTCCAGACAGCAACAGATTACTCCAGTTCCTCCATTAACTCAGGTGACAGACACCTATATGACAGACTTGAATTGTGCTAGTGACCTGGGCATATGTCAGTATAGCTCTACAGAAGATATTCTATCATGTGCTTGTGCATACTGGAAAATATAGAGAGGTTTATGTTCTTTCTGTATGTTAAAAGAATATAGTAAGATCAGACCCAGAATGTAAGAAAAAGGTATGATTATGCAAGTAAAAGAAAGTATTTTAATGGAAATGAAAAGGACAGAGGCACACTGTAAAGTGCAGCATTTGGCAAACTTTTAGCTTAATTTTGTATCATTATGTAGCTCACAAACAATAGCTTCCATGTGGACCATAGCTCGCCATGCTTTGGCAATTGTTTCCTATTCCATGGACCCTAAATACTGTGGCACCTGAAACGGTAAAGGCCAGGAGGGCTGCTCGAGCTGCCCAGGAGGAAAAGCAGGGACCATACAAAATGCAGTCCATCCATCCATCCTCTCATTTGCAGATCAGACATACGCACTAACTGCTACATTACTGGGGGGGGGGGGTACTCTGGCACATGGCATGATAAACAATAAGTTTGTCAACATTTGATGGTACAAGAAAGATTTAGATCTAAATAAATGACACGGTGACATGACATGGTTTGGGTGAAGACTGTCAGAGGTGTGAGCTTGGAAGGGCTGCGTCTGTAGGGAGCAAAGCTCTGAAGCAGTTACAGAGGTGACCCTAAATGACTACTGATAAAATCTTTAAAACTGGCAATGTGTTTCAGACACACAACCATAATAAGCCCTCTCCATTCCTCCCCTAATTCTTTAGAGAGCACTTAAATCATTTTTTTGTTTTTTCTCCTTACTTCAAGCTGACTTCTTCTCTGTATTTTTTTTTTAATCTTTCATAGCAATTAGTTTCCCTAACAATTTCTTATTGCTGGCATGAAACATCTTTACATTTCTCCCTGGAGGGCCATCCCTCCTGCCTCTGTAACTGATTTCTTGAAATCCAGGGGTTCCATAATTAATCCGAGAGATGCTTTCTGTAAGGGGTGCGTGACATTTAGAGTTACAGTAACAGCGCCTTTGGTTATGTTTTGTTTTTGTTTTAATCTTTAATACTGAACTTTACTTCAATCTAAAAAGTATGTGAGGTGACTGTTAATGTCCTTTATTTTCCTCTAACTTAAAGAGACTTGTTGACACTCGTTTCCTAAAAATTACCTTAGCTGACTGTGCAAAAGCACGATACTAACAGGTACAGGACATGAAGAAGTACATTCCAGTTCCTATCCCATTCATACAACCTTGGCTCCAGGCACCTCTAAAACCTGTGTCCCAGAAAGCTGAGATACAAAGAAAGGGGTCTACGAGCATTACAACTCTAAATCATTTGCATGCAAGGAGAGATGAAATCTTTTTCACTTAAACATGCTGAATTTGCCTTGCAACCCAAAATGCCACTGCACAAGTGTGGTGTGTTCCAAGAATCTAGAGAAGAGAACATCAAACTCTGTTAGACGAATTTGATAGAAAGGGTGATTTTTGCTTTTCTTTTTCCTATTAAACAATATGCTAATCCATTTCCTTTTCTTTTTCTTGAACTAAACAGATTCAGCTGAATTCTGTTTTTATCTTAAAGCTTATTTTTGCCTAGCAAAAGTAAAGAAACATATTTTAAATCATACCTTTGAAAGAATACATCCCAGACTTTCCACCTTTGCTGTTTACCTCTCATTTCAAAACCCACACTTCCTTCTCACGGTCAGCAAAGCAAAAAATAGCCTCTTGTACCCCTAATAAGATGGAAGATTTTCATCCTCTGCAGACCACTCAGGGAACTAGGAAAATTAATAAACTCGCATATGTGTTTTTTCTACTAAAAAGTCCTAAAGTCTGTAGGTTCCATCAGTTTGTATTGAATATAAATTCTAACAAGAATACTGAACTTTAACTTTTAACATCTTTAATTTACCTAAATATCTTTATAATGAAGGAGCCCCCCTCCCCCTCCAAAAGCTTTCCCTAAACCAAAATGCAGTAGCGAAGCATGACTGTAACACCTGATCTGAGGGGATAGCCAAAGATTGAAGGATTTTTTTCTTTTCTTGCTTGCTATTTTCCTGTCCTAAGAAAAGTCCAACCATTTCTCTAGCTTCAAAAGGTGGTGAAACTCAAGAAGTTAACTCAGGAAGTGTATTTATTGTGTGCCTAACCATTATATTATAAAAGTTTGGACATACCAGACCAAAGAGGCTGCCACCATACCCCTTAGCTGCTGGCATATCCCAGCATGAGGTTCCAACAGGAAAGCACAGCAGCGCTGGATGGGTTGGAGCTCAGACAGAGGCTGCCAGAGCTGTGTCTACATCAGGAAAAGTGGTTTACTCTTTGCTCACGTGGGCCAAGCTCTTGTAAAAGCCAATAAAAAAGGTCATGGTTACTGTGAATGAAAGCTACATATGGCTTTTCCCTCCACTGAATTCAACTGCGTTTTACCTCATTAATTAAATCAAAGTATGAAGACGCCTCTTTACCTAATGAAAACAAGGCCAATGCTCACAGTAATCACAGTCTGTATGCTAGTGTATGCTCTTTGAGGAGATCTGCACATAAAACCTAAATACTCTCAGTGAAATAAGCCAAAAAATTAAATGACCTTTAAAACCAGAACACAGACTGGTGTGGAATTATCTCTCCATAAACGAGAATAGATTTTTAAAATCCATTCTACAAGTGAGCACTTGCTCAGTTTAAAAAAAATGCATGTCCCTTTTATGACACACAGACAGGTCCCAATGCTGCAAAATACTTAAGCATGTTTTGGGCATTTTGCTCAATTTAATAGGACCTAAGTACATGCTGTGTTGAAGCACTTCATCTAATCCCTTGCCAAATGACGGCTGCATAAGAGATCTGATTTCGACTCACACATTCAGTATCTCACCATTACAAGATGGTGAGATACAAAAACAGAAACAAAAAACATGAATACAATTTTCAGTACACACATGCTTTAATACAGCAAAAAATGGATGGCCTGGTGTTCATCCTCACTTGCATAAGTAAGCTAACTCAATATTCTGATAAAAATGTTAATAAAGAAAAACTGACACGTCCAAAATCCACTGGTGATATTATTTCAATTTTTATTCTTCCTCATATGTCCTCTCAAAATTTAAACTTTGGATATTTGACAAAGGACATCATGAAAATTATTTCCCTAGCTTATGATCTGTAATTTATGCAAGCTATCATAATGTGAATAATGAAATGATGCTTTGCGTAGTTTTATTCCTGTGGGTTATAAAGGGAAGAACATTGGCACTGTCCTGTCATTGCAAATGCTCCTGGATTTCTGACGTCTCTCTTCAGCTGATGTTAATGAGAAAAAGAATACTTGGGCAAAATCCGCTGCTGGCACCGCACGCGAGCGCGAAGCCTCGCAGGACCCCGAAGCGGGGAAGGGAAGCAGGCAAATCTCTAAGGCATAAAGTCACAGAGTTTCAAAAGATTTCTACAAGCTGCAAGTAGCAGTGGGTGAAGGGACAAAATAAAAAAGACTATCTAAATGGTCTCATAAGATTTGAGCAGGACCCAAACCTTAATTCAGATTCCTCCATCCTTAATTTGTATATGCCTGCCCTGTGCACTACAGCTGAATTGATTAGGAAAAAATAAAACAAACAAAAAAAAGCTAGTCTCACTCAATCTGAAACCATTAGAGAGGTCTGACAGTTTCTTTGGGTAATAAAAGTTAAGCTATTACAACGATTTTGGCTTGGAATCCAGTGGACTTTTCCAAAAGGAAATGGCAAACCTTCGGAGGCTCAGCCATCACGGCTAGTAAGTATTGCAATGAATCAAATTGATTAACTGGATTCCCAACAGCCTTCCAAAACATTTCCCTGCAATTCACAGGGAAATATACGTATCTGCCACAAGCTTGTTAGACAGATGACAAATGAACAGAAAAACTTCAGTGTACACACAGCTGTTCTAAGTTGGAAATCTTTGACTTCGCATTTCGAAGTCTTGGGAATTCTTTTGTCACCATTTCCTCCCTTGTACGTTTTGGCAAGACCTTGTAAAAGAGTTTGTAAATGAAAACTGCTTATCTGTAAGCAGTTCACCTTCATCCTGCTGGTCACAGCACATCAGTAAATTCATTAAAGATCAAAAAATTACTTCCAAAAATTACAGGTAGCTTTCTCTCAAAAGTCCAATCTTACCAGTTAGACTGAAAAATACCAGAGGTGAAGGAAGGATTGAGACAAAAAATTGGGCAATATAAGGGAGGTAAGTGGGCTGCCTGTGGGACCCCTCACTGTTTCCATGAGCCCACCAAGGCTTCGGCACCTCTCACGCTCTGTACATGCACCTGACTGCCGGAGAACTCCAGGCCCCAGCCTGGCAGCTTCCCTGGCTGGGGCCCATTTTTAAAACTTGCAAAAGATTTTGTGAGTTTATGTGTTGCTCTATCCAAGAGGGAAACTGTGTTTGTTGAGGGGGTAAATTGAGCACAGCTCTAGATGTAAGCAGTTATTCTAACCCACCCTTGGCTAGACCAAAGAAGGAACTGAAAAATCAAAGGCCAATTTAACAAAATGCCAGTCATAGTTACTATACATGTTTTACCAGAAACAGATTGTCCATAAAGAAGAAGGTTTGTTCATTACAAACAAATATGGTACTCATTAAGATTTAAGGAAATCATCTTTACTTTCAGAGAGATACATTTCATAACCCACAGTAAAGCTATTATATATTTTCTATAAGCATACACATTAAATATAACTCAGAGGAATTCACATTTCTATGATGTATTGAAAAATAATGTATTGTTTTAAACATTTAGTGGTTATCTCTTTCTTACTTGCAGGCTAAAGGACTCCAGGGAAAACTGTAATTAGGGCTCTATTTTAAGTTAAAAATGCTTAGACGAAGAGTAAAGCAAGGTAGTTAAGACTCCTTGTTATTTTTTTTTTGGTTCTTGGTTATTAAAAATGTTGCTTTGTATTCTAAATAAATAAAGTCCTGCTGTATTGGTGCTTCTTCAGGAAAATATATAGACATATATTTTAAGGATGTTATCTATACATGACAAAAACATCACATTTTTGCAGCCTGAAAATTTTATTTTGAGAATTTCTGTGAGTGGCTTGCATTAAAGACTGTTGAAAAATCAAAAAAGTAATCTTTGCCTCTTTGTGCATCCTCTCACTCTGAACCGTCTCTGCCTTCAAAATTCCCCTTGTGTGCATTCCATGCACTGTGCTTAAGCCTTCTGCCCTTCCAATCAGAGCGATGTGTACAAAGCTCTCCTCAAATTCAGTGAAATGCCCATTAATGAAAGGGAATCAAATTGTGCATCTTCCTTCAGATTTTCCTTATGCCCTGTGATGAAGCCATCAATGTGAAGGGCGACTTCCCAAGTTCTGGCCATGAAATATAGAGGACCCCAGGACTCCAAGGATGCATTTCAAGGATGCAATCTTTTCCTAGCACTGACACTGCCCTTGAAATCATAGTAACTCATCATCCAGTGAGATGTCAAAGTATTTCAGCTTCAAAGACTAATGTACTCCTCAAAATGCCATTAAAAAGAAGACAGTTTATGGTAATATTTGGTAGTAAACCTGCTTCTTATAACAAAATGCTGGGGATCTATCACTTCTTACAGAAAGTATTAACTCATTAAAAACAAAAAACAATTCCCAAAAACCTTAATGTGAAGACACCACACCATACTGTTTCTTTAAGGGAAAATCCTGCATGAAAATTCTTGGTGAAATTAGGAACTTTATTGGTATACTATTTTAATTATGCCATAAATGGGATAAATTAACAAGTCATTTCATGAAGGCTGAAGGATTTGGGAAATGGAATTTCACCCTGCAAAGGAATTCAGATGATACTTTACCAACTAAGCTCAGAAAAGCATTGGAAAAGAAATGTCTTTTAAGTAAATAAATTAACTATGTTGGTAGTAGCTGGGCAAGCTCCAGAAAGAGTGAGTGAAGGGTTAGAATGAAGTGTAGATTTTCTCATCCCTCAGCTATCCCTGGCTGGTCTCTCCCACTCAGCTGTCAAGCAGTTTGCAAAGAAAGAAAACAAGAATAGCGCATAATTTTGTTCTCAGGCTTCTGCTTTCCTCAGAGATTCCAGATCACAGTAGCGGTTGACTGAGCCTTCATTTACCTAGGGAAATCCCTAACCTTATTGACTGAGCCCATAAAACCAGGCTCTAGATGGTGATAACTCAGAACAGCTTCCTCTTTCCTTGCAGAAACTGCTTCAATTATTTGTTGCAGCTGGAGACTCACCTTTCTCCAGGTTTCATATTTCTGGCAGTGCAGATGTTCGATAATAATGCCAATAAGTCTCCAGCTGTAGGACAATTAAGTACTTCTCATCTTTGGCTGCTGGGAGAGCTGGTGTACTTCACCACAACCCTTCCCTCACGTCCCTCAGCTTGTATGTCTTTTTGTTCTGAAATTGGTAAAATTAATCCTTCTTAGCTCTTCAGTCAGATACAAGTGCAGATCCATCCCTCCATTCCCTCTCCTCTTATACAACTCCATGTGTGCATTTGGTTCGGTCTTTTCTTAAGTCCAACAACAAGAAAAATAATGAATATCACTTTCTGATTTAGATCATGCTGTTACCTCTTCTAATAATAGTCAACTGGAAGACAAGAAGCTCTTAAAACAACTAACCAGCAGTTTCCATAACACAAGAACTGGACATCTGGCTTCACACAAAATACAACTACATTTTAAGAGAGATGTTCTCGTCCAGCTCCCAGGTGTGACTACGTACTGTCCTTTTCTTATCAGTTCCATTCCACTTAGAGACTTCCAGCACAGGAAGAGACCCAAATCTGTGTTCAGGGGTCTATGGCCAGAGCTGCCTCAAGGCATAGACAGATCAGACAGCTGCCCAGCACAGCTGCCAGCCACTGTTTTAGCCACAACAGCTTCTCTGCCACTTGTGTGTAGGTGAAGCTGTTGGAGTATGGTGAGCAAAAAGTCCTTACCCACATGCTCCCACAAACAGCAGAAGAACGCTTTCCCCATGGAGCCTTTGTCTTGCTTTCCATCCAGGCTCCATTTAGTCTTTCCCTGCTGACGTAAGGCAGCACCTTGTCTCTGCCATTTTGCAGCTGCCCAAGAGACATAGGAAAGTGAAAACAGGTTTCTAGGAGGAGGCTGCTGCTTGTGGGGTGAAGATATAGGTTCCAGGAGGGGAGCAAGGAATGAAGGAAGAGTGGGTGCCAGGAAAAAAAGAAAGGAAGGAAATGAAAGAGTGACTGCCAACCACTTCCACATCCTTATCAAGTATTCTGCAGCCCCTAAGTTCCTCCCAGAATTACTCTGACCCCGCAGCCTTCTCCCACTTCCGTGTCATGCATCTCACTCTCATTTCAAAATTCACTTTTGCCTATATGACTCAGAGCCTCAGGCTCCGTCAGTCTAGGCTCCACTTCCTCGCCAGAGCACACGTTCCACCTAGCAACAATGTTCCTCCCACTCACGACTACATAGCGAAGGTAGGATGATGTGGGTACCTGTTTGCCACCTCTCTGTGATCTGTTGTCTCCAATTGCTTAAGCTGTTTCTTTTTACAACCCAGCAGAAGGTTTTTCAATATATTTAGCACTCCAGCAGATGCAGAGGCCCTTAATTTTTTTCCCCACTAAAGATAACTCCTTCATCGCAAACCAGTCAGAACATGACCAGATCGTGTTTGTTCTGAAGGTCAACTGAAAAGCATGAGTTGTTCTTTTTCTTATGATTCGCTCCTCTTCTTTTGTACATATTCTGATGAAAATGATTCCTGAATTTCTTCTGCACATGGGAAAAACCTCTTTCCTTTTCCCTAAATATTTTTCTTCTTCTTAAAAAAAATATATATATATATATATATATATATATATATATATATATATATATTCTTCCTACTTATAACAAGATGGGACATAAAAGTACAAAATATATATTATTCCTGGTAGGCTGGGAAAAGATGTCTTTTATTACGGATACATATCATCATCACTCATACATGAAACAATCTTCCCCTCTTGGTGATAGATCTATTTGCCCAATTTCAGTTAATTATTCTCACCAAGGCTTCATTATCTTTTACTTGACTACTCATTTCTTGAGCCATGCTGAGGGTTTCCTGAATTTGGAGAACAGCTCTGTACTTTGAATTTCATTTTACTTAATAAGGCAGACAACTGGAAACCTGGATGAAAGCTCAACTGATATGTTTCTATTCTTATTGCTGAGTATTTCCGAGAAAAGCTTTCCACCATTTGTAAATCAGAGAAAAGTCAGTGACTTGTCTCACTAACATTTCTCCTATTTTTCTTCTGAAATCCTGTCCCCTAGACATGAGCTGTATATGCTCCTCCACTAATTTTAATAATCAGGCAAACGTTTGAGGAATATTTGAACTTAAGTTTCAGGTCAGAGCAAGAAAAAAAAAAAAAAGAACACCTGAAACATTCTGCCAGAAGAGCTTTTCTTAATGGAAAAATGAGACATTTTAAAATTGCATGTAGTCCCATGACACCTACCACCCAAATTTCAGTGCTGTTTGGGGGCTAAGATACTGATATCTTTAGGCATTATAATAAGTTTAAGAAAACCAAGGAACATGCACATTTGAGGACAGCACTAAAAAAAGAATTCAACTGGTATAGAATATCAAAATCAGATATGGAGATACCTTTGGCTCCAGGAGGTTTAGAGTTCATTTCCTTGGAATATATCGACTGAAAATATCAAAGTGATATTGCAGGAACAAAATTTATAGTAGTTAAAATCACTTACAAAAATATTGAGATTTTTCAAGTACCAACAATAAACTGAAACGTCTTTTAAATACCCATGCACCTGAGAAATCACATACAAGAACCAAGACTTTGGCACCCTCATGGAGAACAGTCTCAGCACAGGTGTAAGTGTGAACACTGCCTTCTATCTCAATTCATCAGGGTCTGGTTTCTGATAGTCAAATTGAAAGATTTTTACTTGTAAACCCACAACTTCCCAGTAGAGTTGGGAATTGACATATATTGTGTATTCTTCTATGTCATAAAGATAGCAGATGCTCTGTAGACTCTAACATATTTGGGAAATGAGAATTCCTTTTACCTATGATGTTACAAAAGCACCTGATCTAAAACCAGATCCTTTAATGAAGAATGTTTTGGGGGTTTTTTCTATGAGGTGAAAATGATGAAATTAATAAAATTGTGATATTATGAAAGGAACAAACTATTATGATAATTTAGTCTAATCTGCAAGAAGTCTGTAAGAATTCTTGTTCACGTTCAAACTAGAGATATTTAGGAGAAGAACTACTGAGTACCGCATGTGTTGAATTATATCGGAGGCCCACTATTTTCCCATCTCAAATGGGAAAATAGTCTTGGTCAGCATGCCTCAGCAATACTTCTTACACCTTGAGTCTTAGGAAATTGTACCTGTTTTTTTAAACATTTGAACTACTCCTTTTTACATTAAAAAAAAGTAATTTCCTTTTCCTTTCTTTAATCTCACCTGCTTATTTTTTTTTTATCATATTTAGTACGGTTGTGCCAGGGACCAACCAAGAGGGTTCTCACCATGTGAACGAACATTAGAAGACTGCCGAAGAACAGACAGTCCAGACACAGGCCAATCACTAATGCTGCAGCTTTTTAAAGGGATTTGAGATTCACATAGCTAATGAGAATATCCTCTGTTAACACTGAATGAAATAAATGTGGAAGGGATATAAATCCACATGTTTCATGACATAAGCCAGTCTTCAGCTGAGAAGGAATAAATACCACATATGGCCAAATTATTCCCTAATTGGCCATTGCAGGTTTTCTCACACTTTCCTTCCCAGGAGACGATACGGGACACTGTTAGATAAAAGAGACACTAAATAGGGCAGAAATCTGATTCAGTTATGTAATTTTCATCTGCACGGAGAGAGCCTAAGTTCATGTAATTTGGGGGATATCCACCTTTAATACAGCAAGTGTTTTAAATGTATGAATAAAACAAATCCAGTTTGAAGCAGTGGGCATCACTGCTTGTATTTCATGCTGAATCACCATAACCTCTCTTGTAAAGAAAGAAGGAGGAGTATTTTTTGTTCCAATGTACCTTTAGTTCATCTCGTTCCTTTTTTCAAGCCCTTGTATTGCAGTAGGAGCACAGACTGATGAAGTCGCACTGACCTGCCCTTTAACGGGACTTTAACTTTTACACTCCTCTGCGTTCAGCCACGCTAAAGAGATGAATAGCTACTGTAATTTCTGTCATCTTTAACTTTGAAAGCCAGAGTTTATCTTGGTTCCACTTCATATTTTTCCTCACCATCCCTTGCTCTCTCTTCCTACCTTTCATCTCTTCTTGGTTTCTCTTTTTGCCAATTACTTTTCCTTTACATCTCCAGTACTTTCTTTTTTAACATCTCCTGCTCACACACTAATTTTCACCTTGCTTACAATCTCTTTCTTGATATAATCAAGTGCTTTTTTTTCTATCAGTATCTGAACAGTTCCTTTTTCCAGCTTGTTTATATAAAAGGACATTGTGAAAATTACTCTTCCTGCACTGCTATCCACAGTCTGCACCAGAAGGCAACGTTAAACATAGCTGTTGCCAGGACAGTCTCAGCTTGAGCCATTTATCAAGGCAATAGTTGTTGACTACCTTGTGAAAGGTAGCTGGGGAGGCTGGCTACCTTCTCTCTGTCTGTCTGTCTCTCAGTGTTTATCAAACACCCCTCTTCCACTTATCACAATTGATTCTTCTCCCCTAAATACACGCACACAGTATTTACCCCCTCGTTAACTGCTCCCATCTATTTTCTATGTTCACGGATAAATTACGTAGCAAGAAGGAGACATTTGTGTCTGGCACCGTGTTGACACCCTCTACTAATAAAAGTGAAAATCAGGTCACCATTGAGATTCATTAAATATACAGTAGTACATAAGGCACCTGTTCAGGAAAAAAAAAAAAAAAGTGACAGGAGGGTAGCCTTTGAACAGCAATAAATCTTGACCTCTAAGTTAGCTTTACAAGCACTATGATTCTCCAGTCTCAAATCTGTGCTCAGCAATGCCTGCAATATAGCTCTGTGTAGAAAACCAGCTCTGAATCTCATGACTGAGTGGATTTAGTATCACTATTACCAGGCAATTTACTTCAAAAGATGACAAGGAAAGAATATTAAATCTTCATCATTCAAATTATCAAACAAGTGAAACTTTGAGTGTATGTCACTGATGAGACAGAGAAATGCTAAGGATTACAAGGAATGGGATTTGTCTGATGCAAAGAAAAATGTTATAAATAAAGACACTCTACATTATGTATTGTATTACCCCATAATAACCAAGAATATTATCAGTGCTATCTACAAGATTCAAAAACCATTATAGTAATACAAAAATGCTTGCAGTGAGTTACAGTCAGCTTTTAGATGGGAAAAAAAGTAAAATATAATTAATTCCATATGGTTATATATTTTGCCCTTTAGTTTAGAGCTTAAAATTGTACAGGAGCAATATTCTTACAGTGTTGCTTTCATACATATTAGCATCGTGGTCCTGACCAACTTACAGTTACTGCAATAAGTTCATTGTCTACCTGTCCAAACTCGTGCAGTGCTATCAGAGGATCTTCGTGAACCTGACAATACTAAAATCTCAGGCACAGAGGCACAAGGACTTATCTATGATTGCATCGGAAGTCTGGGACACAGCTGGAAACAGCATGCAAATCTTCTAGCTTCAACCGGTATGCCGTAACCACAAAACCATACTTCTCATAAATATGTAGAATTAGATGGAGCTTGGGGAAGGGCCACTGTACCCCGTCAATTCAAAAAAAAAAAAAATTTAAGTTGTGAATATATCCAGAGACATTCACCAAATCTTAAGACAGAGTTGTATACATGCACATGTATGTGTGTATTTGTAAACATTCTGGCCCAATACATCATCCCACAGTTGATAAGAAAAATAATTCCTATTGAAGTGGGACACTGCATAAAAACAATTGGAAAAACACAGACCAGAAAAACTACATTAAAGAGAAATGTCCTTCACCTTCAGCCTTAGAAAGCAAGTAACTTTAAACAAGTTTTCATTTAATAGTAAACATGAATATGTGCTCACACATATAAACCACCCAAAAATATATACTATGTACATGGTTGTGGTTTTTTTTTAATAAAAAGATGATGCAAATTAACCCCGTAGTACACAACATATATGTAATACAGAGCATTCATGATATTAACTCTCAAGGAAAAGAGTTTTTATATAGATTTTAAATTCAACTTAATAAGTACTTTTTTAATCACTGAGCTTCATAAATTAAAATGAATTTAAAGGATAAAAATGAATAATATGAGAATTCAGAGCTTCAAAACTAAATGACTTCAGTTGTGCAGAAAATCAAAACATATATTTGGCATCTTTACAAGCCATCAAGAAAATAATATAGGTCTATTTTTTATTCTGTCTCCTGCTCCTAAACTATTTCTCTACCTTAATGTAAAAAAGCTCCTTTGGAAGAATAAAGCAATAACTTACCTCCTTGTGGCAGAGCGGGGGATAAAATGACAACTCATAAGAAACATGAACCAATTCAGGTCAGTTACAGTGAATGAAATTTATGTTTCATGGAGTAGCTAATGTGAATGCAGTAACAAGAACCCCCAAAGTACTTACTGACTACTAAGTAACACTGATAAAGCATGTAACAAGTGCTTGTGTCTGAACGGCACATGCCTACACATCTTTGTTAACAGGGTCCTCTGCACAACTTTTATCCCACTTTTTTTTCCTGTACGAAACATGAGGTTTCCATCCTAAAAGGCCAGCAATTCTAGATGGACACAGGAATTCACAGAGCACAGAGTCTTTCATACTCAAGCTAAATATTGCCAAGGATAAAAGCCATCCCAACACAGGGGATCTCAAGCCACAATTTAACATATGCCTACGTCAAAGAAGGCTGAAACATTCTGGGGAGTCTGGTGAAGCTGCCTTGCACTGCAGGGGCAGGAATGAATATCACCCCCCAAAACAGAGTAATATATTATGTTTATATAGACAAATCACAAGGTCTTTGTGATAATACTTTGTGTTTATCAGGCTCTCCATTTCAGAGTAAATTAAGGTCAATCAAACTAATATTGATGGTAAAATGGAGGATCTTGGATAAAAGGGAATACGCTTACAGGAATATTTTCTCATTTGTGTAGCGGAAAGTTGAGCATAACTTCGAGCCTTTTCCGTGAAAAATATCAGGTTTGTCTGCTCGAATGATATTTTTAAGATGGTATATATATTATTTCAGAAAATTGAGCAGCAGTGCGTTTGATGATATTTGGTCAGCTAAACATCATGCAAAGCATCCTGTCCATAAGGTGTGTACAGTAACTCATAAAGAAAGAGTCTATGTCATTGATAACAAGATAAATATGAAGAAAGAATGGTCACATAAACAAATACAGTTACTTAAGAACTAGGGGCTCCTTTGAGGAGGATTTCAGGATAGCAATGGAAAATTTTTATTCTTAGCTAAAATTCAGAACACCAAAGTAGTAAATTACTGCTTTCATTATTTTTCCAACATCTTGAGCTGAGATTACACATGAAATATAAAAAGTATTTTGCCTACTTCCAAACCAGAATTAGAAGAAAGGCTACTTCTGCTTTTTGTGTGTTTGGTTTTTTACACCACAATCAGATCCGTAAGTATAGTGGCAGGGTATGATGCAGTAGTTCAGCTCTCTTACGTTATAAGGGACTGGAGCAAAGTACTCCATCTGAGCCTGACTCTAGAAGTCACAGACGATTTCTAATGGCAATGCTGATGTAAAAGGAATGGATCTCGTAAAGGAGAAAAACCCCTCACATACCTAAGGAGAACAGAAAACTATGCTGTTGGTAAAACATCTGAGAAAATGAACCAAAGACAAAAATTCTACAAGACGGATAAATACTTCTCCAGACTTGGGCAATTTCTTTAAACAGAATGTTTGTCACATCAGTTCACACCACTTATTTGTCAGACCCGGTTTCCCAGCAGAGGGCAAAGTGCTACTTCTGCAGCTGCTGTTCCAGCCGCTTTAGGGGACATCCCGAAGCGGTGAACAGATGATGGTCCTGAAAGTAACAGCTCCCGCGCCTGGCCGCGCCCGGCGAGGGCGGCGGGGCCCGGCGAGGCCTGGCGAGGGCGGCGGGGCCCGGCGAGGGCGGCGGGGCCTGGCGAGGGCCAGCGGGACCCGGCGGGACCCGGCGGGGGCCGGCGGGGGCCGGCGAGGGCGGCCGTTCACCAGTGCCCGCGCACACACGGACACAAGAGCAGAAAAGACAAGGCCAGGAACAACTAAGGAGCTTCCTTCTGCCGGCGACATGAGGCGACACCCATGCCCCATCGCCCCGTCTGCTCTCCCTCACTTCGGGAAAATAAACGCTAAGTTTCTGTGCTTCTCCATCATCTATACAGTATTGACAGCTTCCAATAAGATGATAATCTGTAGTGAACCAGTTAGCAATTTTACTTTGCAGAAAAAAAAATCTTTACAGCTCTGGAGACTAAACAGCATCAGTAATTATATCACAGAAAGGAAATCACAAAGAAAAAGAGAGAAAAATATTTGTGTATAACAAACAACACATTCAATATTAACAATTCTAAAGCAGATGAGCACGTGGTATGTACTGCAAATAATTCAGGAACCAGTGCCCTCATTAATGATTTGATACTGTCAGAATATTTCTTATTCCATTTCTTTTTCCTGCGTTCCACTCCCCAAAGTGGTTTTATATTTATATAGGCAATATATATATGTAAATAAATAAATAAATATAACTTGCCTAGAGGGTTTAAATTCTGCTGTCAAACAGCCCTTACGACTCTTGGATTTGCTAATTTTGGGACAACAGGATACATTTGCAATACCTTATCATGGACACAATCCACTGGACAACATGAATAGAGCGCGCAATATCCAATTAGAGAGTATCAAAGATAATAGAGTCAGATTTGCAGAAAATTTTCAAAGATCCCCTATCTTTGAACAAAACTTATTAGAACTCTATCAGCCGTTTGAACAGTTTTAATGAAGCTGGAGCTCAGCTAAATACGGAGTTATTTTACTCCATGATTAACTTTGAAGAATTTTATTTTTGAAGCCTTAACATCCTGTAATTAAAAAGAATCCTTAACACATTGCAGTAATTCAGTATTCAGTAATTTATGTTACAAGTTTTACTTCCAGAAATGGTCTTGATATATAGCCAAATGCTGTTAACCAATGGGTGCACTTTCATTTATTGCTACTTGCTCCTTTAATATTTTAAATCTCTCAGAGAAACCATATTCTCAGCTTCTTATTTAATGCTACAGCAATGCATTTGAAAAATGTCCTTCTTTTGGCAGCCAGCTCCTCCGCCTGCAGTGTTTGCTGTATGTTAACATTTACCTACAGCAGTGCAAGTCAATTCAAATGCCAAGGTGCAAGCCCATTTCAACCAGGATATTTCCACAAAAAGACGAAGCACTTGCAACTGTTGATACTCACAGCTGTTTGAAGCTATGTTCTAACATTTTCTTAATTCCAAGCTCACTTAATTTGGGTTTCTGTAAAATTACTCAGAACACATACTAAAGGTGACAGCTAGAGATGTATTGCTATTTTAAATGTAAGGCTTTTAATTTTACAGGCAACTAAAGGAAAATATTAATGTCACTGCTATTTTACCAATACCTTCCAAGAACAGAACAACAACAATGACACAGATCGCACCATTGTTTGATATGAAATAATGGATTTCAAATACAGAGCACAACAAACAGCTTGGCTAGATTTCACAAACCTTGTTTAAATTACACTGTTTGGAGGGATTTAGTACCTCAGGACTGAAATGACCTCTTAATAGTGCACACAACCTTGCATCATCTTAGCATTGAAAAGCCTTAATACAACAGTTCAAGGTATATGGCATTTTAAAAAGAGAATAACTTGTATCCCACTCTTAAGCCAAACCTTTTTTGTTTTTCTTTAGGTTCAGTAATACACATTACATTAACCAGAAAGAGGAATGGGAAGATTACCTACAAGCATGAAAATAATGAGAACTATATCAGCAATTACCTGCAAGCAAGCAAGAATTCTCATCCTAACACCGCAAACTATTTACGAACAGTTTTGAAGGTTGTACAGGCACTGTACTTCTACACTCCCAGGATTAATTTGTTAGAGCAACTCTTGGATCTTTGAATTGGGATGAGGATATATTGTACTCAAGCTGTAAAAATATAGCACTAAAAGCGGAGAGTCACTTGGCAAACAGCTGTTCACAGAGAACAAGGATTTCTCACTGAAAGCACCAAATGAAGATTTTGAGAAGTCCCAGCAGCAACATGTACAAAGATGCCTACCAATCTGGAACCGCAGCCTGAAACAGTTCTTGATAAAAATGATCACTTTCCTATTTTTGGAATTGAACTCATACATAAAAACACTGCCATGAACTGAAGAGTTAATTTCGGAAAACATCTGTACTTTATTTTGCTTTGCAAAAAGCCGCCCTACAATACCATTCCTTGGCTTGAATCCATATCCAAAAATCACCCAGGCTGCTCTTAAAATATCACTGTAGCAGCTTAACGAAAGAGTAATAGACAATTTCTTTTGTGGCTCTGGAATATGCGTATGTCTTTTCTTTTCCAAAGGGAAGCAATGAACAAAGAAAAAGGTGTGTGTCAGGGCTGGGCTAGTTTTGTGGTGGCAGCCAGCCTGGGAGCTGCGAGGCACACGTGCATGTCAGACGGCACATCACACTGGCTTAGCATCACATCACTGAGTTTTGGGAGGATCCCGCCTGCTCAGAGGACACTGAAAGCTGTCCTCCATCACTTGCTCCTTGCCGGCAGGACACCCACAGGGGCCTGACCGAAGGAGAAGCACCATAGCTCTGTCTCCCTGGCACCTCTACGACAGAATGGGAAATGAAACAAGAGAAAAAGCTACCGGAAAGAAACAAGCCGTAAGTAAGAGGGAACAAAAACATTTCAGAAGGATGTTTGTTAAGTCCCTCTTTTCTCTCTCACACTCCCTCCCCTTGCACTCCCCATTATTATTATTATTTTCAGCTCTCCTAACCTGTGGGGAGATATTTTGGGTAAAATGAGACAAGCCTGCATGAAATACAGGCTTCTGATGTAGACAAGAAATCTTTTTTTTCCCCCCAGAATATTTGGCTTGACACTTCAAAGGCTTATTTCTCACATTCGCAGTGATTCTTCTATAAATATATCCATCTATATGCACATAGACACTGCAACAAATCCATGGTCACATAGGACTTCACAGTCATTACATACACACCAAACACTACAGCCCTACAGACCTCACAGTAAACCATGGGGAAGAAACTGTAGACCTTCCACAAATGCCACAGCTTGTCTAAATGGGCTACAGAAAAATATCAGCTGCAGTCTTCATAGATACCGCGGCGCGCTGCAGTCATTAGGAGGCACCGGGACAGATCTTCCACTCCAGTCACCAGAGGCCCGGGGTGTTTGCTCACATCACACCATGCCCACGGGTATGGTGTGCACAAGTTCACTTCTTTTCTCAGGCAGCCAAACAGGGGATTAAAGGAGTTTTCTGCACATAACTTTGTGGCTATTTTTTGGATAGGGGAGCTATTTAAAAAAAAAACAAACATGCATTTTTACAGTTTTCCACTACATCCTTGATAGCTTTGTGGATTTCTTATGTTCACAGGGGTTGTAGCTTACTGGTGTCTGGTACTAGCACACGCCCAAACTATACTATTAAATCTCCCAAAATGAATAATAGATGAAAGGAGGTGCTGCTGAGAACAGTGACAAGCAACTCATCAAGAAAAGCTGTTTTTCACAGTGAGAAACCTCCTGCTCAAAAACACTAAACCATACCTACCTTCATGCAGAGCATATTCTATTTACAGTACACCTATCTGGTTTTAATCACATCAGAGGAGTGTAAATTCTAGGAGTGAATCCTTTCATCTTTAAAGCCAAGAGATGTATCAAAAACTTATAAACACAATATCAAAATATTTTAGTTACATTCTAGGCTTCATCACAAAGATGTATTTATAGCATCAAGGAGGGGGTGTTGTGCAGACTTTCTGAACGAACTTTTTCAGAAGTGCCATACCGACAGCACCATCACAGGAAGTACATTCTTCATTACATTAAAACACTCTGTGAGCTCTCCTTTTTAAAAAACACCATTGAAGAATTTAGTTTATATTCTAGTTTTCGAAAAACAAACACACATAAGGTGATGGGATACTTTACTAAATGAATAGGATGCTTGCATTATTTTTTTTATTATAGCTGAATGAACTTTTAAGATACTGGAAATGGAAACAAACCAATGGCATTTTGAACCTACAAAACTGAGTGAGACTGCCAGTTACCTGCATTTTCTGGGTAAAGATATTCATATTAAATAAAAGATGTATTTCATAAGAAATATAGTTCATATTTGAATATATTCAAAAGGTTATATTTAGTATGTTGATGTTGTTTTCTCATTAATACATACTTAAACAACATATACTTTAACAATACAAGTTCCATTCTGTATCTAAGATACTACCAGGACCCTACTATCATAGCCACGTCAGTATGCCGTAAACCCTAAACTTGGGTACTTTGCAAACCCCAGTGCATTTCTTCTTCCATTACCCCTTAGAGTGCTCTTCCCCATTTCACAGAGAAGGTCACAACGTCTCTGAGAAAGCACAAAACTAGACTTCCAGATTTCAGCCTACAATTTATTCCTAATCTCTGTCCAGGTATAAGTAATCTGCTCCCGGTTGGGGCATTGCAGAATAAAGATCTTTAACACTGCAGGATAAAGATTTTTAAGACTCTCCAAGTGCTAAAGTGTGACCACAGGTAAGGTCAGAAAAAAGCAGTACAAACACAAGAATCTTTTACAGTTGCTCTGTCTTTTAATCTAAACATGAATAAAACTCCGAATACAGCTATTGCAGCAGTCACTGCCTGCTGACAACCTCTCATGAAGGGGGAGAGGCAGACACTGCAAGTGAGAGTTAATAGACATCACTGCACAAAATAAGCTCCTTCATTCCTGCTCGCTTTAGACAGTCTTTCAGCGTCCGCAAGGTTTACTATTTCTTCCCTGAGGCAATGACTGGGACTGCATTCTTCCGATCCCCCTTTAGCACACCCAGCCACATTCGTCATCTCTCCTGGCATCTCTTAGCTCCTTGGTGATATCTGCTAGCTCTTCCATCTTCATCTTTCAGCTCAACCAGACATATCTGTTAGCTCAGTTATGATTGATCTAATTTTGACAATTAATAAGCATGACACACTTAATGTCCTACTACTCTAACACTGGGAATTCCAGGGAAGGAATTGGTTTTAAACATGATTTTCATGAATGAAAATTTCATCAGGAACTAAAACAATCTTACTTACAGGTACAATAACATAATTTATTGTCTCCAGCTAAACCACCACATCTCCTCCACATTTCTAACATCACAGTGATACACACCCCAGAAATTCTCCAAACAACAGCAAGTAACCAAGTGAGACACGACTACACTGTTTAAGTGTATTGAATTCTGGTGACCGTCTCCAACTAAAATGTTTGGAATACAGAAAAGCAGTGCTGCCTTCTTTATATTGAACTACGCAGCATAGTTGGCAATTTTATTACAAGTTAATTTCTGCAATACATGGTGCAACAACCCTGTCTCTGTAGTGCACAGTCTTTCGAAAGAGAGGCAAGGATGCAAAGCTTTTCTTCATCAAGCCAGCTGTCAGGACTGGGGGACAAGAGTGAGCACCAGTGGAGGGAGGGAAGGAAAAGACCTTGCCTCCAAGGAATGGAGACAACCTTGGATTTTGTTAATAGGATGTGATCTGTAAAGGCAACAGAAGTAAGCGTATCCACGTACATCACTTCAACAAACCAAACTCAAGTCTGGGTAAGAAATAAAAACAATGCAAATAAAGAGCTGAATCATTTGTGTTGGCATTCCAGTAGGGATGAAATTGCAGAGTCTCCTCAGGACAGCTATGTTGCAGAGAGTTTGAGCTTTCATGATAATCAGCAAAATCAACATTACAGGGAAATTCAGCATCCCCTAATGCTGGGCATTTGAGAGTGGTACAACCTCTGCACATCTCTGTGGAAGATGCACCAAAGCTGACAGGGCAGCAAATTAACACTGGGGCAAATAAACAGTGGAGACTGGAGTTGTTTCCTATTCTGTTGCATAGTGACAACCTCTGGGAAGGTCCCAGCTCCTACTGTGGGCTAGAGACCATGTATGTAGTTATTACAGAAGAATGATATTTCCATGAAACTCACTTTTAAAATGCATCCACAGCCTTTTCCACGATCTTTGCACACAATTTACTTAAGGAGGTGTAAGTCTTCCTCCTGACTGCAAAATACGCATCAGAGCAGTGGATAAGGCCCCAGGCTCTTGAATTACTGAAGAGCATTCTCTCCAGCTCAGCAAGACTGAAAACGCAGGAGGTGAAAATGCAGCAGTGTAGTTTGTGCTGTTACTACCACACGGTCCCCTACGCACACTATTTACATGACTGCAACTGAAAGGGGTGAATTTTCCAAGTACACAGCAAGCGATAAGCTCTGTTCTCCCCCCTCTTTAACTTGAGGATTGGTAGAATTGTAGAGGCACATTCTCATTTTATCATAAGTCACCAGAAAAGAAACATATTGCTAAAAATGCTAGAGATTAACAGATTTTCCTGGAGATTTTTTCCCCAGTGTCTAGATGAGAGAATAAATTGCTAGGGCTTCACTGTCAGTTTATCTTGTCATCCAGACCCTTCAATTGAGATTACTTCTGTTCTTCACTCCAGACCATCTGTTATCGCTCTATAGAAAGGATGTATACACATTGGTGTTCATTACTGTACATCAGGAATGCCCTCTTCTTGCACAATATAACCAATTAATTGCTGTTACTTTAAGCTCCAAAGAGTAAAGCGGAGCCTAACTCCACACACGCACACAGCAGCAAAAAACACTTTCATCTATAATTTAGGAAAATGGATGCAATTCAGCAACAGTTAAAGAGTAATCTTTTATGCTTTTTGTGCATTTACATAATTGATTTGCGAGATAATGCACTCCGCTTCCTTATTTAATAAACAAGTTAATGATTTCAGACAATTACTCAAAACTGCCTACAAGTGTCTGCCTAAGAAATGCAAAAAAATAATTAAAATGAAAATACACACCAAAAGGCACATCCTTCATATCACATTACACAAGATATTAAGTCAATATGTCACCCTGTCAACAGTCACTTGCTACCTGCTGTTATACATTTATTCAAACTCTCATGTATTAGCTGGGGCTGAGGCACCGACTAGACACCCATGTGGGCTAAAAAGAGAGCTTGCGAATAAAACTGGTGTTCTGTCAAAAGTCTGTGTGTACGTGTGTGTACGTGCTTGTGGGGAGGGGAGCTGTGAGACAGAAGGAAAGGAGGAGGGAAAGAAAAGAATACAGGGTAGAGAGAAGATTAGAGAAGACATCTCTGCCAGTAGTCTTCTTTGGGCTACAGGGGAAAAATTATGGAAAAACTAATCTTGTTCTGTTTTTCCCTTCATAGCTTGAAGAAGGCCCAGCAGACAAATGTATCACTTCAAATCTTGTAAGCCGTCATACATTTTAGCCACTCTTTTGTTCGGTTCAAGGGCTGGGATTCAGGCCCACACCCCACCTGTCTCTGCTGTTGCAGCCTGCAGTGAAAGCCCGAGCGCACAGAGAGGTGCCGCTAGCAGAGGCGGAGGAGATGTTACTTCTAGCTATACCTGCACAGAGCAAGCTCCGCAAGCAGGGTATTTTTAGCCCGAGACATGCTCAAGGCTCTCCTTTCTTGCCCTGCCATTACAAGCCACAGTGAGTATTTATACAGAGACATTTAGAGGCCGCCTTGCCTGAACTGAAGAAAGAGGGAGGGGGAAAGGGGAAAACACACCAACTAGTGTAATAGCTGGTATCACAATTACAACATAAAATCTAATACTGCACTTAGAGGAAATTCCAGCACAAGTGGCTGCAGGTTTGATCTGCTACTTGACATAAAATATGTTATACAGCAAAGGTCCGTTTGCTTTTGGAAAACTGGCTAGCACAATGCCCTCCACAAAGCTATTTTCATGGTGTGCACTGCAAAGAGATCCAAGAGGGTGCTACTTGTCCACCCTCCCCAGCTGGAGGTTAAATTGCTGCAATAACAGCTGACAGCCAAGAGAGTAGAATAAGAGGAAAATTGTCAGTGTCTTTTATCTACAGTTTTTAATCATAACAGGTATTTTAAAAATAGCTGTTCATTCCTCTCTGTGTTGGCTTAGCAATTCAGAGTGGGAAAGGAGGGAATCGGTATAAGAAATATTATGCTACACCACTGTTATCTTTATCCAAGCGAGGTTAATGGAAAAGCATCAGCAAGATGTTACACTAACTCCAAGTAAAGAACAAGAATGTGAGCATGGTTGTGCAATAAAATAGAAACAGCACATGATGAAGAAAAAATGAGAAATTGAGTGGTTTTATTTTGGCACAGCTGAGAACTTGACCACTGTACAGTGGCAATGGCAATACCACATATTTCTACATTCTGTAGCTTTTAATGTCACACAATATTTTACCTGTGAGCACCATTATCAACAGCCTGGACACAGTACCAACCTTATAGAACTGGCAGTTTGTAAGACAGGCTTCAAAACTGTCTCCCTCATCTTTCCTAGTGACAAGCATCTTCAGTATCAAGCATTATTATCATCACTTTCATACTGAAATTCCTTGCACTGGAAAAACCAGGCATATAGACTCTTTTACTGCTGACCACGGCATATGAATCCCTCACTTCCTACAAGATACATTTTTAAGGTATGAGATTATTACTATTTTTAAGGAAACACTCACTGGTTATACTCAGAAGTTTCTACCAGTTTGATGGATTTTAGAAGTCATACTGGGATGTTGTATTTGATATATAAAAACTTGGACTGGCAGGCTTTTCTATGCACAGAAAACATTTCACAACCATCCACTGATGGCATGTGGATTGGAAATGAAAGAGTTCTCAGTAACCTCAGTGTCTACAAATTTTGCAGAACAAGATTGTACGTCTTGCTAATAAATTCTGATCATTTTATGAGACCAGCCAAATGGCCATGACATACTGTTCTAGAAGTACTTGCCACAAACCAAAAGGCTCCAACTCTCTAAGTTTTCATTTGCTTTCCACTCCCAATAGATACATAACCAGCCAGCACGACTGTAGTTTCAGGCCCTAAACTCACATTCACTGTATGCAGGAACAGCTTGCCTTGTCATCCTCCACAGGTGTACGTCTGAAAAGTAGCATCCTTCCCCCAATTTCCATCATCCCCTTGTTATCCGCTACCAACACCCAGGCTAATTGCCAAGATTTCAGTTGCAACACCATTGCTCTCACCCTCCCCAACCTAAAGCAGACACACAAAGCCACCAGCAGAGAGGCAGATGAAATGTTTCCATCGGGTTGTAAGCTTGCTGTCTGCCAGCCACCTAGGAAGTATATGCCGGGGCACGGGGGAATTCTTAACTGAGATGTGCTGCTTAGAGCTTCACCAATTTACTCAGAACAGAATAGCAGTGTATTAACAGTAAGTAATATTACAAACCCTTTATACCTTTACCCCCAAAATGAACTAATGTAAAATCACTCTGAAGTGGGCACAGAAATTGCCCATAGGCACCACATGGAATTTTCCCTGCATCCACTACTTTCTCACCTGCAAATTTATTTACATTTAAGAAAAAAAGAGTAGCTGTTAAGATGATGAAAAATCTCATTTCAGTTTACCACACTGCACCAGAAATCTGGTTACTCTACTCCTTCCATAGCTATGATATCCAACCGCTGCAGTAGCATTGTCCTAGAGAGCACTGTGGAAAGCACATTAAATATAAGAGTTAGATAAATTCATGGTCCTTCTGTATCTTCAGTGAAAATGGTTTCCACTTGCTTTGTTGTATCATGATCCCAGATTTCAGGATAACATCAAATTTGGGAGAGGACAATGAATTCGAACCTGGAATTAACTCTCTCAGTTGCATGTGCATGCATGTATATTTAACACAACACAGTTTGTCAAATATAACAAGTAAACTTTTTACTTTACCATCTCTCCCCAGAAAGGTTAACTGCTTAAATTCAAATACAAGACACAGGATAAAACTGCAAATCCAGAAATGTAGGCATAGTTTTGCATGTCAGGCTTGACACTGTAAAACTCTGCTTTCACAAACAGGATTATAAATGACAGCTTTTTCAGGTACCTTGTCATATCTGAGAAAATTGATGAATTACAGAAGTAAAGGCCTTTAAGTAAGCATATGCAAACTATAATGGCTTCAAAATTTTACTTAATTCTGTTATGTGTGTGTGTGTGTGTGTGTGTGTGTGCGCGCGCACACGTGTGTGTGTATACATTGTTCCTTCCACGCACCTTAATAAGAAGAGGAGGAGAAAGGACGAAATTTCAAACTGAAAAGTAACTACTACTTTCAGCTCTATACAACAGCATCACTATTCCATTATTTTTCCATAAAGTTTATTTGGAAGTCCAGTTAGAAGAGAGTGACCAGGTCTTGCCCTATCCAAATCTATTGTACTTGTTAGCATTTGGTCATCTACACCCATTTTTGCAATTTTCTAGAAGTTCCTTCTTCCTTGAGATGCCATATTCATTTTCCTGTACCACTGCTGACATTACCACCAAGAGCAGATTCAAGACCGTGGCAAGTAAAAATAATATCAGAGCCATTAGTGAAATACTGAAGCCAAGACGAACCCTGTCGTCAAAAGAAAAGTAAAAGCAAGAACCGGGCAGTCAGCAAATGAACAGTTCTAGATTACAAATAATGGATATCTTGGCAAAGTCACAGATTAATGCAGAGTGACTCCCAGATTTATTTTCTTTTATTTCAAAGACACTGGAGAGTAAACAATATAAAAAGCAATTCTTTTGCAGAACGGCCAAAAAAGTCCCACAGCACGTCCATTTAACTGTGATCACACTGAACTAACTCATCTTGTTGTTTTAGGATCATTTTTCTTCTATGCTAAGAAACCTTAAATAAATGTTTCCTTCTATTTTTGCAAAGTCTCTGTCACTAGCAGTTTTGTTGCAAACACCTACATGTCAGAAGGCAGGGAAGAGGCAATGTGAATAAACCCTATCCTGTTTTTCCAAAAGTGCCAGCATAGTAAGTCACTTCCGTTGTGCGTGACCTGCCGAGGCAGGCAGCTAGGAGCAAAGGTGCAATTCAGATTGCAAGGCCAAAGGCTTAACATAGGTAAAACCATTTCCTCTATCCCTCCACATCTCTTACTTTCTCTTAACTGCTCCCTCTGGCTTAAATCCTCAGGTGGAATGAATCAAAATCAATGAAAAAAAGCATATTGACACTAGTTGTTCATCTATTTTAAAATTTCCTTGCAAGCGGCATATTCACACTACTCCTAATGTGTAAGACAGCCTTTCTTCTCCTTGCACACAAAAGAACACCCTTGTCTTTTTCTAAAAACTCATCGAGACCAGTGAGTTTGTGCAGTGAGCTCTGCTCCAAAACATTATCTGATTTAAATTATAAAGACAGTGAACAATATTCTTTCTACAAATAAGAAGCCAACACAAGAATATAAAAACAGGACCTGCTCTGCTGAGATTCATGCCCACCTCCCTTCCCCCCTATCCACCGCCCCTCTCCCTTCCACTTCTCCTCTTCACTTTGATCCTTTTTTCCTGGTTATCTATTTAATTTAGACTATAAGCTCTTTGAGGCAAGAGCCAGTATTCTCAGGGGTTTGCAAAGCATCATTACAAACTTCGGGCATTCTATTAAAGAGCTATTTATAAACAAGGCTCTGTTGCAGGATGAAAGTGATTTATCAGCTACGATGTTGACATTGATTCAACTTACTTACACCTCGTGCATTGGTTCAGCTCACCATCCTAGGAAGGACGCTGATGTCAGGCACTCTTTACTCACAGGATTCAGCAATATTTATTAAGTCACGATACCTGTTCATTTCATTTAAGAAATGGAATTTTTAAATTAAAAACTGATGGAAAAAAAAATTCTACTTATGTAAGTAGAAGAATTTCAGTTGTGAAATTCAAATATTATGTTTATTTCACATGTTAAATTATATATAAGGTGCCAAGTTAAATTATACATATAGGAACAGCTCATGTAAGTGAGGTAAAGTCTCTCCAGATTTCTCTGCTCTTCTCTTTCCTAAAAAAATCATCTGCCACTTGCTACCTTCTCCTTTTTATTTTGTCAGCAGAAGGTGAGAACTGTGTTAAATTCTGATCTTAGGCACATGCACAAGCCTTTAAGAGACATTTAGCTTAACACGTCCATCTAAACCCAAGGCATTTTTTTTTTGGCATTCAAAACACCTCAGCGGCGTCTACATTTCCGAGATGAGAAGGCATCTATTTTTCCATGTATAAAAGCACCCTTAAGAAGCTGCTGTATCCTTTCACTCTTGGGACCAATATGGTGGGTTTACGAGGTGCTGCCCATCTGAAATGACATACCTATCAGTAATATACCAAACATTCAGCAGAATCATATAAAAAAGAAGGTTTTATAAAAAAAGATCACTTGCAGTCAATTGGTTATTTCAAGATCATCATTACTACTGATCCTGATATTGGACAAATATATTTAATTCAGATACCAAAATCCACTCCATGATGACATCACTCAAAATGGGAAGGAAGTCAAACACAGTAATAGGCATAATATGTGGACACAACTCAAAAATTCATTACTAGGTCTATTGAAAGCCAAAGCTCTGGCAATTACGAAGTTTGGAAGCAATTTATTTTGGGTACATATAGTACTTCTTTCAACTGCTCATTACTGCTGCTGCACAGAAGAATCATTAGTGAGTACCACAGGGATGAACAATTTCACTGCTCACTCCGCTTCTTTCCTGTTGCTGGCCACCATCCTCCTTGTTTCCAACAGGCCACACAGGTGACCTAACGTACTGTTCCAAAGGAAGCAAGCGCTAAGGAATAAACTGGCAAGTTTTCATTGCATTTTGCAGGGAGACAATAATTTGTTTTGTCAGAAACAATTCTCCTTCTCTATCACTTCCAAAAGCTCTTGTCCACTCTTTCCGTTAGAAAGTGCTAAGAACTCTGATCATGCTCATATCTTAACTTAAGCAATTTCAAAGATCAGTCCCCAACGCTGCTCCTTTGTCCACATGAGCTTCAACCTGAAGGTGCCAATAACCAGGTGCAACACAACTGTAGGTTGCACTTAAAGAGCTACTGAGATAGACGAGACTAACACAGCATCTACTGGCATCTTGAGATGATTTTTATAAAAAATGGGAGGCAGCATCATGTGAAGAACACCAGTGATGGATCTTTGTCACTATATGTAGCTGAGCTCCTAAATACAGGACCAGCTGGAATGTTTTTCTATGCCTTCCTTTTCCTCCGAAGTGAAGTTGCTAATGGCGAACATGCAAGAGTCCCGTGGACAAAGGCATTTCAGAGAGAAAGAGCTATCACCTGATAGAGATATGATTCCTACATGCAGGTACTCAGGAGACATATGAAGTCCTATGAAATTCAAATTACATGCTACCACTGTGATAGAGAAAGACAAACACTTCCAAGGGAGTAAGAAGTTATAATTTGGCTAGCTTTTCAAAGCGCATACCTCTTCCTACCACATCACCTCAGCCTTTCTTGGCTTATAGTTTAGCTAGCATAGCTTAATCTTGCTGAGGCACCGGTGTGGGGGGGAGGTGGGAAGATGATAGTGTCTGCATTGTTTGCTAAAAATGTCTAGAAATGTCTTTCAGCTGGAAAGAAAGAAAATTCAGAATCTTTTCCTCAGCACCAGAAATTATCACATAAGAATAAACATGCTGCAAACGTTGAGGATGTATTTTAAAATTTGGTACGAGCTGATCAGTCCGGGACACCAAACAAACCAGCAAAAACAACAGCAAGAGAGATAACAGTCATCATCCGGATGGCAAAAAGAAATCAACCCCGTGAATGTTTCTTCTCTCTCTTCCCAGGCTCTCAACTAAATGGCAAAAGTAATCTGAAGAATAGACTCTCCGTAAGTCTCACCAGATTCGTGACCTTTTTATTCCCCTTCTTCTTCCACCTGTGTTAAAATTTTTCTTTCTGCCATCAATCTGGGTATTCCTTGTACCATCCTCCATCTCCCTGCCTCCACCAAATGGAAAGATGTAACCTGTTGCTTCCCTTTTTGCCTTTGCAAGGAGAGATCTTCCATAATGCTGAATAAGATGTCTTCTTTGGGCCATCTCCAAGCATATTACTTCCACTTTATTTCATTATTATTATTCACCCTTTTTCCATATTCCCTATAGCCACCAAGTCCATGTGAACAAAAATGTTTTTACATTTCTAAATGTTACTTTAAATTCTGTCTTTTTTTTCCTCAGCAGAAAACACTTTCAGAAATGCTCTTCCTGCATGCTAACTTCACTGCAAATACCTGATGTGAATTCTGAGTAATTAGCAAATTAGGTGACCTGTGAGAGAAGCTGGTCTGTCCTAATATGCATGTAAAAGCTCATCACAGAGGGTATTTTCAGCTCAAGAAGCTCTATCGCCTGATAAACTTATTGTGGTGTTCAGGAATACTAGACAGTATTATTTATTTACTTTTTTTTTTTGAAGGGCATAATGATCACACTAATAAATCATTCTCTTCAGTCCTGACTTAGAAAAAAATGCTATATAATGTATCAGATTCTGAGTGATACAACCCGATACAACTCAGGTCATGCCTATATGATGCACATAAATCTGCACTTCCACATTTAAAAAAATCAAACTTTTCTGCTAGACCAGAATTATACTTTCTAATGCCAAGATACTACTAATAAATGTACTTCCCATGTAATGTCCTTAATGCTTCCACTTAAGCTATAAGTACTGAAAAGGAAAGTCTGCAGTAAAGGAGAAAATGTTCATTTGTTGGAGAAATGTTTCATGCAATGAGTAATTCTCCTTCAGAGAAATAAATTGCCAGTTTTAATTTTTGACTGCATTTTTCCCCAAACTAACACATATAAAATATTTAAATTTGGATGTATTAAATAAGCAATCCTAGCATAGTAACTGAGCAATCTACTCAGTTACGGCACACAAGCCATTTTGAAGGAAAAAACATGTGTCAGCATACATTTATATAGGCATATACATTCTCACACTGCAAGAAAAGACAAATGTGTTTTTAGGTGTTATATAAAGTTTAGAGTTCAGGAAGATTGTTTTTAATTAAAAAAAAGCATTGTCTCTGCAGGAAAAGTCTAATGTGTAGAAGCCTGTGTTTAAAATTCCCCAAAAACTTGAAGATACTGGGTTTCTAATTCATGGCCATATATTAAATATGAGACAAATTTAAAAGGAAATGTTTAAAGCTGCTGCACATGCAACAGAGTCATTCTGTACACTCCGAAAGCATCTTCTAGAAATGGCATATGCTCTCTTTTAATAAGCATTAAGATAGTAAAGTAAAGAACTCAGGCCAAATAACGTTCAACGTTCACTGGAAGATTTTTAAAGCTAAATATTTTCCATTGGCTTACGTTATACCAACTTGAACTGTTCTTCCTTTTGTCTTTAGGGAAAGGAAAGTACTGCTTCTAAAGGGACAGAGCATGAAGTCTGAGTATACCAAAATGAGCCACTGAATAAGAAGCTACCAGGAACTCACCAGCATTCACGAGACTGTGCCTGGTACCACCATCTGACAGGCACAGGGGGCCGCTTCCCCTGTGTGTTGGTCCTGCGGGAGTGGAAAAACTATCGCTCCAGCCTGTCTCTAGGCACACTGCTGCTCTAGATTCCCTGAAGCTGGTTAAAGCATCAAACAAATTCAGCTTCCCTACACTATGCAATTAAGAAATCACAGCACCCACAGTGCACACAGATGTTAGCCTCAAAATACTGAGCGACTGGTGTCAAATGAGAGAGAATCTCCTCCCATTTCTTTCAGTTACCATAAGAAGAGATTCCATTATCAGGCCAAGAATACAATGCAGTATCATCTTCCCACTGTATTCTTTTACATATATACCTAAGTTTACTGCAGAAAAAGAAGAAGGTTTCCAAAACGATACTTAAAAAGGTTCGCCTATCTTTTGAGTTGCAGGTTGATGTAGGAGAGGAGGCAGCACATACTGTAAAACACGCACCCTGGAAGACAGATGGGTTCGGAAGGATTGATAAGAGGCTAAAAATGATACTAGAGAAACCAAGCAAGCAGGTAGGAGAGGTGGATGAAAGCTCTGCTCCAGCCAAGTGTTATCACTCATGTAAACACTGCAGAACTGGTTCTAGGACTGCACTAAAGGAGTTGGTACCTAAGTAGAAGAAAAGCCTTGTCGAATCAGACGCAGACACACACACTGCTTCTACTGTGCAGCCCACAACATTTGCTACTAGCTGTCCTAAGACAGAACCTTTCTCATTCTTTACCCTGCATGAGACTCCAGATATCCACGCAGGCCACTGCCCTAATGCCTTGGCACCTTGCAGTCATTAGCATTCCCTTCTCTAAATATGCCTTCTAAAGCATACCTAATTTTAGGGAGTGTTTGAAGGGGGGAAAAAAATCACATAAAAAATAGTGAACTTTTAAAACATCTTTCACCACAGGGAATAAAGCCTGAATGGCAAGCAAGATGCCTCCCTCTCCTTCCCCAGTCTCTCTCTCCCCACCTTTCACCACTGCCTCTTTTCCTTCTTTTTTCTCAGTTATAATATGGACTTGCAAAACACTGTCTGCTCAGCAAGTAGTGGCAGAAGTGCTTTTCACCCCATTTAAGCTGTTCCTTTAGTGTTCTTTCCCCCACCCGTGGGAAACTGGTAAGTTGAAAAGAGGTCACTGCAGTCTGTATCCAGACAAAAAAATCTTCATGGAAAACAGCTGTGATGCCCAAATGCCTCTGCCGTCAGACACAGGACCAGCGTGCACTAACAGCAGACTGGGTTATGCTCCCATAGCAGAATGACAAGGACTCCAAAGACCAAGAATGTATATGCTGATGTACAAGGCAAAGACAAGAACCTAACTACAACCTTATCTATTCCTTCACAGGACAGACAGAGGCTTTGCCAAAGGAAAAACAAAGGGGAAGGAGGAGTTACAGAACGGGCTTCAGTCCTACCCTAAATGATTCCACTTACATAGACGGTTTCAAGATAGTAAAAGATTTCCATGTTGTATTAACTATAACAGATTTCCAAAAATACAGCAAACAAATTAGAAAGCAAAGAGCCTTGACACAAGAAAAAATATTTAAAAAGTTGCCTGCAGAAGAGAAAATGAAGCAGTCTTTCAAGTGCTGAACAACACCAGATGCATAAAAAATTTAACTTAAAATTACCCTTGCAAAATGATTGCAGGTTCAAACTGGAAAAAGAACCCCTACAAAAGAAAAGACCTTAAAGACCACCACACAAAGCTAAACATTACTCCAAACTGATTAGAAAGCTAGGAAAAAGTGTTTCTGATCAGTATAAATCCTCATATTTAGACTGAATGTGTCAGAACCGGAAAATGAATTCCAGCTCTACTTTAAATTATAGCATAAATGAGTTAGTTAAAAAAAAAAAAAAAACCACTCAGTGATGTAACACAGTCACTGACCAAAACCATTGGTGGATATGCGGCACTTTTAAAGACACCATTGTTTTCTGGATCACATCGATATGATTACACCACTACATTAAGGTATTTAGATATAAACCTGTCTGAACGAAGCAGGAACACATAAGCGTATCAAGGCAAGCCTCAAACTAGGATTTTAAGCTTTGCACAAGAGACCATTTAGCCTGTGTAGCATCTTGTAAGAACAACACATACTGCAGACATTTGAATTTTTTTTCTCAGAAAAAAGGAAGGAAGGATAGGAGCAAAAACCTGAAAAAAAAGCACACTAAGTTAGTCCAAGTTTCTGACAGTGAAACTGAATATTGAGCATTTGGGGCTTATCTTAGGAAAGACATCCTTTTACTGAGTATCTGCATGCTCTGAACAACAGGTGTATCACAGCATGGCAAAACTATGGCAACCAATATAACAGGGAGGTATTTTGTTACTCCCAACCTGCAGCAGCAGATTCTTGTGCTCTTTCATAAAGTACCAGGAAAACAAATGACCAATTGTAGAAAAAGCATCTGAGGCAACAGGATTTCTGAAAACAATTCCATTTACCAGAATATTAAGAAGCCATTTTGCAAGTTGTTTCTTTTTTCTTTCTTTCTTTTTTTTTTTTTTTTAAAGGAAAGGGGAGGCATTTCCTCGATCCTTGAGCAGAAAACATTTGCCTCCTAAAAGGACTTACAAACCACACTGAGCTATTTAGTGCAGCTCATAAGAACCATTCACCACAGTTAGGGTAGAGTCCTACCTGACCTGGTATCCTGCATCCAGGAGCAACCTGTTACAAGTACTTACAGAGCATAAGCAACGGGACATAAGACATTTGCCCTTTTTCTAGAATTCTTTCTCAGTCTCTGGTGATCAGTGGGTGCAGGACTTTCAAAGCCAGATAAAACGCTTAGACTACCAGTTCTTAATCAAGGGAGCAATATGAGGTTTGCCATTGTTTTTAGATTCAATTTTTATTATTAGGAGGTTTATTATGACCCCTTGAGGAGTGGTTTAAGATTAAACCACAAGGCAGGTTTTAAACGCAGGCTTTATGTTGTTTATAGATATATTATTGCACTACTCAGTATATTTTTGCATTGCTCTTAATGTTCCAAGCACCAATACATGTACACACTAACAACTTTGTACGTTCGTTATCATTAATGATAACCTGATAGACACCACACTGTAGGATTAATTTTGTGTTTTCTATGATAACCACCATTTTGCTTTTGCATACCTTCTCTTCTAAAATTCCTCTATTGCATAGGTCAGATTGTAATGGCAATTGTCCATACAACTAACAATATCTTATTGGCTGAGAAACTAAACTAAACTTAATTTGTCACTCTTGCAACAGAACGACCCAAACAATGCCATTCTGTCTTCTCCGGAGCAACTGCAGTCTCTGGAGTAAACCAACAGATCCAAATACTGAGAAGCTGGTAATAAGCATACAAATTACACGGTATGTTTTGTATGCTATCATATTAAATGTATGTCCCAAATTATATTTTTAATCTAAGAAGTAAAAGTCCTTTTTAACAGGTAGACATTAGCAATGGCATAATGTAATGCTTTGAAACAGAGCCATATACCTGCCATCCTTATCCAGATCTTGTTCCTCATTAATATGAACATGCTGGTACTTGTTTTGCTGTTTGCAGATATGCACTATATAAAACCCCCATCAGCACCAAGATAGTGTATTAACAGATTATTCCAGTGCTACATTTATATGAGGCACTTCTGGGAATAACACATAGTCAAAAATCCTTATTTAACTTGCGTAAGAAAACGTAAAAAGCTGGACTATACTAATATTTACACACCTAGGTTCTGACAAACCCAATGGCAGATCAATGCTGCAATTATCAAGCCCCATGAGGTAAATTACACTTTTCATGTCTGTACATCCATGCAGAACATTACGTGGAAGTCACTGGAAGACTGTCAGGTTGTCCAGCTTATAAAGAAGTAGGAGAAACTTCCAGTGCTAACAGTCATCAATGGAAAAGTCAGAGGAAATGCAGAAAGTTTTTGACAAATACAGAAGAAAAACTCTTTCAGGTGATCTTCTCAGTTTATGTAATATCAAAAGCATCACATATCATGACCTCCAACTTCAAATAAAGTAGTTATATCCAACTAGTAAAGTATTCATAATTATCAATACGTACTATGTATTTTATCTATATAGTGTATGGCATGAACCCATCATTTGAGAGATTATCCCCAAGGTTGGCACTTGGTAAAAACATACCATCTTGATTTATAATGCTGTTACCTTTTTTCATGCTCAACTTGTTTAGACAATACAGATAGCACTGTATATTTTAATCATCATCAAAAGTAACAGGAGCAAGAACTACTTTATGTTTGATGAATGAACCTTACAATGAAGCAAAAGCTGAGAGGCATTCTTACAGATAACACATGTGCAGGAATCGAAGTACACACCGCTATTTCACCAGAAAGCAAATAGCCAAAAATGAGTTGGATACAAAATGATTTTCATTCTCCAAACGCTATAATTCAATGCAACTTTAAATTGCAAATAAGCTCAGTATTGAACGATGCTCTAAAGAAACCCCAAAACAGTCAAATAATTCACTTGCTTGAACAATTAAGCCTCTAAACAGGCATGTTTAGAGGAGACTATCGTCTAAATTACTGTTTTTTTTAATTTCCAAAACAAAACTACAATAATAATAAAACCAACAAGGTATTATCAAATATCCTCTGTGTTCCTTCTACTCGGACTTCCTTATCTTATGGAATAAAACTGAGTACATCAAGACACATCTGAAGCTGCAAAGATGTCATACCTGCTTTAAAAAGAACTTGCACAGATATTGGGAAAAGGACAAAAACCCCAAGCAAACAGACTTCCACATCCTAGATTCTGACTAAAAGTAGAACTTCTAAATGAAAATAAAACAAACATATCAAAATGTGGTTTTAGAGGGAGAAGGGGTAAAGTCACAAAATCTTCCAATGTTTTTCACATAAACCCCCTCTCCCCCCCCCAACAATTTATGAAACAGAGACAAACGGCATATATGAAATGGGGACCACTACAGGGACAAAGCATCTCAAACATGCAAGAAAGTAAAGGAAAAAGACAAATTACCAAGAATCAGGGGCAATAACATGTTATGCTCAATGTCAGTTGCTGAACACAGTGAAAACAAGGTGCAAACAGAAAAGCAGCGGTTTCTGAGACCTAGCAATTCTGCAAATGGCTTGCTAGTCAATCAGCCTATGTCACCCCCTTTAAAATGATATGCTGATAGCAGGATGAACACGGCATTTTCATTAGCTAAGCAGAAGAAGAATGTCTAGGCTAAGAATAAATGTTGGCAGAGACCTGGACAGACTAGGTCATCCATTCCCAGACCTGTGCGCCATGCAAATTTGATCATTTTAGAGTCAAAGTGTTAAAATCTGTACAGAAGGCAGTGCAGAAGGTTTAAATGAGTATTACAAGTTCATGCGCATGCTTTTCTTTGCTCCCTCCTCTGAAGATGCCTGAAGGTATCCTCTGTCCTGAGGTCCGTGTCACTGTCTTATAAACCAGAGAGCCAATTTGATCTGCTCAGTAGTACTCTGGTCCCAACCTCCTGCTCTTTAAAACACAAGCACTTAGACCGTGTCCTCTCTCCAGCTTTCACTCCTCACTCTTTTGGAACAGGGTTTAAACGGCTTGGTTCTAATAATATGTATTTTAAAATATTATCATCTTGAAATAAAGTACATCAACAGCAGTAGAAAGAACATGATAGTTCAATACTCTGAAACGAACCCCTCTCATTACAAGCAATACCTCCCCGCAAAATTCAAATCCAACAATAGCCTTGCTTTCAGCAGTACCTGTGCCTTACCAAAGTCTGATTTCTCATCCCTGTAATCTACTTTACCAAACTTCCTTGGGTGCTTCTTAAATCGCCACATTATTTTGTCACCCACAGTTCCTTTGATGCTCTCTTCCTTAATCCTCAATCCACCCCCAAGACAGCTATCCTACCTAGCTGTTCACTGCTAGTATTCACCTGCCTTCCTCTGCTACATGGAGATTTGAAACATACTGGTAATTAAATAACACAGCACCAGCTTTCTTCCAATAGCATTATTGTTGATTACACCTTTAAAAAAAAAGGTTTTTTTAAGCTAAAAAATTAGCTACTTGTTTTTTGTCTAGAAAACCAGAAAGTGAACAGAAAGAATCACTGGTGGGAAAGACAGCCCCAACTTAACTATTTCTGTGAAGGCAACTGTTGTTCAAAAGAAAAATGAAACCCTGATATTAATGAGAATCAGGAAGAGACAGAGTGAGGAAGAGGGGAAGAGAGAGAGAAAGAGGGAGAGGGAGAGGGAGAGAGAGAGAGAAAGAACCACAAATTCCAGGTAAAACGGAGGGTCAGATCTTGCAGATCCTCATGCACTCACGCAATCATCTCTGACTTCACAAATAAGTAACTGAAAACAACCCAGTGCAACACAGAGCTGGACAGAAAGACGCTTTTGCTCAGCTGTGTTCTTATTCTTGACATCCAGACAAAAATTGAAAGAGATGGCAGTAGTTGAAAGCTTTTTCAGTAATGAAGGAACTGAAGTTAGCAGTTATAATTCCAGCCAACCTTCCCCCTTTTTAATGCTGGGGGAAAAGACAACGACTATATTTTCTGAGACCGTGAGGCTGCCAACTGGCTGTTCTGCTGAAAAGGATTAAAGTATAATGTCAAGGAGGACTGTTGGAAGAATAGGACTAGAAAAAGCATATAGCTGGGATTTAGGGACTCATATTTTCTTCTGACAGTACAACATGGACCGTAATACTTCTGTAAGACCTGTGGAGCAAGGGGCTGTTTTTCAGTAATTTAATATTGACAGTTACAAGTTTACTTGGCAACAAAACCAGAAGGCAAATTCTTCTCAATAGTTACACTGGTGTAATTTCAAAGCAACTACAGGGGAGTCAGTGGCACTATTCCAGGTTTATGTCATCATAAAAGGGCTGGACTCACTTCACATCTCTTCCCATCTCCTCAATAAACAGGACAGAGAACTTGAAAAAGCAACGGCTCCATATATATGTAGGCGACAACATATCCTCCCAGTATCAGAGCCATTGTTGTGGTTAAACTGAAGGACTCCTTCCTTTTCTAGCACCTGATGCATAGCAATTACTGAGGCTCCATCACTGTGAGTGCCAAGGCTTTGTAAGCAGTAAGAGGCAACAGGAACTCGGACAAACATCGGTTAAGCATGTTCTTGAGTATTAGCCATTAGCTCCTCCCACCATACATACACACAGGCTATGAAAGCCTTAGATGCTTACAAGTCACTCAGGCTTTTGGGTGCTTTCACCACTACCATCCTTCTCCACCTCCAATCCAGCGTTTGCCACCTCCTCCAGCTTTATTTACCTTGTCTCGTGAGTTCTGCCAAAGAATCCACTTAGTCAGTAAAGCACCATCCACAACCATATCAAATTAATAGTAATAAATGAGTAGTCCCTTATACTGATGGTAAACTAGCGCATGTGACGGAGAAAAGATCCTCATTTGGTTGATATATTATGGGATATTAAAGTAAATACTTGATATTCCCAACTATGGATCTATTCAGTTATTTTGATGTGCTTGAAGCCTGTCCTTTTCTGAAACACTGAAACATAACTTAGCCTAAAAAATAATCACCTATGACATGGGGGCACATTCAGAAGCAAAGTCTAGGAAAATGGGTGTAAGGGGTTAGACACTTTATTGTTAGGTCAGAAAATCCAAAAGGGCTTGGTGGTTGGGATTTTTTTTTTCTTTGTATGCATATGCATTAATATTTTTTCATCAAACTTTGACAGAAATTCTCCATGTTCAACGGTATTCCTTGTAGTACTGACCCTTCAGAATGAAGCTTATATGAAAGGTGGTGTCCAGAAAGAACTGCGGCTGCCGAAGCAGCAACTAATCCATGCAGAGAGCACTTCACAGCTGTCAAAGAGAATATTCTTGTTTATAATGATCTGTTTATGAATAAACACATATGCCACGACATCCCAGATCACTAGAGCCACTGGGGCCTGCTTTTTTCTTGTCTTGAAGAGAAATCCATCAGTGGAAAGGGTCTTGAAGCTACAGTGTGCAAACAAGTAGCGTTTGTAAGGGGAGAAAGAGTGGAGAGAGTGGAAGGCAGAATAATATTTTTATATAACACGACCAAGTTTATACCACAACATTTTTGCTGGCACAGTTATGTCAGCAGTGAGAAGAAAGACCCAAAATACTCCCACAAGTGACATCACAACGCCAACAAAACCTCCCATCGAGATGCAACTTTTCAGCAAGACTGTCATTTGGTCAGCCCAGTTGATATCATTTAATAAGATGATTTTAGAGCAGTCAAAGGCATCCCTTTGACAATATTCACTGTCCTCTCAAATGAGGAACTCTGCTACCTATACCTCCAACTTTTTGCTCTGTTAGATGCATCTTCCCTAGGGGCCCTTTGTGTTACAGCAACACTGGTGAAGCTTTTGTGATGTGGACGAACTCTTGGATGCAATGTTCTCCCTCCTCCTATTCCTGGCACAGTGCTGAAACAAGACAACACTCTAGAGTTCCTCCCGGCTTACCGTCTCTACGGAGGCTACGGAAAGGCGATCCTACCTACAGTATCTGCAGCCTGCTAATCTGCTATCTTTGAAACGGCGAGGCACTTTGTCCAATTAGAGCTGTGGAGAAATATTCATCCTGTCCCTGACTAAGATGAAGCACTTCTTTCAAAAGCTACTGTGGCACAGTGCCAGCATTAGGGAGTCCAAGTATTCTGCATCGAGCCAAGAGTTATTAATTAGTTTTATTAGTGGCAGGTCCTTAATGTGAAGTGACAGGGAAAGAGAGAATATCCCATCACTACTGAAATATAAATTGTCCAGATTTCAGTTTTGTTGTTTCACAACACATACAGGCAGCCAGCCAGGGAAGAGTGAGGAAGAGCAAACGCAGCCAAATGCCTGTATTCAGTGTTCCTGTATATTAATGGCCTACTGAAAAGGCTCGGTTACCTTAGGTGGCTCTCTGGGGAACTGCTCATGAATTTTAATTATGAGGGAGGGAGCATTTTGAAAAATAATGTTGTCTGCACATTAGCACTAAACACGGCCTGAAACACAGCAGTCACTTCTCATGAAAAAAGAACAGGCAAGATTAGGGGGAAAACCCTACTCACATATCTCAGTTCGGTGGGACTGCCTGTATGAGTAAAGTAGAAGAGAATTTGGCCTCAAGGGTGGATTCAACATTAAGAGATCAGCTTAAAAATGTTATGTGCCTGAGCAATATTTATTCTTGTACAGACTAATACAGGCATGTAGGTAATCAGGTCACATACTTCCAAAAACAGACATTTGGAAACAACAGTCCCATCTCAAATACCTCAAACGAGATCATTACTGAACAGGTTAGAAATCAGTCTCAAGCATGGCTGTGTCCCTGCCTTAGCTACATTTCTGAAGCTGCCCAGGATGGGACTACCGTGTCCAGCTGCCACAGGACCAAAGTGACTTTAGGTAGGCAAGGAAACTGTGTTTGAGCACTTGCTAGCTGATTGCCAGTTCACTTCTCTAGGCTGATATGCTAAAGTAAATTTTACCCAGTCTGTGTTAGGGTTTAAAAGGACGTAATTAAAAGCAACAACTTGAATTCTAGTTTAGATGTACTATTAGAGAGCAAAGAGAAATCCATGTCTGTGTTGAAAGAGTTAAGGCTTGCTGATGCAGTATATTGAGCAAATATGCAATACTAGTTTCACTGCCATCTATGACTTGCATCAGAGTAGTACTGAAGTCTAAACAGCTCTCAAGGATCATGCCTGGCTTTACAGAAACACACAGGAAGAACATACTCAAAAGAAATGACAGATACAGGATGGAAAGTGCGACACAGGCATGGAGGCAAAGTCATTTACGTAAGGTCACACCATAACTTGTTCAAGAGCACGGAAGTTATACACTGCACTATGCCTCTATCCCATAGCAGTAGATTATATGACACATGACATTAAGGTTGCTTCCAGCACAGTACCTCTACAACACAATACAATGAATAGGAAGTACAAATAAAAATCTGCAGGTCAGAACTCCAGCTAAACAAGCTGTTAATGCTCTTACTTAAAACTGCCAATGAGAAGTAGAGGACAGTCACATAATTTCTCTAGCAACCACCCCTTCTCCCCCCAAATAAAGCCAAAAAATCCTTGAAGCAGAAAATAAATACCTCCTCCAGGCCCTCCAGCAAAACCAATGGTGACTTCTTCACTTGGGAGGAAAAAAAAGGGGGTGGGGGGGAGGGAGAGTAAAAGAAGAGAAACAGGGTAAACAACCCCCATCCAAAGTAAATGGTTATGTCTCCTTTGCTATAAACCTCTCCAATCAAAGCTCTGCTCTGCAGCAAATGCTGTAGATCTGAGCAATCGGAGTTATCTCTGAGTAACAGTGTACCTGCAAGAAAAGACCTGGAAAAACATTAATCTGATGGAAAGCTTTAAAGCAGCTGCATTAAACAAAGCCAAGCAAGGCTACCCTCTCAAGCTCTGAAGTAAATAATTTCCCAGCGGAAAAGGAGCCCCATGGACTAAACTAATAAAGAGAACTGTATGATCTAATGGTAATATTTTTAATTAAGTTAGCTTTATCAGATTGGCAGGAAAGAAGTGATACCCTAAAGAAAACTAACCTTCAAATAGCAAAAAGGGAGGGGAGGGGGGGAAGAAGAGTGTATTTGCATTCAGACACCCACAAAATTCAAGGAAAACTTCAGAACAGCAGTGACAGAGCTTGTTCTATTACAATCCCTTACATATGTTATTGCAGCTGAAAGACAAGCAGATTCATGTCATGTCCTTCCACAAGGATAGGGTAAAAACAAAAGAGCAGTCTCTTATAAAGAAAAAGAAAAAGCACTACCAGCAAAACATAAAACAAAACCTCTTACTGCTTTGCTTGCCGAGGACATAGAGGGCATAAGGAAAAAAACATGGCAGCGACTTGGTGACACTCTATACTACAACCAGAGCTTCTGGCATACAGGTTATTCCTACTAACCAAAAAAAAAAAAAAAAGAAAAAAGTTAAAAACTTTAAGGGGGATGAAAAAGTTTCAAAAGGCTAAATATGAGCTATCAAAGGCACTGACCACTTCTACTTCACAGATCTCCATAAAGTACTTACATGTGTCAGTGCTGCTCAAGAGACAAAGCCACAGATTGCAGCTGATGGTCTCAAGGTGGAAAAAAAAAAAGCATCTCAGAACAGTACTGTCTTTACGAGGAGGACAGTTTCATTTAATGCCCGAAGATAGATCAAGGCCAAACCCTTGCCCTCATCCCTTTTACTGAAAGCAAAATCACATAATGAATTGATTTTGTAGTTACTAATGCTTTAATGCTTTAATTCATTTTGACCCCAAAACCAAGACTATGCTATCTGTGATTTCATTTTTTAACAGGAAATGACTCATTTTAGCACATCCATTTTTGCGTTTTCAAAACTTGGAATTAACTATAAAGAGGTGAAGCTAGGAATCAGAAAGGTATTTACCATAACCACATCAAAAAGATTTGTCTACTATGTTCGGAACAGACAACGATCACATTTTTCGTTGTCATCATTTTTCATTGTCGCACACTCTTGAGTCCTCCTATTCTGAAAGCAGTACCCAAAATGGCTGTTCACATAACAGTGTCCAAGAAATGGAACACAAATTAGGAAACACAGGAGAGCTGAACAGGAAGGAAAAAAATCAAGTGTTTTATATCTCCTGATACTAATTGGGAGGAACAGTACATGTGTTCATTCAGAAGAGAAAATAAGCCCATTAGCTCACAAATAATAGGCAAATATCAGGGAACATTCACAAATGGAGCTCTAGCTGTTCAAAAGGAAAATATGAAACAAAAATTTAAGCCATTATGCTGGGGTTTTCAAATCATCCTGCAGCAAAGAAAGAGCCTCATCTCTGAATGTTCAAATATCAAACTATGGTTTCTGATTAGCTCCTGTAAGCTTTGCTTGAGGCAGCAAGAAATAAACTGTTTTGCTCTTGGAGACCTATTAAAGTACTAATTTCTTATACTGCATACATCCACCTTCACTGATTTGGCTTAAGAAAATGCTATATATATATTTTTCAAGTTCTTGACCAAGAAGTAAAAGCTCTAAATTTAAAGAGGGATGCGTGTGAGATCAAAGGTAATGCATCTGTGCAAATTATTTCAGTGTACTCTCGCCAAGGCCAGTGTACAGCTATTTAACTAATCATCTTAACAGTTATGTGCATACAAATTAGTAGGAAGACTACAGTAAGAAAACCTGAATAAATTATATGGCTAAGAATAACATATGTAAATTGTATTTACAGATAGTGAGATACTGTTCTGACCATGCTTTTAAGTCCTATGCTGTAATTTTTTCTGAATGGACTTCACTGCCTTTATTGGTAGCATTCAGCAATGCTTCCGAATGCAATACAAATGAATGTGAAGAGCCTGACCATGTAGCACGTCAGCTTCCTCCACTGGCACCATTCTCCAAGGTTGATGGAAACCTCCGTTCTTTCAACAACTTGATTTAAGCTCTTCCTTGTAGACTTCTACAGGCTCTCCTCAACACCTGAAACCAATCCCCTCACAATTCCAGCATAGTGTCATGACAGTTACCACCTCTGGTACAATTCCTGCAGTTCTGCACTGGGCCTCTCACACTGCTGTGCTCAGGTCTCTTTTGCACGCTGTAGCTTCCCTTACAAAGTCAGCCTAACAGTGTGCTGTGCAATGGAGCAGGAGAGATTTTAATGGATCTTTGCCAGGCTCCACTGCAGATCATGGGCACATTGCCAGAGAAAAGACATAGCCCCCTCCAGGGATCATCTAAGGTACAAACTCTCAACCTTCAGGCTCTTCATATGGCACGGATGGTCTTTATTTTTATTTACTGAGTACTGAGCATGATGCTAGTACAAAACAAACAAACAAAAACCATCACTGCTGCAGAAGTCTCCAAAAAATGGCAAGGATGAGGCAGGTGCTCATTGACTCAGCAATGACGTCGAGGAAGTTTCAGGGAAATACACAAAGTGGGACAAACTGTCTCTCAACTCCAAGCTCCTGCAAGAATCCAAATCTTGAATATCCTCTTCCCTCTCCCCCACTGCCTTCCCTCACCTCCAGGGAAAGTTCATGTTTTGATTAAACATATGGGAAGTTGGAGAAATGTCTTTTGTATTTAACAAAGCTCTGCAAACTTTCCCATGTGGGACTGAATGCCTGCACACAGAACGGGAACTGCACAGTGCACTTAGGCATGCTCTCAGCAGGGTTCAAAAGCTGAGCCATAACATGCTAATGATAGGATACACGATAGATGATACAACCACTGTGGACTTGTGAGCACGCAGAGGTAATTGCTTCGCACCAGCACAAGGACTCTCTTCCGAGTGTGGCTAGAAAGAGCTGCCGGGAGGCTGTGGCAGGGGCAGCTTCCGAACAGGACGTGAATGCCGAAGCACCACTTTCAGTCAAGGTGGGATCTTAAAACGTTCCAGCCCCAACACCATTGCTTAAATGCATACAGTGCTATGTGTGTCTCACAAACATAACAACCTTCCCACCCATCTTCGTAACTTAGGAAGTTGTGCAACAAACAACATTATCTGTCAATGTATTGGTTAAAATATGAAATAAGCCACCGGATGGCAGAACACACAAGTCAATAGAGAATAATTTCAGCAATGTAGAAAGGAAAATTAAAAAGCACTTCATCCTATTGCCCATGTAACATACCAAAAACAGACAGCTTTTTCATGGCCTGCTTTATCACTGTGTTTGGATTAGTGCAACGTGAAACGCAGCAACTGCTGTTATGTAACTAAACCCTGAGTATACAGTTGTCATTCTGGGTAAAATTAACTCTGCAGGTTTAGGACAGAGGTCCATTGCCAGAAAGACCATGCGAAATAATAGAAATTTAAAGACATAGGGCCCCTTTTGGTTTTCTTCTTCCACAGAAATAATTAGATAGGTCACTCATACATCAAGGCCCCAATGTGCTTGTTACGGAAACCTGGTGGTAATAGCCGCTGGAATGGCAACTCTGAGAACAAGGAACGCTGACAAAAGCACGGTTGTTCAATTACGAAGCTGGCTCCGTTCTCCTCCGCACGCATTCAGACAGCAGGCACTGGCAATACAGCGAGTTCCAGCGTCTGAGGCAGCGAGGAGCCAAAGTGCATGCACTCGTTTAGTGATCAAATCATAACAGGGAGCCTTATAATGAGAATGGAGTGTATTATTAGCACTGTTATGAAACTAGTTTAGCACTTGCAATTAGTGCTTCCCAAATGACTGTCAGATAGTTAACATTAATCTGTGAATCTCTTTTCCTTCTTTTAACTTTTTTCAACGGACAAGTCATCTTTAACTGAAACTGGTTAATTAGCAACAACTTTGGAACAGTGTCAGGTAATGACAACAGAGCTCAAACACCTGAAGTCCAAACATAAACACGAAAAGGAGCAATAAATACATGAATATCTCAGAACTGAAATATTTCTGAATAAACCTCCCTGAGCTTGATTATCATCTCATTTTAGGACCTTTATGTACACTGTTCTGATAAATTTAAAATGCCCTGAAGTTTTTCCCATTTTACACAGCTCTGGAGCTTAGTTTAGGTTCAGGGCTACTTCTGTCCCTATCCTATCCCACAGGCATAGCTGGGCCATTTATTGACCATGCCAGAACCCTGAGATCACTCTGACTTCTGTCTGAAATATCTTCAAGCTTCACTGGGAAATGCTTGCACTTACTCATGATTAAAAACTGAGTTTTGTCATTATTAGAAGAGTTTTCATTTTTCTAAATTGAAAGTTGTTTTTAAACTTAAATGAATGAGGACATTAGAGAAGGAGAGATGATCCTATCATTGACTTCCACTGTATTACCTCATGACTGTAATCTATTCTCCAATTTACAGGTTAGGAATAGAATGTGTCATGGCTTTTTTTACATTAATATCTATTTCAAAGGATAAGCATTTAAAGTAAATATCCTTAAACATTACAAGCTAAAAACCTCACCAATTGTGGCATCATGAAAGCATTTACTGAGGCTGCATCCACAAGTGTTTTAACACATTTAAAGACAAGCACCTTAGAACATCTTTTAAAGTTATCAAAATAATTCTGCATTCATAAGCAAGGTACAGTAGACTGCTATAGGATGAGAATTGAAAAAAAAAAGAGTAAAGAAAAACAGGGCATGGTGAAGAAAAAACAATAGTTTTATAAAATTAAACATAAACAGGCATATACTATTTGGGGTACAAAAATTACGTTCTCTCTTGCAGCTGAAAAGCAGGATTTACAAAAGACTTACTAAGGATTTCTAGACATCCTGCTACCCAGCCCAGAAAGTAGCTCTGAGTGCAATTCTGGGCATCTCATAGATCTCAAATGTATCCAAGTGAGCATGCCCAGATCACCTACATAGTGCCTGGATGGCCAAGCCCAACCCCTTCCACACCAGCAGACCCACTGCTTATGCACTGTACCGCATATGTAATCTTTTTTTTTCCTTTTTAAGGAAATTCCAGAAAGAAATCTGAGAGCCCCATCTATTGCCTAAATGAATAATTTCTATAAATAAAACATCATAAACAAATATAACAATGAGATAGATGGATGAGAGGCTAAGGATCTATGTCCTATAGTGCTCTAGATCTTTAGATCTCTTCCCTACAGTTAAAAGCAGCAGGCCAAAATGCTTTTCAGCAGTTAGATTGCGCAGCTTTGGCCAAACCAAACCTACGGGTTCAAAACTTGTCTGACACAGACCTGGCTGCACAATACTGCAGCAAGCATACTAAGAAAATTCACAAGCTCATGACTGACAACGAATAAAATAATGCTGTTTATTTTCACTTTCACCATTTCCCTCCTTCAAAAAAAAAATCCACAGAAGAAAATGTGATTCTTGTGATAATAGAGAAAGGAGCTCAGAATTAGGTTTGACCAAGTACTCTTCAATTTCTTCAACCTACGTTATATTCACTTTGAGATAAATGTGAATCTTTACTGGCAAATATCTGCTAGAAGAATTATATAATTCTATTATCAGAAGCATTCCTTTTCAGCACTGTTTTAAGTAGCTGTGTCAGATAAATGCACTGGCTTTAAATACTTATCACCCAGTTGTAATGTTAATCCACAATTTTGCCATTAATGAGTGGTCTAAAAAACAGTATTTCAACAAGGAAAGGAAAAATAAGAGATAGTAGTTAGCTGTAGGCCTTTGTATACTAGCTTGTCATCAGAAGCCCTGCCCACCTCGGAGATGGTATCAGAGCAGACACTCCTGTACATTCCCGGAGTGGGGATTACGCCCCAAGCCCCACCCAGCTTCCCAATTACTCTGGGCTTCATCATTCCTTTTCTCTCTAGGCTTGTAGACAGTTCTGTATCTTGTTTCCTAATAGACATAACAAGGCCTTTGATGTTCTCATCAATTCTCTTTAACTTTCATTATAGTCAGCATTTTCATTCACACTGAAATTAGAGCTTAATGCTCCCAGTTTAAAAAGACTTTCAAACAAATTCATGAAAATGTATCAAGTGACATATATGTGTTTTTTAAATGCAAAAAATCCTGCAGAACTCATTGGACTGGGCTTTGTTCAGGGAAAAAAATCTTTTTAAGACCACGACGTACCTTTCAGAATCAAGTTTAAGCACCAAGCAAATAACATAGGTCCTGAAAGTGCCCATCTTGATAAGGGAGGTGGAAATTCTAAATATACACCTTCTTAGTGCTGGACTGAGATTAAATTTATTTTATGTAGGCTTGGTATTGTACACTTCTCTATGACATACACTGTGAAGATAGTAGGAGAAACAGGGTAATACATAATTATAGGAAAGGAGGATTCAAAGCAGTTAATCAGGAAGCTGGCAACAAAGCTGACAAGTAGGATGTGCCCGAAGTAGAACATTCAGTTTCTGATTCCCTGGCTCGCACAGAAGTAATAACACAGAAGTTTCATAGGTAGGGCTTGAAATCTTCATGCCTTTGATACACTAGAGGAATGAAAGGAAACAAAGCAAGCACTTCAATCAGCCAACTCACAGAAGTTGCCTATCAAAGTGTGCTAATATAAAATGTTTCTTGGGACATGATTACAATAACATGCTAACAGAAGCCCCTACCTTTGCATCAGATGTTCTTAGAGGCAAACCTTACTCCTGCAAAGTACTTTGCCCACTTCATAAGAATTTAAATCACAACAGTTTGTTAACAGTTCTAGATCATCTTAGACTATGGAAAGTTCAGAGTCTTGTGTAAGTCCATATTTGAGGGCATACAGAAAGCATTACAAAAACTATGTGATTTGGTAATAGCAGTTACCCTACTTTTTCATAATGAGCAGGACACTGGTCTTCCCGAGCCCCATCCCACTCCTCTTGTTGAAAATGGAAACCTCTAGAGGAAGAAGGTGGCAAAATATAAAATATTTTTGCCTTTTTCTCAATTAAAATTCTAAGTAGTCTATTTGAGTTAATATACTGTTGCCCAGATAAGTCATTACAAAGCACTACCAACTAAGTTTGGGTATCTCAAAATACATATGTATTAAAATCTCAACAGGTTTTCATTCAAGCACGCTGCATTGCAAAATCCAGCAGCAGGCACCCACATATCACAGTTTCTCCACAGTCACCCGTTTTTGGCTTTTTTCCTTCAGTGCTTGCTTTTTTTATTCCATAGAAATGCCCTTGGCCTTTCTTCATACTAACATGTTCTCAAGATGCCAGCAACTCATTTCCAGGTTAGCATCAGACAAGTGGCTTCTGCTTTGCCTATGAGAACACATTGTCTACTCTTTCACTGGTTTCAATTCCATAATAGACTTACTGTGGACGAAGCCTTGTGCAGAGAAGACACCATCCAAATGCAAACCTAATATCAGCAGAAGCTGATTACTCCACAAAGTACCTGATAATTCTTGTGGAGATGAAAGTTGCAGGGACTGAACAAGTGGAGAACAGAAATGCAGGGACTTACCTGCTCAATGAGATCAACACCCGGAAAGGCTAGTTTAGTTCATATTGGGTGTCCAAAGAAGGAAAAGAAGAGAGGACTCTAAATTTTAGCTATCAGTATCACAGATTGATTTTTAAATTGCCAGGAAACAAAAATATATTAACTTGTTTACAAACAGCTGAAAACTCAGAGCAAAGGACAGCTAGTTTGGGGACTGCCTGACAGCACCATCATAATAGCTCGTTATTTCATATTTATTTATATATTTACATTTTATATACTTAATATTACATATTTGTTATATAAATATATATTATTATATATTATATTATTATATATTGTTATATATTTAATTTTATATATTTAAATATATTATATATTTATTTATATATATATACTTTTTTTATATGCTGTCATAGCCTAAGGACTTTGGGCACATCAACAACAACTAAACTTCAGAAGATAATTAAAACACAATGAGAATTCCTTACTTAAACGAATACAGGACTGAGAGAAAGGAACATTCACAACATCCCATATTGGTATGTGCCAAAAACTAAAATCAATGAAGAACAATAACAAAAACCTGGGAGTTGTTTTATTTTTAGGCACCTCCCAATCTTTTCTTTTACTTGCCAGTGTGTCTTTCTGGCTGGCTGAACTAGTTACTGAAAGCACCTGACAGTTTCAGCTGACTCAAGGAACACATTTAAGCTTTTTCTGTGCTGCACAGTTATTTGCATCAACTCAGAGTCTGTTCTTTTGACAGTTGTCTCATTTAATTGAGTAAAAAAAGCTGTCAGTCTAAAGAAACTGAGCCCAAGGTAAACTCACTTTGAACTAACCATCTGCCAGAGCATCTCTCAGGACAGTCAACACTTAAGGATACACTGAATTCAGTTCTCTGGATCCCTAATTAGATCATTCCTGAATTAAACTGTCAATGGCTCTAAAAATTCAACACATACCTTGCAACTACAGAGACAAATCTCTTTTCCCTAAAGATAAGCAGGAGGGAAAGCCCACAAAATGTCTTTGATAACAATGCGATAAAACAAAAACATTTTCATGGCAGACTAAATCCATACAGCCCGCCTCAAAAATATCAATTTAAATGGATATCCTGATCCAAATACAGGTTTCCATGTTATATCGTAGTATAAAAATAAAAAGAAGCAATATCCCAGAAGAGGGGCAAGCAGATAATATTGCCTTAGGGAAGCTTTTCTTTCAGCTCCCTACAGTACTGTGGGTCAGGCCTGGTCAGGTAATTTACTAATTGGAGTGGATATAGAGGACTCAGGTGGCTGGTGCAGATCCATACGCTTGCTAGCTGCTGTGGTGAAAGTAAAAGAATTAGATCTACTTCACAGCACTAAGCCAGCGGACAAAGAACTAGATTTACCAACTAATGTAACTGAGCCTCCACCATAAACGCAGCCTGATGCATAGCAAGGAGCCTGGCACTATTTAAAAAAGATTTCATGAGCATCAAACGAGCAAAGCCTGGTTTCACAGGGATCTGTACCTTATTAGCAATTACAAACTCCAGTTGCTTTTTTCTGCAGAGGAATCATTTTTAAATTCACTCCTCTATATGGGTTCTCTAGTGTCTAATAATAGGTACTTCCCTTTAATTGTATGTAATTAAGCCTCTTCTGGATGCTTGTTCTTACAAAATTTGAGGAATGTCATTATCTTTGAAACTTCTGTCCTTCTGTCAAACATGACCAAAACAGACGGATGGATTAAAAAACAGTGGTGGGAGGGGAAACATAGGTAAAATTTGAATTCTTCAAAAGAAAGAAAGGTAATATGAAGATGACAACTGTGAGGGAAAGAGGAAAGGAAAGGAAAAGGAATGGAAATATTTTATGATTGCTTTATTGACAAGAAACAAATGCAACTTGGAATTCTGTCTGTTTGTACTGTTAACTATTCTGCCTAGAAACTTCGAACTTCACACCTTTGACTCTTTGCAAACCTCATCACTTTCACATATAAGCAGGTGAAGCAACATAAGACCAGAATACAATTATTAAAGAGACCCTCAAGAGCCACTTGGACCTAGTAAACTTTTAAGCCTCTCTAAGAAGTCTGGAAAGACCATTTAAGGGGCTGTAGCTCAGTGCTGGACAGTTGAAGATTAATTTAGCTCAGCGAGCCAGAGACAAATTAGCCCTATTCATCTTCATTTGAGGTTGTAAGAGTAGTTAGCGTCCAGTTTTACAAAGAAAACAAAACCTCGAAATCAGGAAAATGCACCTGAAAAAGCAAAGTAATAAGGCAACTATTTCTTTGTGTCTGCATTTGCAAGAGAGAAGGTGGGAAGGCAAGAAAAGCAAAAAGTTGTAACTGAATATACAGCTCTCCTCTTCAGGCTTTCACTCTTCTTTCTTTCATCCTTACCATCCACGCTTATCTAAGAAAAATTATGTGTCAGCTAGCTGAATTCTCAAGGCACTGAAAATTAATTCCACAATTGTAGTTTTTTCAGTATATTCTCAACTCTTTGAAATACACAAAGAACTAATCCATTCAAAGGGGTCTGTTGTTCAAAGCTACCCCTTCTTTCATTTTTTGAAGAAGGATTTGAGTAAATATAACAGCCTCGGTTTTACAACATGCGTTTTGTACCTGGTCATGACCTACTAATCTTCAAAGTCTATTGATCCATGAACATTTCTGCAGTGAAATCATTGATTCTTTGGAGAAT